>NC_088685.1:14532737-14852737 GCF_028017835.1 Emys orbicularis | reverse complement strand
CCATACACTGTGAAGTGGGTAATAAAACTGCACAAGGAATTAGGAATGGTCAGCGGCCATAGTGTAAATGGAGGGGCAGGAGATACAGATAGCCTGTTTGTGAGGCTACTCAGTAAATACAGGCACTTTCAACCACGATGGTGTGTCACAATATCACCAACTCATTTTCTAAATTGAGGTCTGGTAGAAAAATAAGGATTTGTCCCATGAAAAAGTTCCAGTGTAATAAAAAATGGTTGTTTCATTGGAAGTTTTGGGGTGTGGAATGTACTGATTTTTCAGTTCAACAATCTGAAGCAAAAAAATGTGTTCAAACTGTTTCCAAACTTCTTTTTTGTTTCAAATCATTTTGTTGGAAAATCTGAAAATATCTCATAACAAACATTTTTTTTTCATTTAAAATTTCATATCATTTGGGAAAAATGCATTTTTCATCAAAAAGTTTTGATGAAACAAAATTGATTTTAATGCCCCTGTGAAAGGGAATGAAATACTTGTGAAAGGTGTCAGGTGGAAAACTTTGAATACAAAATGAAATTGTCCAAAGTTTGTAGGAAAGAGCTGTTGCTTGTGAAGTATATAATGAGCAAGTATATTATGAGTACTGTCAGCTACAGCTCTCTTATATGGCCTCAATCTTGTTCTGGAAGAACCAGCTTGAAGAGGGACAGAAGCTGTGACTGGGTCCTTGGCCACTGAGTAAGGCAGCCAATGTGGCCAGTTAGTGCCAGTTGTGACGGTGTTTTTTGTGATATAAACTGGGACCACCAATTCATTTTCCATTGGTCTCCAAGTGAGCATCAAATGGGAATGACTTTTAGTCATTATCGACTTGGGCCACATTTGAATTGGTGACTAGTGATGAAAAGTGATCCATATTCCTTTAAAAACACAACAGTCCATCCAATCCCCCCACATTCCTGGTTCTATAGAGCAATCAGACAGCAAGATATCTTAACATCTATTTTAATTAGCTATAGTTTCTGCCTCCAGGCTAGATCATCAGATGATGTAAATCAGCAGAGAGACAGCCTCATTGGAGTTGTGTTGATTTACACCAGCTGAAGTTCTGGCCCACTGTGTTGTATTTTCCCATAGCACCATTAAAATGTTTTACTAATGCGCATGACCACATAATATACTTGGCTACAGCAAGTATATGTCCTTTAACAATATATCTACTACTGCCCTCGACTGGAGTATATATGTCACACCAGCTCACCTGTATAAGAAAGCAATAATAAATACTCAACACTTAGGTGGTGCTTTTCATCTTCAAGCCACTATGAAAATGTCAACTAACTAATAATACTACAGGCTAAGCAGGACTGTGTGAACCCATCTTATTTTTCTCATTTTATAGATGAGAAACAGAGAAATTAAGTGACCTGCCTGAGATTACACAGTAAATTTGTAGCAGAGCTAGGAACTGAACCCTTGACTACACAGTCCAGTGGCTCAACCACAAAACCTTTCCATTCAATTGCAATACAATGGTAGCAATGTTCACTCAAACTCAAATTGAAATTGTGAATTCAATGGGAGTGTAGGATCAAACTCTGCAATGATCTGGAAGTAAATATAAAATCAGTTCTGATAAAATTTCCAGATGACACAAAGATTGGTGGAAGGGTAAATAATAGTGAGGACAGGACATTCATACAGGGTGGGGGCGGGCCAGAGGTGGGAAGCTTTTGACCCAGTCCCACATGACATTCTCATCTGCAAACTAAGGAACTGTGCTCTAAATGAAATTGCTATAAAGTGGGCACACAACTGGTTGAAAAACAATACTAAACAAATAGTTATCAATTATTCACTTTCAAACTGGGCAGACGTATTGAGTGGGGTCCCGCAGATGTCTGTTGTGGGTCCAGTACTATTCAATATTTTCATTAATTACTTTTATAAGTCTGCTTATAAAATTGGCAGATGACACCAAGCTGGAAGGGTTGCAAGCACTTTGGAGGCCAGCATTAGAATTCAAAATTATCTTGCTAAATTAGAGAATTGGTCTGTAGTCAACAAGATAATGAAATTCAGTAAAGATGAGTGCATAGTACTACACCTAGGAAGGAAAAATCAAATGAACAAGTACAAAATGGGGGATAACTGGCTAGCCCAAGTACTGCAGAAAAGAATCTGGAGATTACAATGGATCACAAATTGTATATGAGCCAACAATGCAATGCAATTGCAAAAAAGGCTGATATCATTCTGGGTTGTACAAACAGGAGTGTGGTATGTAAGACATAGGAGGTAATTGTTCCACTCTATTCAGCACTGGTGAAGCCTCAGCTGGAGTATTGTGTCCAGTTTTGGTCACCACAGTTTAAAAAGTGGACAAAATGGATTGAGTCCAAAGGAGAGCAGCAAAAAGGACCAGAAGTTTAGAAAACCTGACCTATGAGGAAAGATTACAAAATCTAGATATGTCTAGTCTTCAGAAATGAAGACTGGTAGGAGGACCTGATAACAGTCTTCAAATACATTAAAGGCCATTATAAACAGGACAGTGTTGAATTATTTGCCATGGTCACTGAAGGTAGGACAAGAAGTAATCGACTTAATCTACAGCAGGGGAGATTTAGGTTAGATATTAGAAAAACGTTCTAACTATAAGGTTAGTTAAGTACTGGACTAAGAAACCAAGGTAAAGGGACTGTTTTTCAAAGAGCAGCTGCTCAGCACTTTCTGGAAATCAGGCCCCTTTCAAGCACTCAACAATTGAAGCTCCCTGATTTACTAACCACTCTGGAGCTTAAACTATTCAATAGAGCTGTTGGGCATTTTTTCAGTGGAGCAGTTTTGCATTGGAAAATGTTGGTTTATTGAAACTGAAATATGTCACAGAAACGTGTCGATTTTGACAGAATTTTCTATGGAAAAATTTTAAACTGTTCTGACTTTCTCATTTTGATTCAGAATCATCAAAAGGTTTCGTTTTCGTAATGTCGAAATGTTTCAGTTTGACTTTTTCATTCCATTGCATTTCGTTTTGACATTTGTATTAGAATTTTAACTATAATATTACATTTCTACATTATATATTACAATTAAGACTCTATGTCATATTAAAGTACATAATAATGTTTCAACTTTATCAAAATGAAATATTTCAATGTTTCTGCATCATATTTTTTTCAGAATTTCCATTTCACGGGAAATTTTGACTTCTCATTTCAATATGGAATAGTTTTTTGTTTCGAACTGTCAGACTTTCCTGTGGAATGGAAATTCCTTTTTCCAACCAGCTCTACTATTTAACGCTATCCCTTTAATAAAATAATTTTAAATCAGGCCTTTACACACATATATGTTGAATAACCAGCTCCTTGTCTTCCAAAGCAATGTTTCTGTGTGTCTGATGTAAAAATCCAGGATATTTGAGTGTCAGGTTATAAGGGCTACAACTGTGTGAAATAAGAGACAGCCATAATGCTCCCCTTTTCAAGCAGTGTGTTTCCTTGCGTCTGAGGAAGTGGGCATTCACCCATGAAAGCTTATGCTCCAATACTTCTGTTAGTCTTTAAGGTGCCACAGGACCATCTATTGCTTTTTACAGATTCAGACTAACACGGCTACCCCTCTGATCCTTCATAACTGTTCATGCCATCTAAAATATTGCTGAAACTGAGCATGGTCATTTTTTGCATTAATAGAACATCAGCTCCCCCTACTCCCCCAGGTTCACATTGTCACCTCTTCTTGAAAATGCTACCAATACAGTGTGTGGCAGTGGATCTATCTATTCTACCTAACAAGAATATCCGTGGATACTGTAGGCATAGAAACATTGAAATGTGCTAGGGCTGGATGGGACCTCAAGAGGTCATCTAGTCCAACCCCCATGCGGAAGCAGGACAAAGTAAACCTAGATCATCCCTGACAGGTGTTTGTCTGACTCTAACCTGTTCTTACAAACCTCCAATGATGGTGATTCCATAACTTCCCTTGGTGTCTTATTCCAGTACTTTGACATTTGACAGAACTGAAAAATCAAAATGTTCCGTTAATGTCAAAACGAAACAGTTTGTTTCCAACACATTTCTATTTTTCGGGCTGGAGTCACAAAAGGGCCAGAGGAGGAGAAGGTGGTGGGGATGGTAGTGACCTTTTTATAACTTTTAGACCAGTGGTTAGGGAGACCCAGGTGCCCTTCTGCCTGATGTGGAGAAGGTAGTTTGAACTTGGGTCTGCCACATGAGTGTCTGGACCACTGGGCTAAATGTTCTAAGGAGGACACCAGCTCTACCACCTCATGCGCCTCCTGCCATTTTGGGAATCTAGTCCTCCTTTGCTTTTTGTTAAAAATGCCTGAAATGAAAACAAACAAACAAAAATTGAATCAGATCAAACTCACCTCACTCCCAACATATCACGAGAGTTGGAAACCCTGGGTGTGTTAGTAATAGGCTGTGCTGGTGCATGATGGGATATGTAACCCAGCAAGATGCCTCTTTTGTCCCCTATGGGCCAGACTCCCTGGCAGGACTACACCTTGATGTCCGCAGAGTCATGTGACACCCCTGATGCACCAAGCAACTTAATGGGCTGGACCACATTGCACTGTGGGACATATAGTCCTCCAGGGAGCCTGGCCCATAGAACACCATGGGAACCTGAAGGACAACTCCCAGAAGGCAAGAGAAGTGCATTTTGGTACTGATCTGACTGGAAAGGAAGTATTTGGAGTTAGCTCAACAAAGCAAAACATTTCAGTTTCAGGAACATCACTGTGCTCTGTTTCAGGCAACAACGCTGAAATGAAACATGTTGACATTTCTGATTCGAAATGGGTCCGAATTTCCACGCCAAAAAAAATAATAATAATCTTTTTTTCCCATTTTGGGACAAAAACAGATGTTGAAAAGTCAGAATTTTCCGTGGGACAGAAATTCCAAATATCATTCAGCTTTAGTTCTTATACTGCAGCTATACTGGAGAGCATTCCATCCATTCATCTAAGCAGATGCTTATAATGATGCCAATGATCCTAGTATCTAAATACCTAATTAAGGAAGCCACCATCTCACTGATTTACAGAGTGGAGTCAAGAGAAGGGGGAAAAAAGCCCCTGAAAAAAAAGAGAAAGTCAGACAGTAGGTTAGTTTATTACTTTTTCCTCTCACTCCTTAAAGTTGACTCCCCTGTGCCATGAAATTTAAGTACTGTATCATGGCCATAGATTATTCACTGGACAGGCTGGCAGGGAGTATCCTATAATATACATGCTTTTGTATACATGGAAAGCAAATCTGTATTTCAAAGCACCATGAAGCAAATTGCATACACAAATGCTGTATCAAAATGTATACAGCAGAACTGAGGTAAAACAAATGTAACCCTTCTGCCCATCTAAGTTGGCAGCAACAAGGGCCGGGTTCTGTATCTAGGGGTTCCGTTTCAATAACGCAATGCAAAACCGGCTCGAGCCCCCACCCAGTGACCTGGGACAATTACATACCACCCCCTGGGCAATACTTCCCCTCTCGCAAGCACGGAGTCTGAGTGTAGCAGAAAATGTTTAATAACATGATGTAAACGACATCAGCATAAAATTGGAAAAACACCACAAACAGGATTCATAACACAAACCATGAGCAAAACCCACCCCAGCAAATTGGGCTGTGTCCTTTCTCTTTGGTTCTTGAATCCAGCAACCCAAAAATCACCCAGAGTCCCCAAAGTCCAACACCCCCAAAGTCTCTTGGGTCCAGCAACCACCCAAAGTCCCAAAAGTCCAACAACCCCCAAAGTCTCTGTCCCTGGTCAGTGCAGCCCCAGAGTAGAAGGGGGCACGCAGGGTGTTAAGGGGCACCTTACGTGATCCGAGGCTGGCCAACCGTCTGTTTCTCCGTGGGGGTTCCGCCGCAGCCTTCACCACAAACCAGTCCTCTTTCCTGCCATCCCACGAACTGCTCCGCTCTACAAGCTGCTCCGCTCCACTCCGCTCCCCGACCTGCGAGCCGTTCCAGCCGTCCCTGCAAACAGCTCCGCTCGCCGTTCCTTGGGCCACTCCAACCGGCCCCGCAAGGCTCCGCGCTGCTCGCTGCTCCTCCAGTCGTCCCCACAAATTGCTCCACCAGCTGCTGAGCAATATAGCTTCAAGCTCCCCCACTAGTTAACACAGCACTCAGTGATATCAGCTCTTAATAACTTTAGCTCTTTTGTGATTTCAGCTCTTAGTGACTTCAGCTCATAGTATAGTAAGGGAGCCCCAGTGCTGGTGCACCATTGGCCCAAAGTGAATTCAGCTGAGCAGTCTGTAACTAGACTCCTAATAGAATCAAAGTTAGCTCTGATATTCAACAGTGGAGAGAAGAGGTGGTACAATTGGTGTTTCAAACCCTCAGAGGGGCCCATACCATCCAGTACAAATACCTGTCCCCATCATCTCTCAATTCACTGGGTTTTGTAACCCATGCCCCTTGTCAAGCAAGTGCTACTTAGGTAATGGTGAAGGACTCACTCAGTCCTTCTGTCATACAACAGTTCCACTGGCCTTGATTCACAGAATCAGGGTAACAAAACTTTATTCTTCCTGCCCCAATAACAGAGAAACTGGGGATCCCACACCAGCCAAAGTAACCACTTTCAGTTGCTGTTGTTTCATGCCAGGCGAGTGGGTGTGCCTATGCAAACAAGATTAGCCCCTGGAGTTCTTTTCCACACTCGCCATAATTCACCACCAGATGTCAGGGTAGAGCTCATCCTGACTCTGCTTACACAAATAAAATCAGATCTTCTGACTTTCTGACTTCACATCTGAATGTTTGAGCGGACTGAAAACTTCCTTCAGTTTTCATAGTATGAATATATCTCCACTAAAATTAATTTCTGATTACAAATGTACATCGACTGATAGGTTATTTCAATGGGAACATAGGAGTTTAAATAAATAAGAAAGGTATGATTTAATCTGATGAATATTCCGATGATCAGTTTTGGTTTCAATATACAATGCAAAGTGCGGGGAAAATTGAATGAGATATTATTTTTATTTCAAAACCTATATGCACTTTTTTGTCTTGGCTTCCAGCAATTGGGGTCTGTTAAACCAAAGATTATTCTATCATATTCTTAAGCAGGGGTGTTGGAACAATTTTTATAGTGGGGTGTTGAGAGCCATTGAACCAAACTGTAAACCCTGTATATAATGGAAACCACTTCAAGCCAGGGGGTGTGGCAGCACCCCCCACACCTCTAGTTCCACCACCTATGTTCTAAAGGGTGGAAAAATGGAAGGATAGAGAGGAAGGATTAGCCAGTGGTTAGGATGTGAGCCTACAACTTGAGAACCTCAGGGTTCAATTACCTGCTCCCTACAAACTTCCTTTCTAACTTTGGGCAAGTCTTTAGTCTCTCTGGGCCTCAGTTCCCATTCTGTAAAAGGAGGATAGTAGCACTTCTCCGCCTCACAGGAGGGCATGAGGATAAATACAATAAAAATAGGCATCCAGCTACTATTGTGATGAGGGCTATAGAAGTATCTTAGATAGATAGTAAGTATGAGTGAATTAATATTAGCTTCAGCTCACATAATTTTCTCTCCCCAATTTAGACCACGTTTTAATTTTAAACACTGCATCCTTCAGTAAAAAGAAAATCTAG
Source organism: Emys orbicularis (assembly GCF_028017835.1). NCBI lineage: Eukaryota > Metazoa > Chordata > Testudines > Emydidae > Emys > Emys orbicularis. The sequence goes on along the minus strand of NC_088685.1, from coordinate 14,845,123 downwards.
ATATTCGTATAGTTAAGTTTCCATTTCTGGTAAACATTCTTTAACTTCTCTAAATTTGGGGGGGGTTAATTGGTTGTGAATAGATAGTTAATATAAATCTCTCCAAACCAGATGATCAGTTATTTTATTTAGAGTTTATTTACTTTCCATTCTTAATTTTAGATCACTGGCATCATTTAAAAAAAACATACTAATTGTTCAGATATCTATCTATCTATCTATCAGCTCTCTGTCTCTTCACCTTTTGCCTCCTCCCTCTCTGAAATTTTCCATTATTACACATTTGAAGATGTTACATTATTTGTTTCCTAAAATGAAATAGACTATTCACCTCCACGTCAGTTGGAAATATTTACCCAGGAGACCTCCAGCGCCTCCTAGCGATAGGGGTTGGAGCCTGCATGAGATTGCATTGGATTTTCCTGAGCTATTTCCTTCTACCACCCCCTGTACCCCTTCCCTGCCCTCAACACACACAGATGCAGACAAGGATAAAGAAAATCTTCAGCAAAAGACAGCAAACAAAGAGTGTTTGCAGAAATGTCTAAATGCCTTAGAACACATTGCATATGATTTATTAATAGGATTCTTGTCTAAATTGTGAACAAGGCGGCAAAGTATTAGCTTATTTTGCCAGGCACTTATAAATCATGCACACTCAGAGAGAGAGAGAGATGTATTTATGTTTTGTGACTATTTAAGTGATAATTTCATTTTTTTCTATTTGTTTGTCATAGGGTTTTATACTGCAATCACTGTAAAATCTGAGCATCTTCCTTGTAAAATCATTAACAGTAGTGAAGTCCCTAGTGGACTTCTGGAGTCTCTGACACTTCTCTCTTGATGGGGTAAAAACAGGTACTATTGGTTACCAAGTTGACCACATCTACCTCTTACCAATCTGTCTTCTTTGGTACATTTTTTCTTTGTGGCCTTTTAAATGAATCTGGTAACCTGACTGTGATCATATTGAGAACTGACTTAATCACTATATTCTGCTCTTTCAAATTCTAGCCAGTCTGACATGCAGGGCAGTGAATCTGTTATGCAGCCTCCAAACGAAGAGAACTTGAATTTATTATTTTCTTAGTATATTTTAATAACTTGTACTGATTCTGCTCTGTTTTAAACAGATATTATGAGAGGGACTCTGTGGGGAGGTTACTGGAAATGGAAAGTGTGCAATCAATAATAATGGGAGATTCCTATATCCACATTAGGCAGGGCCGGCCCACAACATTTTGGCACTTAAGGCGGGAAGCTCAAATGACGCCCCCATGCCCGCTTGCTTGGGCCAAAACTTTGGAAGTTCTCAGTTCTGCCTTCTTCCTGTTCTACTCCTCTCATGGTACTGCTCTGCTACCTACCCCAATAAAGGAGACCTAACAACTTAAAATGCCTTGTTCAAAAATGTTAAGTAACACTTAACTTTCAAATGCATGAACAGCAAATGTAACTTTTCTTGTCTGCATAGTAAACACTGGCATTTTTATCTGTTTGAATAATCAAGGTGGTGCTTTCCCTGCCTTCTTGGTTGCAAGGATTTGAACTGCTTCCTGAAGGTCCACACTCATAGAATATCAGGGTTGGAAGGGACCTCAGGAGGTCTTCTAGTTCAACCCCCTACTCAAAGCAGGACCAATCCACAGACAGATTTTTACGCCAGTTTCCTAAATGGCCCCCTTAAGGATTGAACTCACAACCCTCAGTTTAGGAGGCCAATGCACAAACCACTGAGCTATCCCTCTTCCCTAAGGCCATCTCATGCTCTATTGAGATGGTTGCAAAGCCAACCAGCCTCTCTTGTGTCATTGTGGAGCATAGATGTGTTTTTATTAACTTCAGCTTGGAGAAGTTGCGTTCTCCACTGGCAACTGTTACAGGAAGTGTTAGAAGTATGCGCAGAGCAACAAAAGCATTTGGAAAGAGGGTGGTCATCTTATTTGTGCACATATATTCCAGAACAGCCTTTGGAGTTGATCCTGCTGAAATGTATCTTGAAAGGGCTTTCAGTTCATCACCTAAATCACTCGCATCAATATTGCGCATGTCATCATGTGTCAACACTGTCTCTAGTGCCCTGCATTGCTGGTGTAGGTCTTCTTCAAGTATAGTGAGGAGTTTTGGAATATCATACAACATCCCAAATATACTGCTGTGTTCCTTGAGCTGCATGAACGTTCTTCGACTGACTGTATTGCACAATCTAGCACCTGGTTAAAGAATTCAACTTTAAATTGTTGTTTGGGGTCTCTTATGCGATTATCCTGTGCCTCGTAATCAAAATGTCGTCTTCTTCAGTGACTCTTGTATTCTTGAATGGGTGGGAAAATAACTTCAGTGTGAAGTTCCTCTACCAACTTGTGTGCACTCTTCAGAACATTTTGAAATCCCTCATCTGACCGGTAAGACTGTAGGTATGACTTTGCTTTGTCCAGTTGTTCCATTGCTCCAGATATATCAAGGTCAACACCTTGGAGTCTCTTGCTTACAACATTTATTTCAAACATGTTGTGGTCATGCCACAACACTAAGCCACACAGAAATTTGAAGTTATGTATGTTTCTGGTGATTCCATTTCCTTCTGCCACTGTTCTCCCACAAACAGTTCCTGTCATAGTATTATCCTCCATAATGGCAACTATGGCATCATCTATCTTCCCAATTTGGTGTTTGATAGGCTTTATTGTCTCCACTCGACTTTCCCATTGTGTGGCATTCAGTGGTTTCAGTGTCAGAGAGGATGTTCCCAGATGTTGCTTCAAAATTTTCCATCGATGAGTTGATGCAGAGAAAAATACATAGATGCTTTGAATTACATTAAAAAATTCAGCAGCCTCACTAGAAGCTGATGCATCACTGACCACCAAGTTCAATGAATGAGAACTTCATGGGACAAAAAAAGCTCGAGGGTTTAACTCTCGGCTCCGTGTCTGCACTCCTCTGTTCTTTCCTCTCATGTTGGCACCATTATCATAGCCCTGACCTCTCATGTCAGCTATCGCAATTCCCGTATCTTCCAGCTTTTTAAGAAGCACATTTTTCATACCAGCTCTTGTAGTATCATCAATGTCAATAAATTCTAGAAAATGCTCTCTGACAGTCACCGTTGCAGAGACATTTTCACTAGGTTCTGTTGTTGTTACAAAATGCACCATTAAAGTCATTTGTTCCGTATAGCTGATGTCAGGTGTGCAGTCCAGAATAACAGAGTAATATCTTGCTGGCTTCAGATCTGCCACAATCTTCTGTTTGACTTTTGTTGCCAGTAACTGTATGATCTCATTTTGAATTGTTTTTCCAAGGTAGTGGTGTGTGTACATTTCTTGGGTGGTGACTCTTCCTAGATGCTCCTGGAGTACAGCATCAAACTCAGCCATCAGCTCCACAATTTTAAGGAAGTTTCCATTGTTTGGCACATACAGCTGATCGGAAGTGCCATGCAGTGCTAGGTTTTGGCTAGCAAGCATTTTCACAATGGCAACGAGCCTTTTCAGAAAATTTTGCCAGTAAAGAGACTTTGATGCAATCTTCTCTTGATGCTGATCATCTATGGTGGCCTTTGACCTTAGTCTCATCTCAAGCTCTTTCCACCTATGGAATGCTCTCTGGTGATTTGCTGCCTTCTCATGGCATGCCAGATTTCTAGCCAGATTTTTCCAGTCCTTTGTTCCTGTAGAACCCAATGTGGCTGGAACATTAGAGTGGAAGAGTTTGCAACAAAAACAGTATGCAGCATTCTGGGTTTTTGAGTACATAAGCCATGACCTCTCCTCTTTGTCACCATTGGGGATTTCATGCCAGTAATGTGTTGGATGGAAACTTCTATTTTCATTGTCTTTGGGGAGCATGAAGTTTTTCACTTGCTGTGGCCCATGCAGTACAAGGAAGTCCCTCAGGCTACTGCTCAAGTGTGTCCACAGTCCTGGATCATCTAGACTTAAGGAACTAAACTCAGCAGCAGCTGTTTCTTGCGCCTCCACCGCACTCTTCTCTAATCTACACTTTTCTTCAGGAATGTGCATGGTTACATCCATTTGAGATGGAGATATGGATGCTGCAGTAGCTGCCAGGTCACCTGCACTCTGACTAACTGGGCATCTCCTCACCACTCACATCCTCACTGGAAGGCTCACTGTGAACATTTGTGTCTATGTACCTCAGGAGAGCTCCTTCCTGCTTAGATAGAAAAGCTTCCTTTGCTTTCTTTCTTTTTCTGAATGCTGCCCCAGAGGGGCGTTTTCTTCTTTCATTCATGATTGCTGTTCTGTGTCAGCTATAGTGTCTCTCAACACTCAGTTGAAGGGGATAAATAAGCAGGCTGATAGCAGGGCCTGAGTGAGGGAAGATATCAGCGTCTTAAGGGCCTAACTGGCTCCTACTACTTCAGTTGACTGCCTGTTCTCCTCAAGTGGGTTCAGGGAAGCAGCAGGAAACAGGAAGCTCCCTGAGAAGCTGGTGTTAATCAGTCCGGGCTCCTGGGCGTGCTAGAGAGGTACATAAGAGGCTCCTCCTCCTCTCTCTCCCTGCAGCTCCTGCTGCTTTCTGCTATTCCCTCTCACCTTTTCTCCTGCCTGCCTGTTATGTCTCTTGTTCCCTCCTTCCTCCAGCACAGCACTCCACCATCTCTGTGCATCTAGAGCAGAGAGAATACATATGCACAATTTTCTACACTCTGGGTCCTAGTGCCCCCCCCCCCCCCAACACACACACAGTCTGGCACCTGAGGCGGCCACCTCAGTTCACCTCATGGTAAGGCCAGCCCTGACATTAGGATCAGTCCCATCAAGAAAGATCCTCCCATTAAGATAGGCAAATAACTTTAACAAATTTTAAGATTCAAAGGAAGTTTGATGCTTTTGTGTAGTCACTTGGATTTATGGGCTTGATCCAAACCATTCCTGCCACGTAACAGCAGGTGCAGCTTCAAGATTACTGTTCATGGGAAAGGAGCATCGATAACTTCTGCAGACTACCCACTGGAAAAGTATAAATGGAGTTTATGGATTTACCAGGAATAAAATTAGAAACTGGATTTAACTTCTATTTTAAAAAGTGTGTATATTGTGTTATTCAGGGACAGGAGAGCTGAATGGTACAGGGCCTAGCATCAGAACAAGAGAGGTTTCAGGTGAAAAAAGCATATAAATTGTGTCATCCAAATCTTAACCACGGGTAAAAATTCCACATTTTTCCGAAGGAGTAAAGTTTAAAGAGGGAAAAAGAAGGACTGGATTCTGAAAGTGTGTGTGTGTGTGTGTGTGTGTGTGTGTGTGTGAGAGAGAGAGAGAGAGAGAGAGAGTTGATAGTGCCTGGAACTACTGAATAAAAGGCATTTTCAGTATGAAATGGTTGTCATAAAATTCACTTTGGATAAGAGCCTCCAGCTACCAGCAGAGGGCGTTGCACTAAATTGATTTTATTTTAAACTGTAGCCAATAATACATGGGTGGGGAGGAGGAGAGAGAGAGATTTGTTATTATTAACGTGCATTCTGGCTTCAAAATACAGGGAAAGGATGCAAGCTTATTAGATAGATAGATAGATAGATAGATAGATAGATAGATAGATAGATAGATAGATAGATAGATAGATAGATAGATAGATAGATCAAATATTAAATAAAATGGGAGTTAAAATAGAATATTTGTTGAAATAATGTAGTATTGCCTTACTTTTTGACAAAGTAACAATAGATTAAGTTGATTGGGGGAAGAGTTATTAACTTGGGTAAATAGACAATATTACTTATTTTGTATTTTTATACACACTACATTTAAAAGATAGCATAAAAGAACCATTGTAACTTGACTGTGAAAGGCTAAAACTATTGAGATTTGACAGTGCATTTTGACTTGTTTCATTTATTATTTTGTAAAAATGTTCAACAGAAAGAGAGCTGTCTGTCCTAAAATAGCTATCCGTGTGATTGCTAGAAGTGAAGAGCGTTAGCTATTTGTTACTCTTAGTTGTAGACGGTAGACGGTAAGAATCACAGTTATCGTTGAAGTTGTAGACGGTAAGACTCACAAGAACTAACAACCTTTTAAACTCTATAGTCAAGAGTTATTGTGTTAAGACAAATCCCAACAGAGGGCGCTGCTACCCCGTTCAATGATGGATTTCAAAGGGATTTTAAAGCTTCGTATTAAAATATGTAGGATTTTTCAGATGTGGTCAGTTTGGAACAATTTGCTTAGATTTTAATCGTAATAACGGTGAGATTTAGCTATGGACATTTTGATTCCATGTTGTTAACCTACTTTTAAAATATGTATTCACTCTTTCAAATATGGCCCTGAAGAATAAAACATAACAAATATTATATTGAAATTACATCATTTGATCAGTTCCAACAATTCGGAGTCGTTTGACATGAAAATATTTGTTTGCATTAATTTCAAAATGTATTTTAAAATAGTTTTTAAAACACTAATGATAAACATTTTAAAATGTAAGCTACATATTTATATTGATCAATTATTATTATACGTCTAACGTCTTTAATATGAAGCTTATTATACATTTTAGCTAAAATAATATAATATAATATATTAATATAATATAATATAATATAATTATATTTTAAATGACCACATTAAGCAGAAATAAACTCCATAGGGGAAAAAAGTATCCTTGATAAATCAAATCGTTTTCCAAATGTTCATCAGACACATGGCCCTATTGCGTTGTGTCAATGAGAGTTCTAATAAATATGTGACTTGTGAATCAGAATGTACAGCCTAAAACATTTTGCTAGTGGAGCAACATTGGTCGATACATCGATTTGATCTTTTTTTGTATTATTACTTTGTTTTCTGATACGTAGCACTTACATAATCTCCCGCACTACTCAATTGTAACTCGTAATAACGCACAAATAGATCATAAAACGGAGTCACTTTGCAGCACCAGCCTTTTAGAAGATGAGCCAGAGACTTCAGCAAAACTGGTAGTAAAGTGTCCCTTTATCTGATATTTGTTTGAATCGGAATTATTGCTCATTACAGGCAGAACCGTATCTCTTGTGATTGTGAGTGTAACATAAAGTCTAAGCCTACATGCAAACAACACATATACGTTTCGCTTTTCAATATCCTATTTGTACTACTGCTTGAGACGGACGTCTCTCTCAAACCAACTAAAGTCCTATTCGATAGCCCCACGCAGCAATGGATAATAAGACAATCTTCGGCGAGAATCCCTCTTATCTGCTTTAATAACTTCCCACAGAAATTGCCCTGCTCCTCTTATAATAACTATCTGCTATTTGTTTCGTCCCCTTTGTGGGTTGAGCTTCCAGTGGAGATGCATGCTTGGAAATGGGGTGTATGGAGGGGGAGGGGGGAGCTGGGAAGGGAGACAGAAGAAAGACGAATTTACACTTTCTAGTTTAATTTGCGGGGATGAAAAATCGGAGACTGCTTATTAAGTCTCCTCACACCTAGATTTAAACCGATCCCGATTTCTAGGAGATTAAAAAGTCCCAAGGACTATATATATATATTCCTCATAGGGGTCACATATAGATTGACAAAGATGTGCAGGAACATTACGGACGCCCTGAAGTTCCACAGATAGGACCCTGAAATTAGAAACACCTCCTTGTCTTACTCATTAGTTCACTGAAAAGCGCAGTTGTTTTCTTTCAAAGCGAGAGGTGGTCTCTCCTTGCCCTTAATAACTGCTCGTGTCTTGGCAATACTAAAAACGGACAATGCAAACGAATGTTTGCCTGGACACATCAAGGCTAGTTGTGTTCCAACGCCCCAAATCAACGGAGAAATGTAAAAGCACAAATATAACTTCATGGTGTTAATGTCTTTTGAAAGTAGCTACTAGCTCTTAGAGAGGTGTTCGGGATATTGCTAAGATCTGTGCTGTGCCGAGAAAATGTCCCGAGTTATAAAATATCTTGCTCAAGCCATGAGTATAAGGATTCCAGATGGAAAGCTTTTACTTTAGATTCGCTCCTTCCGCTTTAATGTCCCTGTCTCTAACTCTCTGCTTTTGTGCTTTACTGCATAGGAGAGAGAATTTCTGGACATGTATATAAAAGCATAGTATGTGGAGGGAAACATAGTATCTCATTGCAAATGATGAATCGTTTCGTATAGAGGCAAAATAGTCTGTATTTTAATATAAATAAGGATATACAAATATCCACTATTCTGTCTGCTGTGGATAAACACATACAGCGGAGAGAATAATGGATATTAATAAGTCTATATATGTGTGTGTATACACACACACACACTTATATTCCTATATTGTGATACACACAACGATAAACTTGTGTGTATCGTTGAGTATCACAATATATGAATATGTGTGTTCATATAAGTGTGTGTGTGTGTGTGTGTGTGTATATATATATATATATATATATATATATATATGTATGTATGTATGTATGTATGTATACATACACACAATGTGATCTATACATATGAATGCATCTATATTTGTATGCATGTATTTGTATGTTTATGTGTACATATCCGACTATATCTATATGTATATATGTCTGTATATGTATAGTTGTGAGATTCTCTCTATATATATGATGTCTGTGTGTGCATATATATAACCAATAATGTTTTTACTATCCGATTGAGGTTTACTTCTGCAGCCTATTGTTTCAGACAACAGATATAAGTTGCGATGGAAGAGGAACGTCGGATTTGCTGTCTGTCCCCCATTTCCAATTATAGATGGATCATTACAGACAGAGAAGTACTGAGAATCCAGACATCTGCTCTTCACATGAATGCACTCACCTCCTAGAGAACAGCCTGCCATCATGCTCTGGAAACTGGTTGAAAATGTCAAGTATGAAGATATCTATGAGGTGAGTATATAATATGCATGTGTGTGAGAGATTATATGTATACAGTATATAAATATACATCTACATGTTTATATGTACGTTTATACAATACATATATAGATAGGTACATACATATGGAAAGCTATATAGATAACACACATATACATTCAGGAAACCCAGAATAAATGTTCTTATGCTTATTTATTTGCTTTTCTTCTCTTCAGCAAGGCGAGTCCTTAACTTTTTTTTAAAGCTATTTGATGAGATTTAAAACATCAACGAAATGATCTGGGAGTTGGAATAAGGCAACTTAAACGCAAAAGTTTGATTTTTAGATCTCAAATTCAACATAATTCGATTAAACGTGGACAAATGTCAAGAAAAAAAAGCTTAAGAAAGGAAACACAATCTTGTAATCCTATGTTTTGATACATTTCTGGGTTGTTGTTTTTTCTTATTTTCAGCCCCAATCTTAGAGCAACCTGAGGTTGTTGTTTTTCTTGTTGTGCCTTCCTTATAAGATACATCTGTATGATTTTTTTTATAAATACACTGATATATATATATATATATACATCAGTATCTATACACACATAGACACATATATAGTCAGAGATAGCTACATAGATATAATCAGAGAACAGTGAAAGTTGTATGGATTATTCAGAAGGCTTTGATTGTTGAGGCTCAAAAGCAAAAATGTAAAACATTTGCTAATTTTCTACTGCTTCATGACCTGGATATTTTTTTTGTAAAGTATGCTCAGTCCATTTGGTTCTTTTAAGTTAATCAGCGACTGCATTTTCGCAGAGAGGAAAAAGACTTGTAAGGAAAAGGCGTCTGTATTGTCCCGTCTCGCTTTTTCTTTTTTTTTTTTTTTTTTAATTATTATTATTTTTATTTTTGGGGTACTTTGCAAATGTGAGCAGCACTTTTGCTAAGGAGATTTTTAAGAAGGGTCCTCCTTCAATTTCAGTACAGTGGAGTTTGTTGCCATAACAGAACTCGTTCCAAACGGCAGGATATGGTGCCGATTGATTGTTTTAGCAGTAAAGTCTGTATGGAGCGTGTTTGTCCAAAAGAAGGAACCCTGTTCCCTGCAGTCTATGGAGTGGATACCATGTCATGGGCTGGCTGGTCAAAAGTCAGAGCCTTTAAGGACTTAATTCTGGAAGTGAGTTAATATTTAATCCAGAGATCTGAAGGAGAAAGAAAGAAAGAAAGAAAGAAAGAAAGAAAGAAAGAAAGAAAGAAAGAAAGAAAGAAAGAAAGAAAGAAAGAAAGAAAGAAAGAAAGAAAGAAAGAGAGATCACTTGAAGGGACATGTTAATCTGTAGGAAGTGTTTCATAAAATGAAGTGATCGAGATAAAATGTACAAAGGTTATCAAAGTGCCTCATGCCTGAGAGTAGAACCGTAGTAGTGAATACGATTCAGTGTGTGCTCTGTAAGCAGTCCTATGATCCTGGCGGGGAGCCGTCTTCCCGATAGAAGGAATGTCTCAACTCTCAAAAGCTCCCGTCAGGCTAATTATCAACTGAACGCTCGCAAAATCCAGCATATGCAGAATTAGTATCGGCGCAGGCACGGCTCTGTCCCCTTCGGACAACCCCCCATCCCACTCCTGCTTTTCCTTCAGTGCGTTCCTTTCCAAATACTGATCAAGTGGAAAGCCATAATCTGCCCTTCATAATAACAACCATCCAGAGGTAGATATGTCTCTGGACTCTTTTTTTTTTCTCCAGAGGACGCTTTTAAGGCTATTTGCCTGCTTTAAATTTTATTTATACTTGTACGTTTATTTTATCTTGGAGACAGGGAATTTAGCAGTGGGGTATATTTTGTTTGTGTTTTGTCTTGAAACATGATATACTCTAACTTTGTGGGGCTTGGGAAGTGATTCTGTAATGCCTAGAGTTAACAAAAAATACCCAGCCAACTACTTTCCCTAGGAATAGATAGATAGATAGATAGATAGATAGATAGATAGATAGATAGATAGATAGATAGATAGATAGATAGATAGAAAATTGAATCTTTCCAGGGTTTTTAAAAAATCTCTCATTCTCTCTGTCTCTCTCATTCTCTCTGTCTCTGTCTCTGTCTCTCTCTCTGATTTATAATTAATAGTATGGTCTAAAAACCTCCTATCTATTTAAATTGATGTGGTCTTAAAACAAAAGTGGGAGACGAACTTGCTCTGGGAAGCGTGGGTCTCTGTAGGAGGGAACGTAAGTTGAACTTTAACAGAAATGGCAGGCAGGCCAGTCGAACGGGTTCCTGGAACATCAAAAGGGTTTTCTATCGCCCCTGGCTTTGCCTAGAAACTATAAATTTAGTATCCTTTAAAATTCATTGCATAAATTTTACATCTGGGTGAAAACTGGGCGCATTTTTGGCATAGTTAGGGGGCAAATTAGCATGGAGAATGAAATGGAACCCGACTTAACACTGATTTATTTGTACGTTTGAGATATTTTGCTTTTACAAATAAATGCGATCTGTAGCGTTCCGTCAAAGTGCTTAATTGCCGCTGTAAACAGACAAATTATAGTGGCTGAATAGTTTATTTATTTATTTTCAAGAGAGGATCAGGAAAACTCCCCCACCCCCCGTTATTTGTTTACTATATATATCTCTATATATATCTATATAGATATATATCTATATAGATATAGATATATATATATATATAATATGAACAAAAGCACCAAGAGCAATCAAATTATCCGATTTGGAGGCATAATTACATGTAAAAGAAGGAAATATGATTTTTTTCTTAGCCTCTAGCATTGCTCCATAGCACTTCCTTGCTCCAAATCAGCAGTGTCTAGTTTACACTTCTTCCTCTGCCTGAGTTAATTGAAGTTATGTCTTTTCCTTGCTAAACTTCCCCACCCTCCCCCCCGTACCTTCTCCCTCTCTCCCCCAACTCGGCTTCTGCCAGCCCCCCTCGTCTGATTACATCTAGTAATTCTCCACTGAATGAACGTCATTTACAATGGTAGGGGAGCTCTCGAGCTGGCTGCAAGCTTCACGCTCCATTTGCTCCTGCATTCTCCCTTTAAAGTAGTCGTGTAATATTAATAGTCATGAATATCAATTATTATGAGGCGGTGTAGAGGAGGACAGGGAGGAAGGGGCATCGGAGCAGTCTCAGCCTAGCCTTGGGTTGAAGAGGATTGCATCTGGAAGCTCAAAGGGGGGAAAATAAATAAATAAATAAATAAAAAACCAGAGGGGAGGGGGGAAATCATAGATGTCTACATAGGTTTCCAACCTCATTTTTGGCGGGGGGGGTGGCGCACTGGCTAATTTTTTTATGATGATTTTTGATGGCTAGACTTGGAAATACCTCAAGCTGTTCTCCTGTGTCCAACACGTCCCTTTGCCGAGCTCCTTGATATTTTTCTCCTATTATTACTATTATTATTATCAGCACCACTCTTTTATTTGTAGCTGTTACAAGACTTTTTTTTATTTCCAGATGTTAGTCCACACCTATTCCGCCATGGTGAGTTTGGATCCATGTTGTACCAGAATTGCATGTTCTCTCTCTCTGTCTTTCTCTCTCTCTCTCTCTCGCTCCCTCTCCCCCTCTCTCTCTCTCTTGAACGCCTTTGGCTTGGTAATTTAGCACAATAATTGGAGGAGGCTTGCAGCTGCTTCTCCTTTTTGCATTGTGTGTTCTTGGTTTGAGCTGGGGGTGGAGAGGAAAACTTTTTTTTTTTTTTTTTTTTTTGCCATCGCTGGTGGGGATTTGGACAACACTTTGTGGACTAGATGTTTTCTTGTTTACTTTAGCCTTGCAGCGTAAGCTAGGATGGAGTTGGACAAAACTCCTCTCCCACACTTTCTCGGAAGACTTTCATATCCCCCCCTCCCCCGATACACACAGCAAGACTTTTAATTACAATTTTAATGCTCCATTCCCCCTCCCCCCCCCCTTGGAGTATAATATTTGAAAGGGATAACATACATTCGAAGTTGCTGCAGAAATCACAGTGGCTGGATTTGTTGTTTAATATTTTTATATATGTATTTATTTAAAAAAAACAACAGAGGATTGACTTTACATAAAGACACAGTTAACATTTATTTTCACCCTCTCCTTGTCATCCGACTATTACAGCATTTCTTCTGACCTTCCAAGGCAGAATGAGTGGGTGATATTTTTTTTAAACCGGAGTTTAGTGGTGAAGGGGAGTGAATAGATGTTTGAAAACTTTATACGCTGTGGTTTGGAGGGATGCTAGGCAGCCAGAGAACGGATCAAAGCCCCACAAACTGTACCTACACAGAGTACACCACTCCTACATTTTTAATTATGACATTTTAGTATATTTCTCTCCCACCTCCCCCTTCTCGCCTGTCCTTGGAAACTTACATGATCAGGACAGGAAATGCTGGACTATTTCGAGTCCGGGGGATTTAAGGGGTCCATTTAAATGCGTATTTTATTTTATCTTGCGGTGTGATTTGTTTTTCATTTCCTCTTTTTTTTCTTTCCTTTTTTTTTATTCCTTTCCCATTTTTGTTTTTAGGACCGGCATGATGGAGTCCCCAGCCACAGCTCCAGATTGTCCCAGCTGGGCTCTGTCTCCCAGGGACCCTATTCCAGCGCCCCGCCGTTGTCTCACACCCCGTCCTCGGATTTCCAGCCGCCTTACTTCCCACCCCCCTACCAGCCTCTTCCTTACCACCAAAGCCAGGACCCGTATTCCCATGTCAATGACCCTTACTCCCTAAACCCCTTGCATCAACCCCAGCAGCACCCTTGGGGACAAAGGCAGAGGCAAGAGGTGGGATCAGAAGCCGGCTCACTGCTGCCACAGCCTCGGGCCGCCTTGCCTCAGCTCTCGGGACTGGACCCCAGGCGGGACTACCACTCAGTGAGGCGGCCAGATGTTCTCCTTCACTCGGCACATCATGGCCTGGATTCCGGCATGGGAGACAGCCTTTCTCTGCATGGCATCGGACACCCAGGAATGGAGGACGTGCAGGTAAGGCGTTCCTGCTCCTTCCCCCGCTACTGCCAGGGAGCCTGAAGAAATCTTAGCAGCTGGGAGACACATAGTCAACAACGATCAATTATGAATCATAGCAATTAGACAACGGAAAGATCTATTAGGTTACCCTCCCCCTGCCTCTTCAGGGTCGTTCCCTACTTATATTTTCCAGTATTTTTCTTTAAAATATTTTCTTTCTTTCTTTCTTTCTTTCTTTCTTACGCTCATCTCACAATACATTAACAAGATGAAAGCTACAGTAATGAACGAAGAAAGAAAGAAAGAAAGAAAGAAAGAAAGAAAGAAAGAAAGAAAGAAAGAAAGAAAGAAAGAAAGAAAGAAAGAAAGAACAGGCGTTTCTGAATAATCTAGGCATCTTGAAAAGGGATAAAGTTTATGGAAGCTTTTCTTATTTCAGATATTAAGCCATGTGAAATATGGGTCTCCCAACCAGCTTTTTGCAGTTTGGGGGTTTCAGTGAGATCTTTCTGAATAACAAATTTTAAAAAAAATTACTCCCAGTTAGGAAAAAAACAAAACAAAACAAAACCCTGTGTATAGGATCAAGGATATATAAAAGGATTGCACAGGGCACTGTTTTTAAATGTTGTGTGTGTGTGTGTGTGTGTGTATATATATATATAGATAGATATCTATCTATATATATATAGATATAGATATAGATAGATATATATATCTATATATATATATATTCTCTCTTTATCTAATCTATCTATCTATCTATCTATCTCAACAACATATATCATTGTTCTGTTCCATCCTTTGGGAAACAATGGAGTTTCATGGGCCTTGAGGTACAATATTTCCTAGCTCTCTCACTCCCCAAGCCAAAGTCATTGCGGGCTATTTCCTTAAAACAAAAGCCCCATAACAATTTCACCCAAAATGGCTCGGCTCGGACCTTCCTAGGGCACAGCTCCCATTGTAGGTGGATCCATGATTTTCGGCCCACATTTTACACGAGGGTTGCTGGTTGGTGGTGGTGGTGGTGTTTTTCCTGCTTTTTTTGTTGTTGCCGTTGCAGATATTTAAAAGTCTTGGACAGATTTTTTAAAATAGCAAGGGAGGAATCTGCAAAAAGGAGAATAAAGAACTCATTAAAATGAAATGCTTCACTAAAATAAATGGGCTTCTACCCAATTCAACATAAAAGTACCAAACAAGCATGAGGAGGAATTCGTTTATTAGACCTATTATTGCTCAGCTTTAAAAATGCAAGACTGCTGAAAATACAATCAATGGAAGGGGAGAATTGCAAATTTGATTTGCTTGGGTGTCACTTTAAAGACTCGCACGCCCCTGTATCTTGGTGCGTTAGTGTTTGCGATGATCATGGAAAAGGCTTTCCTTGGTATTTAGTTACTGCTCCCTCTGAACTCAATGGCAATCGGAGCATTGGATTGCACGGATTTAAAACTTTATTTGTAAGACCTACGCGGACTCCCTGAGCTACATGAACAGGCTTTATGGGGCTCATCCTATATTACTTATTCAGGCAAAACTGGCAATGGGAGTGTTGCCTGAGTAAGGACAACAGAATAGGATCCCTTATCTCTCTATATCTAGTACCGAAAAGATATAGAAAATATTAGTGCATCGACATTTACAACGCCAAAAGAAAACTACAGAATTAGCTGGTACACTCGTTGTGCTTCTGTTATAGAGAGGTAGAGACTGGATACAGTTATTCGTATTCAGATATTTTTAAAGCAAAACGAATCCTTCTATTAAACTCCCCGCTGAGTCAATAAGGCGCAAGGTATTGAATACAAATAAGGTGCATGTCGCATGGTCATTTTCTAAACAAAATAATATATCCATAGCCTACGGTAGGAAGGAGCTAGTTTAGCCTACGTTGTATTGCTCATCCAAACAGCTAAAGGGGCGTTGCAGACAGGGTATTTTCGTGCAGGAATCTATCTCTGGAGTTCTGGACACAATGTTTAGACAGGATAGTGCACTGGGAGAATGAGGCAGGTACTTATTTTTAAAGGTTGGATCTCAAACTGAAAAAAATATTCCAAGGGATAATTTATGAAGATGAAAGTGCTCATCAGCAAGTTAGTATAAATAGGCACAGAGGTGGTGACAGGATTGTATTTATTGACAGGCATTTTCTATTATTTTCCCTCTGTGTTTGCGAGCCAGGTTAAGTTCGCGGTTTTCTTAATATGTGATTCTTAATATGGACTTTTTCTAGGACAGGTAAAAAAAATCCTATATAGCCAATAAATACACCTACTTTCTATGCCTTATGGGAAAAAAAGTTTCCTTGAGGCATATTAGTCAGGGTTTTTTGCTCACAAAGTTTTACTTTTTGAGTAAAGTTTTTTTTTCCTTATACCATCAGATTAAATAGATTTCAGAAGTATGTGTTTGGTTGGCAGAGAGAAAGAGAGAGAAAAAATTGAGGATATGATATAAACCCAGTTCCAGACCATGTGTAATCCGTTGTCCAGGAACATAAATTAAGTGGTTGTAATGTAGGGTTCTGTTGTAAGCACAGTGCTGTCCTTTGCGGCGAATTAGGGTTTCCATCTGCAATTTACAACCGACAAATATGTACAGAGAAAAAAAAGGATCTTCACATTGAAAACAAATATGTCTCCCCTAGGTAGAAAAAATAAATTAAAATAGCCATTGCAATTTCATCCTTATTCCTCGCAGATTAGGGGATCTGCACCTTTTATACCTTCATTCATTATTATAGCCAAAGCTATAGGGAAGAAATGCATCCAACACTCTCTCTCTCTCTCTCTCTCTCTCTCTCTCTCTCTCTCTCTCTCTCTCTCACACACACACACACACACGATCACACATCCAGAGTTTGCAAAACAAATGACAAACTCTGTGGGTTTTATTTCAGTTATATTATTTTATAGCTGCTGGGTACGGAGATGGTGTTTAGAACGGGTCAGTGCTATCAAGTTTATTTGCAAAAATACATCTCCAGATTTGCTAAATTTATGCTAGAAACTCATCACCTCCCATATTACAACCTCTACTCCTTCCCTTCCTCCACCCCCCCCCCCTCCATCCCCGCCTGTGTATGCAAGCTAAGGAGACTGAAAGTTAAGTTGCACCAAAACACCCGAGTCTCTTATAAAGTAACCCCTGGTATCACTTTTAACTAAAGAAGTCTAGTAATTAAAAGTCTGAGTTGTTTTTCCACGTTTCCGCATGCAGTCCTAATTAAATCTTTACGATCCTCTCTGTGACTATTAACTGCCAGCATGCTGCGCGAACATCCTGTACAAAAACCCAGCAGGAGGGCGTAATTAGATAGAAAATCAGACAAGAGTCTTCTCATTAACTGTAACAACTAACCCACGTTGCTGATAAAGCGAGTGGAGTGCATACACACACACATAGGTAGACATAGACATAGCCAGGCAATATCGAGATAAGGTGAGGTTACAAAAAGAAAGATGGCGCTTAATATTTGCCTCCATTTTTATAGCATCCTGTTGCAAAATGATGCTCTCCACCAGGCTGCACCATTTGTTCATCTTCCTCTGTCTCGTTGAAGACAGTATAGAAGCTGCTAAAGGAGAGAAGAAGAAAAAGAAAAGACCTTATCTTGTATTTTATATTTCCCCTCTTATTTTCTGTGATACCCTGTAGGTATGTGGCCTATTGATTAAGGAGGAGTAAAAAAAAAAAAGACAAAAGGAACCTGTGGGGGGGGGGGGCGGGGGGGGGCAACTGGGAGGCTGGGGTCAAGAGGGAAAGGAATCCAAGGAAATATTGTTTATTGTTCCATCACACTTTGGATGTGCTGTTGGAAATATAATTTTATCCTAACTCATATCCCACCTTAGCTGGGGTCTCCTGAGAATAGAAAGCTATTTACATAAGGACTGGATTATGATAAACTAAGACACTACTTGGAAAGATAAAGTTAGAATAAGAGGAAAATTCCATGACTTAAAGATGTTTAATGTGTCTTTGGGAAAGAAAAAACAATCACACCCCAAAGCCATCTAATCTATCTATCTATCCATCTACATCTGCAGTTTAGAACTGACCACAAAACGGAACCACGTATTGAAATCTATTAGAAAGGGTTCTTTAGTCACCTCTGTTCTCTGCGATGGTTGTTGTTGCTCATTGAAAAGGGTATTCTATATCAGACAATTTATATTAAAAAATAAAACTTAACATTTGCCCCTGCTACAGTGTAACCATCTTTGTTTGTTTTCCTGCTAAAGAAGTTAATGCCATAATAACAGGTGTGCTTCTAACCAGGGTGAAAGTAGACAGGTTGAGGAGAGAGATTGAGTGACTTTTCTAGGCAATCGATTTAATTGCTCTTATATTTTGTCTCTGTGTAATTCCCTTCCCCCATCTCTCTCTCTCTCTCTCTCTCTCTCTCTCTCTCTCTCTCTCACACACACACACACACTTTTAACTTGTAACCAAACCGTGCGAGCTGTTAATCTCTGTTTCCTATACTATGTGGGTGTTGCACTCTACTCTGAATTGCTCAAACTTTAATTACAAGTCTGTAATGTAAACCTTCCTATATAAAAAGTAAATGGCCTGTGAGTTAAATGGCAGGGTCAATCATAATAAATAAATAATAATAATAATAATAATAATAATAATAATA
The DNA here is from genome assembly GCF_028017835.1 of Emys orbicularis. Taxonomy (NCBI): domain Eukaryota; kingdom Metazoa; phylum Chordata; order Testudines; family Emydidae; genus Emys; species Emys orbicularis. The sequence goes on along the minus strand of NC_088685.1, from coordinate 14,826,652 downwards.
ATAAACTAAGTTGTCCTTATTCGTGTTCATTTAGATACTAGATCTTGGAGATGTTACCAAATTGCCAAATTTTCAAAGAAAGAAATATAAAGCTTTATTGAATGCAAAAGAGACTATGTAATATCTATGTTTTATAAGATAACAAAAATATTATTGCACCCCATATGCTTCACACCTCTTTTTTATTATAAGACCATATGATTTGGAACAATTTCATTTCCATGTCGATTTGGGGGAATAATAATACTAATACTAATAAACCTTTCTTCCCCCAGTGAATTAATATAAATGGAAATAACAGAAACTCCAGTTTGGAATGACATGATTTATGTACGCCATACTTTAATATCCAGTCAATTTGAATAGTGATGTTTTTTATATTCACAGTCAGTTGAAGATGCCAATAACAGCGGTATGAACCTATTGGACCAGTCTGTCATTAAAAAAGGTATGGATTATTCCAACAAGCTTGACAAACTTATACTGTGTAGCAATGTCTTCCTGATATGATTTTACTTTGAGGCAATTAGTTTACCCGAAAAAATAGACAGGCGTGGGAGATAGATAGATAGATAGATAGATAGATAGATAGATAGATAGATAGATAGATAGATAGATAGATAGATGATGAAACGGGGAAAGAAGGAAAGAGGAACTAAAAGGAACGAGTATTTTCTTGTCTGGGAGTTAGATAATTACATTTTATCTTAAATATTTCTTTTAATTGTTGCCAACTGATTTAAAATAAGTAAACAGCCATCAAGTTTTGAATTTCCCAGCAATTCCTATTTTGATATTGGTGTAAAAATGCCATCACATATTATAAAATAGTTTTCACAGATAAACCTTAACTTTTCACCTCTAGTAGTTCTTGATCTGCACTGTGTGACTCTTAAGAATTGTTTGATTCCATTTGTGGCTTTTATGCGTTTTCCAATCGTGCCAAATGTGTTGGGGGGAAAGAAACACATGCTTATGGAAATACAACCTCCCCCTCCAACATGCCCATTTTTAAAATCATTCTGCATATGCATACATGATTTAGTGTAACTGCAGAATCACCCCATACTGTTAAAGGGAATGTGATATTAACAAATGTTTGCAGTCTCTTGTACAGCTGTAAGCAAAATAATTAACTAATTAAACTAATTAAATGTAATTACAATAACTCATTTTGGGCGTGTTGCAGCTGCTTAATTTTTTTACAATTCTCTGACAGTCACTTGAAGATGCATGGCGATTAGTATGGGTTATGCTGATAGACATTAAACAGCTCTCACACTGCACATTTAGGGAGAGCTATCTTTAATTATCCAAGGAATTTCTATTTCTAGATTCAGTTTTAAATACTAGAGCTGACGCTTAGCAATGCTGGCCCTTATGTTTACTATCAACAGCACTTATCTTCAGTGGTTTATTCATCTAATGCACATGAAACCGATACTTTAATAGGGATGAGTTTCTAGAAAATTAAGAAAAGAACGTAAGGGTGTTGATGGAATAAGAATTCAAGGCAGGGTGAGGTATTTCAATCGTTGGTTTCCTTTAAAAATGTAATTATGTAAATTCGAGCAATCATAATTTTGGGGAAAGGTGGATGAAAACCTGAAGCTCTTTTGACAACATAATTTATGTCCGGTGGTGGAAAAACGTAGGGTTTTGTGGGAAACAGTGAATTGTCTTACTTTAAGAAAAAGAACTGCTCTGCGCTTTTCAGTTCGCATGGATTACCAGCCTATGTGTTTAGGTGTGTGACATATCGGTTTGCGAATGTATGCTCTCTCTATCTATCTATCTCTTTCTCTCTAGCTCATACGCAATGTTTTCTCTTGGGTCTTCTTGATTAATTGGCGGTTGATTTGTGGCTGAGAGCCTTCTTTTTAACGTTGATCTGCCTTCGTATTTTCGTTGCTCGTACGCACATTTTGCATTTTGTTATGTACAGAACACTGCCATGTATTGTATGTGACCACTTCGTCAAAACAGTCTATTTTTTTTTCAAAATGAAAAGGGTAGCAGGAACATTTGGTGTCAATACACAGTGATTGTGGCTATAAAGGTAGTCAGTGTCAAGCAGTTAAGCACGTCTAATGATACTTACAATTTTATATATATAGAGAGAGAGAGAGAGAGAGAGAGAGAGATCAGAAGATGCTAATAATTCTAGTATGCATGTGAATGTGTGCACACATCTGAATATACCAACACCCACAGGTGTATGCTTAACCTTAGTCTATATCAGAAGACACTTAGAATTATAATATCTATATTTAAAAGTATACATACGCACTTTTTAAATCATACCAGTAAAAAAGATACCGACATTTTCTTGTAGATGTGTTAAAAGGCATAGGAATGTTATTTCCTCCCTTAGAATTAATGCTGTGCTTTATTGAACTTTTAGTCTAATTTTGTGAGTTTCGTTTTTCTTTGAACACTGGTAGAAGGGAAGAGACACATGGGGTTATATCTGTGGCTGACGATATTGGATCAGACCGATAGAAGGTGCAAAATAGAAAGGGTTCAGTATGAATTTTGCTGTGGTCTCAACACTTTGCCGCCATAGGAATGTACTTTGAAATAAGAATAAGTTATCAAAGACCCGCAGATCATTCTTGCTGGCAGATGATAGATAGACAGATAGATTTTCTTCTTGACTATTACCAGTAAAGTACACTTAATGATAAATGGAATCTGGACAGGAGGAGGGTTGAGAGATTTGCCTGTTTCAAAAGAGGCTAGTTTACTGTTTAAAACGTTCTCATAACATGTAGTGTGAAAGATAGGATATAGAACTAAATTATTAACACAAATATCTCATCCATCCTCTCGGATATAAGTACCTACATTTTTATGATCTTTGAGTGTCATGGAGGTAATGATGATCATCTATCTATCTATCTATCTATCGCTTCAGAAAGCTTGCCTAAAATTTGAAGAAACCCTTGTAAAAATAATTATAATCATCATCATCATCTTGAACTGTTCAATTTATCATCCGTGTTGATCCCACACAATAGATTATATATATATATATATATATATATATATATATATATATATATATATATATATATATATATATATATATATATATATATATATATACATACACACACACACACACACACACACACACACACTTGTTATGTTTGCTATCTGGGCTTACTTGACATTTCTGAAGTAATTTAGTTAAGAGTAAATGAGTTGTTCCCAGTAGAGAGAGCAAACGAGTGGAGTGAAGGTAGCCAGCGTGATAAATGGCTCTTTCATTTGGAGATCTCCAGAGCTCGTTTAAGGCTAATTTTCTGTATTAGCCCCCTTTGAGCTATTAATGCAATAGGCAGGGACCGTGGCCCCTCGTCTCTTAGCTGCCCCATTAGAGAGCGCATTAAGCTGCCAAGCCTCTACTCTACTGTGGTGGTGGTGGTAGTGGTGGCGAAATAATGAAAGGTGCTTTTTAAACTCTCCTAATCTAAACTGGCAGAGGGTGGCTAATACGATTTGAAGGGGTCTGGTCAATGAGCAATCAATAAAGTAATAATGAGAAGGATGCGGTACATTAACAGTCTAAAAATCCAACAAGACATTAAAAAATCATTCTTAACTCTTAGTTCCATTAAGATTGGCGTGGTGGAAAAGGGAAAGGAAAGGGAGGAAGCCTAGATAAATGACTATGATGGTCATCATCATCAAGAGTATTAATATTAGATTTCTCTCAGGTTTAAGGAGTTATCAGCTACATATTATCTGGGTTTATCCTCACATTCTCTGTCACCCAGGTTCCTGCTGAAATCAAGGGGAGGTTTTCGGTGTGTAAAGAAGGCCGTAGCGGATCCCCTTGTCAGCAGCTCAGCTGTAATTTGTTTGGCATGATCTATGACAAAAAAGTTGTCCTCTTTCAAAATCTCGCGTGGCCTGAGTCCAAAGTTCAATTGTTGTGACTTTGGGGACATAGTCAGTGACCTTAAAAGTATCCTGATTTATTTACTTTAAACTATTTCTAGACATTGTCTGTGTACACACACACACACACACACAGTAGCACCAAACTCTATTTTAAACTTAATATGTTAACATAGTACAAATAAGCTCTAATCCCCCCCCCCCAAGAATCACACAAAAGGAACCTCTTAACACTTTTAAAAAGTCACTCCCTCAATAGAACAGGATAAGATTTTTTTCTCTCTCTCCCGCTTCCTGAAGTGGCCAGCAATAAATGATTAACTAAAAACCACGATATCTGGTTACAGCTTTTCAGGTGATCGAGTTGCGAATCGGTTGAAATGTAACGTACAGAATTTGCCTAGCTTTATTTATTTATTTTTGGTTCTTTTCCTGGAACACCAACTGTATTTTATTATCGCTTTTACTTTAATGGGAAACAATTTCGGGGTAATAGATTTCACTCTTAAATTAACTCCTAGCTTCAAATGCAAGGAGTGGTGGTGGACTCGAACTCTTGCAATCAGCTCATGAATACACGATAGATAGATTTTTTTAAAATAAGGATCGAGGCTCAGTGTCAGGGGGTAGTATATATTCTCGGGTTTCTAGGTTTACCTACAAAGCCAAACAAAATCTCCCACTACCAAATCATTGACTGTTCTGATGGACATACACCTTTCTAATGAAGGCTAATTCCAAATCCAGTTAATACTTACAGAGATCTATAGACCAAAAAATTGATATTATACTATTATTATTTGCCCAGTGCAGATGATTAACCACCAATATTTCTTTAAACCATGTTTTTGTCTTGCAGTATAACGAGGGTGCTGGAATAATGTCGAGTACTTAAATCCCATTTATTAATTTAATCCGTGTGTGTGTGAAATGCTACTTTTGCATTGCCACGCAGTTATGTAGAGCAACCCAACAGAGAAATGAAAAAAGACTGAGCCTTAATGTATGCACAGAAAATTGTAAACATGTAAAGAACTGAAAGCTTCACGCTGAGGTTTGCCATGCTCCATTTCCTTACCATTTCCTGCTGTCGTTTTAAAGCGCTCTCACTCATCTAGAGATTCCGTTTGCAGGAACAGTATGCTCATAATTACTAGCAAATCAAGCGGCTACTGTTGCTCTCTCGGTTTATTGATAAGCTGAAGAGAAATGGAAGGGAAAATGACAATGAGGCCGAAAGGACCAGGAGAATCACATTTTTTTTCAAAGGTGGAGGGGAGGTTTTGAGGGACAATGGGAAAGGAGACACACACAAAAGAGTTTGGGAGAAAAAAATTTGTGAAAGTGACAACAAGATCAGCATAAATTGGACAAAGCAAAACATGCAAGAAGTAGGCAGAAACTTGTGTGTGCGTGTGCTGTGTCCTTCTATGGACAATTATTATGAGGCATAAAACCAGATTTGGAAAACACATAGATGTAGGTAAAAATACGCCAGGGAATACAGTGTATAATTGTTTAAATAAATGCATTAGCAGACATTTTACACACAGCCTCTAAAATCTCAAAATTATATTATCTCTGGTAATAGTTCTAATATCTTTGTAATGATAGAGATAGATAATTAATCCATTCCATGGTAAACTCACTTTTTTAGGAGTGGCAGGTAATTTACAAAAGATAGAGTATAGATTAGAATACATATCTCTGAAGCTATGAAATCGCAATAGATATGCTTGCATAGGCTTGTAAGATTCCTAAATGTGTTTAGAATTATTATACTCAAGTGATCTTGATGTATACCTAGTCCCTTTTGTATAGTTATGGTAAAGAACAATCGCAGAAGTTTGCAAAGCATAGCAGGAAAGAGGACTAACTTGCTTATCAAAATAAATTTGCATGAAAAAAATATTGAACATATTAAATCCATTTTTCAAAGGTTAACTAATGTAACAAATGCTCCAAAAAGGGCAAAGCAAATTGGGAGAGATATGTTTAAACATATCATGTGTTCAGCTCTCTTTTTCTTAGGACTGTTGTCTCTTGTTTAATTTCTCAGTTCACTGGACAGTGACCTGATAAACTAGTCACTAAATATAGGTACTGGAAAGGTGTATCAAAACCTTTGTGTTTGTTTGTTGGCGTGGAGAAAATTGCAAAGTGAAATGATCTCAGTTGTTAGTGGTCCTTTAAAGGATTAGTGATTTCACAGCGTGTGTATGTTCATTTATTTTCAAAACAACTCGATTGTGTCTTGATGGGGGCACTTGCGTGACTCTGCAAAACATCTTACTGAAAAATGTAGCGCAGAGGGGAGAGGTTTTTTTTTTTTTAACATATACCCTTAAAGCATCCTAAAACCAAAGGATCTGACTGATCTATGGAGACAATGACAACATTCCTATTAATAGCAATGGAAAAACCGCATCGGGCCTCTGCCCCTCTTTTATAACTGTTTTTGTGCCAATTTCAAGTTTTTTGACGGGCTACAGTTGAGAAGCTGGAAACGTCCTTCCGAAGCTGTATACATTGTCTTACTCAAAATAATACGAAATGGGAATCCGTTTCAGTTTCTGATCCCCCCTCAGTAAAGCCACTCAAAATAATTTGTTTACATTAGAGGCTATATGCAGTCTATTTGAAGCAATCTGTCTATATGAAATCTACATGAGTTTTGGGTTTGCGCTGTTATAGAGGTTTTATTGTGGGAGTCTGGCCTGGCGGTAGGAAATAATTTATAATAAAAACAGCGAAACCCTGTTGTGTCTATTCCATACACTGAGGTTATAAAATTGGCAGTTGCCCAGTTGTTAGCACTTGTTAAGGTATTAGGATATCCGATCTTATTGTTCAGCAGCCCCAGACGACTTAAATATTCCCCCAACTCCAATGGGTTGATTCTCCAGACATGTTGCAAATAAATAGGGTTTTATGATTTAACTGGCATGTATTATAAGTACCTAAATAGCTGGCATATTTGTGTAGTAGAACCTATTACTTGCAAAATTGGTTTTGCAATTGATTGACTGGCAATGCGATATTGCAAAGGAGAATCTGCTGTACAGGGGTGTGTAATCAATTAGTCTTCTCTGTAAAATATGCCCCCTAGACTACCACCAGCAAATCTAGAATTTAGGAATACACGTTCTATAAGGAAATGAGGCTGCAGTGATTCCAAAAGAAAGCAGCAGTAGCAGCTGTCAGCTCTTATTAACTCCTGCATAAAACATACCTTAAGTATGGTTTGTTATCAATTACTTGCAGAAATGAAACAACTGGGAAAATGCTGCGACGCCGTCTATAAATTAAAGTGATTGGTTGATTGATTAGAGCACCTGCTGTAAATCATAACAGTTACACACAATTATGAACAAGCTATTTAAGTTGATTTGTAAACAAAATTCATACCAGGAGGGAATTGCTTTCATTTTTAGTTTAGCAAAATAAGTGTTTGTTCCTAATGGTGTCTGTTTGGTGTTATAAGAATTAGAATGTTATAAGTCCTTTGGTTTTTTCCTAAAGCAATCTTATTTGTTACTCAGAGAAATTAACTACTTTGTCTGGTACTAGTTAAGGGGCAAACTTTTAAAAAGAAATCCCCTGGTGTATTTTTGTTGCTGTAATCAGACCAGTTTTATTTAGAAACTGAATAGTCCCACTTTTTTTCTGTTTGTTATATAATATGCTAAACAATCTGATACCAGACTATTTTCTAATGCACCTTTTTGGGGGGGGGGGCGGGGGGAATAACTGTGCTAATTAGGGTGGACAGGAGGGGAGCAGGGATAGTTCAGTGGTTTGAGCGTTGGCCTGCTAAACCCAGGGTTGTGAGTTCAATCCTTGAGGAGGCCACTTAGGGATGTGGGGCAAAAACAGTACTTGGTCCTGCTAGTGAAGGCAGGGGGCTGGACTCAATGACCTTTCAAGATCCCTTCCAGTTCTAGGAGATAGGATATCTCCATTTTTTTTTTAAAAAACTGTCCTATTAAAAGCCCCAAACAACAATAAAGTAATCCTTTCCTTGCTAAATTTTGTAGTCCTGATTCTCACTTAAACCAGTAACTCCTTTGACTTCATTAGATTTTTCCTAGTTGTTATCATTGTTAGTAATAGAAGTATTAGGAAGAGGAGTATTTAATATTCTTGTAACCCAGCAATGTGCCCGGCGCTGTCCATTATACAAGAAGATATAGCTCCTGCATCGCAGGGCTTACAAACAAATAATTTAGGAAGAAATACACTTAAAATACATTTATAATATACATCGTTTTTTTTTTAATTGTCAAACCAATATACATCAGCTGTATTCCACTGCACCTCTACCTATCCATCACCCATCCAGGTCAATTTCCTGTAGACTCAAGGCAACGGTGACTCTTATTGGTGTAGCTACTAGGAAACTCTGGGCCTATGAATTCACTTTTCTTCAGATGTGCTATGGATGTCAGACTAGCCAGTTTGGACAGTTTGTACTCTTATGTGTCATCATGTTACATACCTCCACACTCACCCCTTCTTTCTCTCTCCAGTTCCAGTTCCTCCAAAATCTGTTACTTCTCTGATGATGAATAAAGATGGCTTCCTGGGTGGAATGTCAGTCAATACCGGAGAGGTGTTTTGCTCAGTACCTGGCCGCTTGTCCTTGCTCAGTTCCACTTCAAAGTATAAAGTAACCGTGGGAGAAGTTCAAAGACGCCTCTCGCCTCCAGAGTGTCTGAATGCATCCCTTCTAGGAGGAGTACTTAGAAGGTAAGGGCTAGCAGCAAGTGTGGGTATTTACGCAGACACACACATAGACTAAGCATTTTGTCTAAAGTCTATACTATGGTAAAGACATTTGCAAATATGTGTTGTTTTTATGTTGTAGTTGTGTGTGTAGAACTCAAGGCAAGGCAAAAATAAGCAGCAACATGAAAACATGGAAATGAATGCATAAAGTTACGTTAGTGTACAAGACTCTGAGAAGGCAGCTCATAGTAAGGTCAATAAGGGATCTCTCTCTCTCTCTCTCACACACACACACACACACACACACACTTTACTTCCCAACTCTCTCTTACATACACATTAATCTACTCAAACATATATTTTAGAGGAAGGCTTCTATTTAAATAAAAGGTCTTCTCTATGAAAACAGGAGTTATAGGTAAAACAGCTTAGCTACTGTGATTTTTCCCTGTAAAAGAAACTGAGATTTAAAACAAAGGAACTTTATTTATTTTCGTATTTACTTATTTATTTATTTATGTATTTATATTAGTTAGGAAGTTTTAAGAAGTTTACAAATCCTTGCCAATTAAATATCAGAATCAAAGCAATCATTACAACAGCTAGCTTTTGTTTAAAGAGGCATTATGCAAGAATATAGTCATCGGATATTTCTATTTTAAAAGGTGTTACTATATTACAGAGTGAGCATCATTACACCTACAAAATGTCCTTTCTAGTGAGTTTATTGAATTTAGTGACATCTCTGTATACACATATTTAAGGACCAGGCATGTCTATTAAATGCTAATATTAAAAAAAATGGACATGGTGTGATGGGTTTTTTTCAGGTGAATTTACTTTATCTGATATTGACCAAAAAGTAACCAAATATCTAAGTATCTATTTGTCCTCTGTCTAATTTGCTGGGTACATAATTGGTGTGTTACATTTTTCCATATCAACAGCCTCCCATAGTTTTTGAACCATTCCTCTAGGGTTGGACTAATTTTCCTTTTCTAACGAGAAGCTACCAATAGTCCAACATCTACTAGAAGATGAGAGATTATTAATTCTTAATTCCCTCTTGTGTGTGACCATTTCCACTGGGAAGCCCTTGAAGGATTACCAAAAGATTATTTGGTGATAAATATCCAACAATTTGTGATATTTAGTTACAGGTTTTATCCCGATACTTTCTAATGACTGGACATGTCCACCATATATACATAAAAACTCCACTTTAACCCCAATTTCTCCAACATTTATCCCCATTTTACATACACATACCCACTAGATAGATAGATATGTTATTTAAGGTACTGTTTCAGTGCTACCTCACACCAGTCAGGTTAATGTGAATATATTAAAGAACATTTATTTTATTGTAATATAGACAGGTTGCTGGTCCTCCTTCCCATAACAAATCCCAGTCCTCTGTGGTGATTTGTCTGCCCATGTCCTTCTCCCAGAGTGTCATATGTGGACATATTGTTAGGAAAGAAGAAGAAGCCAGATTTTTTTACTTACAGATGCGAATCTGCCTGTGCATTGTAATAGAAATTGGCGCAAAGAGAACATCTGCAAGAGCAATTTCAAATAGAAAATATAACTAGCAAGGTTAAACACATACACCATTATTGAGCCTCAGTGATTTCTGGAGAAGACCCAGGACCCAAACAGTGGACTATGCTGACTTTACTTTGTATCTTGAGTCTAAATTTTAGAGAAGCTTTTGGTTCAATATCTATATTTCAGAGCATGTGAAATATAGATGGCTGCTCTCTTGCAACTGTGCCATTGGTTCCTATCTACTTTGGCACAAAATACTGACAGACCAGAATCTAGGTAGGGAGACTTTCTCTACAGGATTTGACTTCCTTTCATATTCCTTATATGCAATTAAAGAAACTGTTAGTGATAAAAGATCTGGGGTGAAATCCTGGAGTGCTGAGGTCAATGGGAAAACTCCCATTGACTTCAATGGAGCCAGTATTTCACCCCGGATTTTAAACCATCTGTATAAAACTAGACCTGGCCCTAACAATAACTCTGCGTTTCCCATGTATATCACAGTCTTCCTTTTAATGTCTCTATCAATAATTTCCTATATAGATTCCATTAGGTGCTCTTATCACTAAGTATTCATGTCCCATATATAATGTAGCTGTTCCAATAGATAGTTCAACATTTCCTGTATAATATCTATTGAATTCTTCCTTAGGTGTTCTTATCAATTTCCCGTATATCTTCCATGCTTCCTCTAGGTACACCCTATCAGTTCATCCCATACTTCTGTCTTTCCACCTAGATATACAATCGTATCCTAATACGCCTTAGTCTTATACTGTAGGAACCAATTTGGTTTCTTCCATAACAGCAGCTTATACAGAAGTTATTTCATTCTGTGCATTTGTTTTCTGTAAGTTAAAGAGGGAGGGGGAACCTAGTCAGTTGTGTGTGGCAAAAATTAAGCAAACCTCAGCAAACTCTATCAGCAAGCGCGCACACACACAATGTGCTAACCTCAAGTTAAAACCCCTTCAAGCTCCAGTGGTCTTTAGATTGCACAGTCTAAAAGTTTGTTTCAGGGACATTCCGAGGTTAATCTGAATGTTAATTTCTTTGCAATTCCAGAGCCAAATCGAAAAATGGGGGGAGATCGTTGAGAGAGAGGCTAGAAAAAATCGGTTTGAATTTACCAGCCGGCAGGCGTAAGGCCGCAAATGTCACTTTACTCACCTCCCTGGTGGAAGGTAAGCGGTGAATTGCAAGCTCGCTTCACACTATTGGCTGCTCCGAAGTCTTTTCGGTTTGGGAGTTTGACATTTTGCAAAGTTTCATGGATTAAGTGGAAATCGTTGCAGCGGTGGCATTAAGATCTGTTTAACATGCATAATACTGGGTGAAATTAAGACTTTAAGGATCCCATTTAAGTCACGCTGAAGTCACTGATCAAACTCCCATTAACTCCAATGGGTGTCTTGAATTCAGGTTTGCCTCAGTGAGATCTGCAGAATCGAACTTTCTCTGCGGTTATCCAAATATTCCCATTCCCTACTCTTGTGGATTTCCAGGTTGTTCCCTTTGAATAATGGTCTAAGTCCAGTGGTTCTCAAACTTTAGTATTGGTGACCTCTTTCAGACAGCAAGCCTCTGAGTGTGACCCCCCCTTATAAATTAAAAACACTTTTTTATATTTAACACTATTATAAATGCTGGAGGTGAAGCGGGGTTTGGGGTGGAGGCTGACAGCTCCCGACCCCCCACGTAATAATCTCATGACCCCCTAAGGGGTCACGACCCCCAGTTTGAGAACCCCCGGTCTAGTCTGTGCTGGGTCCAGAATTTTAGCTAATTCATTACTTCCAACCTTAATTATGACAGATGCACATTACAATACGGCCATTGAACGAAAATAATAAAGAACTATTTTTTTTTTAAATTTCGGCAAGGGAAAGCAGTTATTACAAATTAACAGTTATAAGTACAGTTTACCTGAGGGTGAAAGTTTAACAAAGAAACAAGCGAGCCCTTTCTTTAAGAAGAAGGGGAGGGGCGGGGGGAATACAAGAAAGAAACAAAAGGAAAAAACCGGAATACTCGAGTTATACCTCCTCTTAAATGAACAAACGCAATCCCGTACTTGACGTGACGCTCTGATGTTGGCACTGTATTGAAATGTGGAATCCACAAGACTCTCACTTGTTTTTTTAGGAAATACTATATTTATTCTGGGATAAAGTGGCTCTTCAGAAATTATAACTAACAATTATGTGGATGTACTTATGAATTATATGTATTTATATTATACATACACAAAGAGGCGAGTAACATTCAATATGTACAATAACACACTATGTCGTATCTCATATGCATGTGCCTATAGTTTTGTACTATATATTAACTTTTACATTCTTCTGATTTAATTATAAATGCAATACATAGTTACACACTCATATGTGAAATCAAAATCAAGACTATATTCGTTCTAGTTATAAGTATTGTTTCTATTTTGACGATATAGTACATCTATATATTCATAAATCATAGTACATTACATGAAAATGCCTATCAAACTATGAATGCATAGTTAAAGACACTATATATAAACATTTACCATGTGAGAAAATACATTCATCGTCTGATATGCATATTCATATATATTAATTAATACATAGTTTCAAACACACACCCCAAGCACACCCCATACCTATATCTATGCAGTGTGTGTGTAAAACTATGCATTCACATTAATAGCAAAATCAGAACATCTTAAAAGTTGACACATAGCACAAATATATGTGCAGATCCATATGTTTGTGTGTGTGTGTGCAAATACATTATATATGGATATAAAACTATACAACGTTTACATCATTATATATTATGTTACTGTCCTCTGATTGACTTACAAATCAACAATTTACCTTAAAAGATTTCCCTTCTCCTATAGAAAGTTGCGCCTGCTCTAGATTTATCTTGTTTTCTGACAATAGGATTTTTTTCTTGTTACATTATGTTGCCTATAGCATACATGTTTCACTCATCTCTGGCCAGGATTAACAAAAAGCAGTGAGGATGGTGTCTCTGCACAGAATTTAGTGGGGGGCGGGGGAGGGGAGATAACCGTCCATTGGAATTCTAGCGTTTGGCGGACAGTGTGATTCATTTTTTTGGTGATTATTGAGAAGGCTTTTTTTTTTTAAATGACGTTTTAAAGTAAGTCCTGATCGTTAAAAATAATGTGGTACTAGAATTATTAGACATAGCTGGTTTGCGTGTTAGAAATCTTCCTCGTGGTCCTCCGGGCGGTGCATTAAAGAGTTTAATGCTTTATTCTAGAGGGGTTGAGCTATAATCGGATGGAATCCCCCTAGAGTCTGTTTCCCCACACCCCCTTTCTTCAGCTACTGTGTCGTCTTCTTCTTGTGGTAGAAAGTACATCAGTAGGAGTTTGATGACACGAACCTCTGGAGGGTAGAAACCTGAAGCCAGGCAGGCAGAGGAAATGCCAATTAGAATGATAGTTAGAATAATTATTATTTTTCATATGAAAGGTCCCCCTTCATTGGGATTTTTTTTTTTTTTTTTTTTTTTTGGTAGGGTGAGGGTGGAATGGGTAGCTTCTGTTGCATTGTGATCAGACCTATGCAAAACTTCCCTTTCCATTGGATACAATGCAGTTGGCTGCTTTGTTTTCCAGATGTGGCTATAATAATGTATGTGTGTGTGTGTGTGTGTGTAACACTCACGGGATATGATATTCTATGGTAGAGCTTTTGTGACACTTTTCTGATCTCTGAAAATACAAACCTATTCTGCACATTTAAAGTCCGGGTCCATTTACCTATCAGGACGTCTCTTTTGTTTTCACACACTGGAAAGTCTATATTACCTATGTATTAATAACACACTTTTTCTCTGCACGTGGGACTAGAACCGCAACCAGTGTAAATCACCAAACTCAACTGAAGTCAATAGAGCTTAGACAATACATGCCATGTGAAGACTCCTTCAGCCAAAAACTGGGAATGTGCTCTGCAGAAAGAGACTGATACAAGAATAATGGGCTCCTACACCCATGGAACCGTCTTTGTCATTGAATTCAGTTGGGGTTGTGCCTCTCCAGTGCCAAATTGATCTTTTCAAAGCGCGACCAGTACCACCAGCAATAACGTGTTTCAGTATATTCCAGCCGGCTCGGTTGAACCATTTTTCTGGTCAGCCTCCTCACTAAACAACCATGCTGGCCTGTGATGATCAAAGGCTGTTCATTTCTCTTCAGGTGAAGCTGTTCACTTAGCTCGGGATTTTGGATACATCTGTGAAACGGAGTTTCCAGCCAAAGCTGTTTCCGAGTACCTGAACAGACAGCACACGGACCCCAGCGATCTCCACTCCAGGAAGAACATGTTACTGGCTACAAAGTGAGTCCACAGCCCGCTTTGCTTTCAGGGCCGCCACTTGGAGAGTTGGACATTCATTCTCCTCCACGCGGCCATTCTCGCTAGCGCTCTGCAAAGGAGCCCAGCAGCGCTTTCTCCAATAGGCTTTGTTCCGATCTCCCTCTCTTGTGCTCTTCTCTCTCCCTGTCGTCCGTCATTGTGCGGTGGGTGTGTGGGGGAGAGGTTGTGCTCTGGGTGTGTTCCTGTCCGTGGGTCTGATTGTAGTGTATGGTGAACCTGTAACACTACGTGCCCGTGCGTATCGTTGGAGCTGTAACAGCGTCTTTCATGCGCACACAGCTCCAAACACACAGTGGTTTGACTCTTTCTCTCTGTGTGAGTGTGCACGTGTCCCCATGTTTGTGTCTATTTCTCTCCCCTCCCCCCCTTTCTCCTCCCCCGCCTGTTTTCAGTCTCCGTGTTTCTTTCTTTCCTTGTGTATGAGTTTGCAGCTCTCTCTCTCTCCTCTTGTTTGTTTTTGGGTGTGCATTCCTCTCTTTCTCTATTTGTGTATTTCACGCTTCTCTCTGTGTAGGAGTGGCTAGGCCTTGCCTCCACTCCCACTGAAGTCAAAGGAAAAACTCACCTTGATTTCAAGAGCGAGCGGCCGTGTCTATCAAAGACCCCGACCAAATAATTTACAATCTCCCCTCCCCAAAATGTGTACCGTTAATCACCTTGAGAAATGTGCAGCTGCCGCTCCAGAGGGGGACCTTGTAAACCTGCCACTACATCTAGGTCTCTGGAACGTTTACAGGAGCTTTTTCTATTTTGTTTGATTTACTCCTGTCGTTGGCTCTCGCGCTATATGGTTTGGTGTTTTAAGGGCAGATCAGGTTTTCGGTGGTGAGCTCTGAGTGTGTCCCATATATTAACTCTGTCGCAGGCAAGACCCAAGCTATTTAGTGCTCTGGGACGTCGCTTGCTCCGCGGACAGCACAATTTAAAGAAATATATGGAGGCGTGGAAAATCGTTTGCTCAAATTTGTCCAGATGTTTTTTTTAGACGTGATTGGAATTTGATTGCCCTTTTCCGCGGGGTCAAAAGATATTAATGTCCCAGAACTTTAATTGCTCGCAGACCTGCCTTGCTCTTTGAAGCTTTAAAGGGTTTGACTCATTACCGTTTGCTCTGCAAACTCAAAGTTTCCTCTTTTGCACTTTCCTAGTGGATAAGACTTTTATCTTTCCCCACCCTCTGAACTCTTTAACCCATCGGGAATTTCAGAGGATCACAGATGAACTCTTCTCTCCTACCTCAATGTTGCTATTATTTGTGGGGGAGGGAGGATTATCATTTCCCCTCTGGGTTTCTATTTCGCCCTGTGATGATGCACCTGTTTAACTGGGGGCCTTGTGAGTGGGGTGAAGGGAGGTTTAGCCATAGGAAGCCACTAAATGAAAAGGGAAGGATTCAATTTTCATCCTCCAAGGTGGCAAAGGAGCTGTTTTAAAGATAAACCAGCAGCAAACGTCAAACCCCCTGCTTTGAAGCGGTGCTCCCCAAAAGGTGGCTTGTGTTCTTTTCATCCCGGCAAGAGTAGAGCAGCAACCCGTCACTGGTGTCTGTTCATCGCCCCGGGCAAAAGCTGTCGCTTAGACCTTACCTCCCGTTTGCTGCACCAGCAGAGCGGTACCTGGTGGCTAGCGCTCCCTTTTGGCTCGTGGAGCGCGCGGTGGTGCTGGCCTGGCGCGCGCCGGTAGGGCTCCCGAGGTTTTACAAACAAACGCCACCGGGCGGACTGGAAAGAAGAGCGAGACAGATTCCAGAAGTAGCCGATACAGCGAGACCTGATTTTAAAAGGAACTAGCCTGAGTCAGATGATCATGGGGACTCTTCCCCCCCCCCCCCCCCCTTATTGTAGTACATAAAATACCCTACTCGGCACAGAATCTGTACAATGCTGCCCATGTGCAAGACGGCCTGGAAGTATCTACAGACTATGACCGAATGTGTGGACATGACAGGCCAAGATTTTCAAAAGGGATGTTGGGGTCTCAAGTTGAGGATGTCTCAAAGGGGCCTGGTGTCCAGAAGGGGAGTGTTCGGGGCTCTCTGAAAACAGAGGCACCCAAACTCTCTAGTCACTGTTGCAACTCTTGGCTTACATCATTGAACAACCTCCCTCCCCTCCCCCCATGGGAAGAGTTCATTCAGGATTCATGGGAAGAGAAAGACCTGCCTACATTTGGTATTCAGCAATCCTACTTAGCAGTCATCCCAATGAGTCATTTACAGGCTATTCGTGGTATTGCCTTCACATGAAGGCTAGGTAGTATTCATCTCTGAGAAAATAATAACAATAACAATAATCATAATAAATAATAATATAATTAATACCAGGATCAAGCTCCAGATAGCAGTTTTCTATCTATCTATCTATCTATCTATCTATCTATCTATCTATCTATCTATCTATCTATCTATCTATCATTTAGGGCAATCTGGCTAATTCTAAAGGCAATAAATAGACTAAATAGAACATTAAAAAAAAGGATAGATGGCATTTCAGAAGCATCTTTCTGGCCCAAGAATAAAAAGTCTCTAGGTCAGAGAGGAAGAGGTGTAATTGAAAGAGTAGGATTAACTCTACTAGGAATCCTTCTTCTCTTTACTGATCAAACTCTGTAAGGAAATAGCCAGGCAAGGGCCTATTCTTGCAGTCCTCCTGCTCCCTTGGACAATGGGGGAGTTGTGGAGGGGTAAGGAGTGCAGCATCAGGTCACGAAATCAGGATCCTTCTGTTTGTTGTTGGAGGGAAGGTGGGAGTAAGGAGCCTTGAGTTCTGTATCTAACTTCACTACTGATTGTCTGTGGTGCCTTTGTTTGAGTCTTTCATTGACTTCAGTAGGCTTTGGGCCAGGCCCTCAGCCTCCTTGCACTCTAGTTTATTTATGTGTAAAATGACTATAGTACATTTTCCTAGTGTGTGTGTGGTTGGGGGAAGATGGAATGAGAGGGGCAGCTGCCTGTCTTTGTAACTTAATGCATGTCAAACACCTTGGAAGTCTCAGGCTGTGTATAAAGTGTTAATCAAAGAGAAGTGAAGTGACTGACTACTCTGGGCTCTCTCTCTCTCTCTCTCTCCTTCTCTTCACTACCCTTGCAGGCAACTTTGTAAAGAATTCACGGATCTCTTGGCCCAGGACAGGACACCCATTGGCAACAGCAGACCCAGCCCTATTTTGGAACCAGGCATTCAGAGCTGCTTGACTCACTTCAGCCTCATCACCCATGGCTTTGGGGCCCCAGCCATCTGTGCTGCCCTCACAGCCCTCCAAAACTACCTGACTGAAGCTCTCAAAGGCATGGACAAGATGTTCTTGAACAACAACACTGCTAACAGGCACACATCTGGGGAAGGACCAGGTAGTAAAACTGGAGACAAGGAAGAGAAACACAGAAAATGAAAAAAAGGAGAAAAATAAATAAATAAAAGAGAGAGAGAGAATCTTTAAAAACAAACAAAACAGTTTTAATTTTAGCTTTAAAATATTGGATTGGGATTTGGAAGAATTATATTAGGTAGGACAAAAATAATAATAATAAAAAAGAAACAATAACTTAAGATCAGAGGCGCACAATGGAGCAAGAACAGTGGCTCAATGTCTCTTACACGGAACATTTGAAGACAACCACCAGGATTTTTCCACTTCTGTTCTCACTTTTTTTTTAACGATTTTTTGGGAGGGAGGGGGCGAAATAAAATAATAATAATAAAAGGAAGAAATGAATAATGTATTGGAAGAAATCAGAGAAACGCTTTGGTGTCAGTGCGTTGGTTTCTTGTTTGGGCTCAGATGTACAGTCTAATTTTTTTTTAATCAAACAGTGTCCTGTGTCTACACTAGGGAAAACAAAAAATCTTCCAGTAATATTATCTGGGACATTTCCATTCCTAGCATCAGCACCCCTCACTTCCAACCCTGCCCTCATCTTACCTTGCTCCTCTGGATCTATATAGACTAGAAAAGGGGCTGGTTTGGGTAGCAAAGGCTACACTATGACTTGCTAATAGAATTGTAAATGTATTAAACTGTTTCTACATTAATTACAGTGTCTACATTAATTACAGTACATTGGGTGTTTCAAGTCATATTAGCTCAATCCAGTTAACTAACTCGATTTTTAAAAGGCACCCTTTTTTCCTGGTCTAGACAGACCCTCTGTTTAGATTACCAGTGTTTACAGCTATATATGTATAATTTGGTATTTAGCATTGATGGCAAAACTGCATTGGCTCTTAGGGTGCAAAATTTGAAAATAAGGTCCAGTAAGATGTTAATGCTGTTTAAAACTCCTAATCTTATATTTAAGGTATCCTAATTTCCTCTAAAGGGTTTATATTCCCAACAATGCCAATGTCTCTATATTTAATTTGTTCTAATAGTGTGGGTGTATTGAGAGAGATCTACCCATTTTTTTTTAAAAGAAGTGCTAGTAACAAAAATTGAGTATGTAATTCCTTCTCAGGAGTATGCACTATTTTATTTTCTTCTGTTTCCCAAAGCTTTGCCCGCTTGGCTTATGAGCTTCTTCAAAGAGGACTAGAGCTCCCTACACAATATATCAGGTACAGAGAAAAATAATCCACGATTCTAATACTTTTTTTTTCTTAAATCAAAGCCAGTGGTTTCAGAATTCTGCAGGTGTACTTCTTTAAAGAAGCTCAAAGGGAATAATTGAAACCAGATTAAAAATAACTGAAATCGAGATGTAATATTAAGAAGAAGAATACCGTTTTGTCGAAGGGTTGTTGCAAACACTTGCTTGGGCATTAGTGTTTGATACACAAAGCGAAAGGAGTTGCTAAATGCAATTGTGTGGGTGCCTACTAGGGGCGGGGTGGGATTGCAGGAGAATATCCTGAATGACTATCTCACTCTGAGGAAATCTATTTCTCTCTAGAAAGTTATTAAGATGTTTCTGTGACTCTTGTTTTAGAACAAATGCAATAGGAGGAAAAAATAGCACCGATGTTGTGGGGTTTCTTTGTTTTTGTTTTGCAGTAATTGGGTGCATTACATGATGTTTTATGACTAATATACATTTTAAAGACATGCCCTTCTATGGCATATATGGGAAATAATACTTCTGCTTAAGGAGATGAATTTCAGCTTGGATTGTTCAGTCTTGGATAATTGTATTTATTCAGTGGGGTAGAGATTCATGCATTAAGGAATCCGTTCACATGTCAGAAAAGCTACTGTGGCTGGGTGAAATCTTGGCTCCATTTAAGATAATGGCAAAGCTCCCATTGACTTCAATGGGGCCAGGATGTCACCCTCTGTTTCAACTTGAGATCAGATACTGAATTCATTGTGTCTCAGGCAGGTCTGAAATCCCAAAGAGAAGAAAGTCAAACCTCTGGACGTGGTCTTTATTTTCTAAATATCGGCAAGGGGAGGGGCTGAATTTCGTTTAAAACTATTGCCCCTTTCTCCATTTCCCCAACAATTATTTCTTAAAACAAATAAACGAACATGCCTTTCGCTTCCCAGACCCACCCTCACATGCTTAGCTACGAATACCACACTTCCTAAATACTTACATTTGATATCCTCTTTGGCTTTCCTACCCTTGCTGCGGTTAATATAGAGGATTATCTTCAAGCAGTAAGAGGAGAAATTTATCTTGCGTTTCAAACCAGGGACTGGAGCATGCATAAAACCAACCCTACTGACCTTAATTTACAGGATATCCCCATTCCAGCCAATGGGAATATTAACCCCGTCCAATTTAGCCCTAATTCAATCCTAATTTAAATCTCAGGCGACAAACATTATTATCCCCATTCTACAGAAAGGGTAAACTGAGGCTCAAAAAGGTTAAGTGTCTTGTCCAAAGGCTCACAGCAAATCAGAGACAGGATTAGAATCTAGGAGTTCCTAGTTATGGCTGAGAGGCAGAGCCAGGTCACTGAGATCTTTGGTTCTTATTGTTCACACAGCATCTGAACAGCTGGGACCAAATCCTTCCCAGTAGTCCCCTTAATTTCACCGGGACACTCCTGTAAGAGAAGTCAGCGGGCTTTAGCCTATGGACATCATAATTCAGTCTCCTTACAAGACAGCCTACCCACCGCCTCTGTGATGTGGGGGGAAACACTTGAGTGGAAATTAATCACAACATTCCTTGCAAGGCAAGTCTCTCTTTTCTGTCTGTTAGAGGCAGTTGTGTTTCTGGAAACCAATCACCAACTAGTGCATGCAGCAGAAGCTGGTCCATGTAAAGAGCATTTACCATGTGCCAAACAGGCATAGCTAAAAACTCTCCAAGGCGCAGCAGCCGAAGTGGGCTTATTGAACACAAAAGGCGTTGTTGTATTGAACACAAATGGCTATCATTGCTTAATATTTATGAAATAGCTCCCAGAAGCCCCAAACACCACCAGGTCCCAATCTGTACAAATAGATATGAAGACACAGTTCCTGCCCCAAAGAGTTTACAGTTCAACTTCTCTATGTTGTAGCCTATCTGAAAAGTGTATGCCATTTGCAAGAATTTCGGAGCAGATACACTAGAAACGCGATCTCGCCCTTGCTGAAATCAATGGTCAAACTCCCTTTGAGTTTGGTGGGAGCAGGATCGGTCCCGTAAGATTTGATCCAAACCCAGTGAAGTCAACAGGAGTTTAATTCAACAGACTTTGGATTAGTCTCCAATTAAACATATCTAGGGGGTAGAAAGAGTCAGCAACAACCTGCTCTCTCTTTGCTCGGGCAAACAACCCCTTGATTTCAGTGGAACATTTCCCCACCCCCTCATGCCGGTAATGAGAGAAAGCTCGTGGACTTTTCTAAATTGCAAAAACATGGCATGGGTTTAAAACCTAATTGATTCCCCCATAATCTAATATTTGGCAACTGGTAGCAGGCGTCCATTACTGATTATTATAACTTTGTTGAACAATTTATCCCTCTAAACGCATAATTCAGCCTCCTGCTCTCAAACTATCACTAAAGTATAACTTAATTGCAAGGCATTACCCAGTCTTTTTGCACTTCCCCAGACTAGGCACCTTTGACGTTTATCTGATAATTGAGTTATTAAAAGATTTGGTTTCCTCGGGATCATAAATCAATAAACAGGAGGATTAACATGACAGCTTTGCTTTTAACTCAAGGGAAACGTTTAAGGAGAGCCCTTGAAAAGTTTGTTTTAAAACCAAACAGGTGGGTTACTGTAAATTTAATTTCACCCTTAAACAATTTGTTTAATATATACATGTAGATCCCATGTTAAACAACTCAGCTCCTGTGCAACCTGCAGTTTTTCTGATAAGCCACATGGTTATTAACACGAGATATAAAAGAATCCGGAGGCTAGTTTTATGTCACGTAGGATGGGGGGAAAACCTGGGAATTTAATTAATATTGGGCCATATCATGTCACCAGAAGTCTCTATTGAACCAAAATCTGATAGCGCAATAGGGTCCATGACCAGAGATTAGTCAGGCAATTAAATGTACCTGTGTGTCTATATATTTAAATAATTACCGTCTTGTATCTTGAACAAATTCTGTAACAAAATACCTTGAGCTTGGTTTTTTTTTAGTTCTGCAGCCCTGAAATATGCTCACGAATTTGAAAACGACAGAGCTGTTAAGACTAAAAGTTACCCTGCTCATGTTTTCTGAAAAGCTTTGCTTAGATTCTTATTTTGTACCATTTTAATCTTTTGTTAATTGGGGGAAAAAAACCACTAGCTTACTTCGATCCAGTAATGGTCCTAAAGATCGCCAGAGCTACTGAAAAAGTAGTTTTCTGTTACCCTGTTATCCAACAAAATACCCCTTCTGACTTAAAGGGACACAATTTTTTTTTCTATTTTCTTATACCAATGTAAAATAAAACATTATAAAACCCCCCACATTTTAGAAATATCTGACGGTACAAAAGAGCCTATCTATCGTAACCCCTTGTGTGCCAAAGTATGTCTACATGTTATAAAAATAAAAATAAAAAACACAAACAAAAATAACTATAACCATTAACATAAAAACTGAAAACGTGGGAACTGATACCACCCTCCTTTCTATGCCAAAATTGATTCCTTTTTGGATCACCTTGAATAGTGAGAAATATCAGCTGAGCGACTCTTCCTAAAAAAAGAAATGCGGAGGGGCATTCAATGTTAAGTTTGTACATATTTATTTATGCTTAATTTAACGGGAATGTGTAAATATGGCGAGCAAGTAGTTTTGAGTTATTTATCTGTGAATCTATACCTCTGTGAATGGGTGGGGGGATTTAAAAACAAAAAAAGAAAAAAAGAAAAAAGAAAAAAAAAGAGAGAAAAAAACCGCTTGACACTAGATAGTATCCTATCTGAATTTTTTTTCTGTTCTTTATAGACAAGCTGTTATGGTAATGGGTAGAAATTGGTTTCTTGTCCAGTGATGACCTGATTTACATAAATAATAAGAAGAATAAAAATTGTTGTGTTTTGTTGTATTTTCCTCTTCAGTTTTTTTGAATGTTGGTGCTGCTTCAGTTCTGCAGACGGATTTACTTATAACGCCAAGAAGTCTTTATTTTCCCAATCTGGGCTTTGGGAAAATTAGGATATGTCTCTACATTAAAAAAAATGACAATAAATATTGCTTCTCAGAAATGTTGGCATTTTATTTCTGTCTGATTCAGAGGTGTCTATAATTTTGCCATCTTTTCCTCCTCTTTCTAAACAGACATAATAAACCTCATGCCATGTTAACGTGATCTTTTGTTTAATTTTGCCTGTATTAGCTAGATTAGTGGTAAATCTTCTCAAGCCCAAGTATGAGCTAGTAAAACAAAGTACTCTGTATTATTATAACACTGGAACAACAGGAAACATTTTGTCCGAGATCACCACTGCTGTAACACTGTACCCGTTCCAGTTGTATGTGTGTGGATGGATGGATCGATGGATAGATATTTCTGCTCTATTTATATGTTCAATGGATCAAGCTTGGTGTTGATATTTACAAGGCAGAATGAGCTATACCCTCCTTTTGTATAACTGCAGCACCAGGAATGAGATCATAGCAAAAAGAATTCCCAAGCAAACCTTATTTTGTGTTGGAAGTGACACTTATAAGGAACATAGGGACAGATCCTGATTTCATCTGCACCAATATAAATCTGGAGTGACACTGGAATGACTCCGGATTTACACTGAGGGTTAATGTTGGAAATGAGATCAGAATACTGTTCAACGTAAATTAGAAATGGGAAAACTACCAGGTTAGCCCCTGCCAATGCCATTAGCCTTTCCCCGGACCCTCCCCTCTTAGAACTAATATACGCATGTGTTTAGACAAATATGGAACATTGACGGTCCAAGAAATCTGGATAATTAGTGACCTATTTGTCCCAGTTTAGACTGAATGCACATCCTAGCTGGTTTTATTTTCCTGTTAGTGAAAGGATGTCAGGGGATTGGTTGGAAGTTTTTTGCTTTACATTTCTATAGAGCAACACAAATTCCCACCGATTTGACTCCACGAATAGAAATAATTTATTACACATGATAAGAAAAAGAAACCAAGTCTGCGTTACAAAGAAGAATTCTAGGCGCCGTTTGCATCAGCCAAAGAAGGGCTGGAGTCAACTGTGACCTACTTTCATGTCTCTGGGAAAGGCTCACCCGTATTATAAAAATGCGCCCATCGAAGTATTTTAAGGATCCATGTACAGTGGGTGAAGCAATATAGCCCTGAACTAAAGCAGGAAAGAAAACACAAGGGGAATAGTGACTCTCAGATCCTGGAAATTAACGGCACTGTAGGCGGGCCGGGACCCATCTACTGCTTGCAATGGTTAATAAAAAAACAACCAAAAAATCTATTAAAAACCATCTAGAGGGTTTTAGCCAGCCCTGGACAGGAAAAGGATTAATGATTCTCCCTGGAATTGCTCAGATAACGTTAGATACTTGCGTTTATTTCCAAAGCGTTTTCTATTGTCCATGTGTTTTGCATGCAATATTTAAAACAGCGCTAGAAGGCCCACGGACTCCCACTGAAAGAGGGGGGGATGGGAAGGGACAGGACCAGGAAGTTCCTCTGTTACCCTGCAACAATGACGTAACAATTCTTTTGTAACGAACCAGGAAAACTCACCATCTCTTTGGAAATCCAGTGGCCTGATCCTACCTGCCGTTAAAATACCCTAGCAGGGGGCTGGGAAGTTTCCCAGGATATCAATGACAGTGGGGCGTTTGCACTAAAACGACAGGATCGGGCTCTATAACGTTGCTGTAATCTCAGTTTCTTTAACGAAATAGTAA
Source organism: Emys orbicularis (assembly GCF_028017835.1). Classification (NCBI taxonomy): domain Eukaryota; kingdom Metazoa; phylum Chordata; order Testudines; family Emydidae; genus Emys; species Emys orbicularis. The sequence goes on along the minus strand of NC_088685.1, from coordinate 14,801,817 downwards.
CTTCCGTCCATCATCTTTTAGAATCACATTTATCATTATTCATTAATGAATTAGTTAGTTAAGCAAATTGGGATGTGCTCTGGAAATGCAATAGCGCGAAGCAAAGCAATCCTAGGGATCAGTCCTGTTCTCACCGCACTTTTCCCAGGGGCTTCAATCCATCCGGATCAGGCCCCGGATATCTATCTATCTATCTATCTATCTATCTATCTATCTATCTATCTATCTATCTATCTATCTATCTACTAAGATTCAAAATACACATCACCACCATTAAAGCGTAGTTGTAAAACTTCCTACCACACTGTTCTTTTATAATCTGCTCTCTCAGTCATGACCGGGGAGTCCCTTTTCGTTTTTCTGTCTTGCCTCAGTCTCTGTTCTAAACTCTTGCTAGTTCTATTTTCTATTACACAACTTCACATTGATTTATATAGTCGTAAACATCAGTTTTGTCTTCCATACCTTTGGGGTGAACTCCTTTTTGCCCCACCTACACAGAGTGTCCCACATTTATACCAGATCTCATAAATAACATCTCCTCTGTCCCTGTGATGAAAGTAGTCAATTGTCTTTCCAGACTACAAATCTATTCATTGAATTCGTTCTCTCTCTCTCTCTCTCTCTCTCTCTCTCTCTCTCTCTCTCTCTCTCTCTCTCTCTCTCTCATTAATAGATAGATAGATATAGATATAGATATGTATAGAATTCAGGACATTTCAGACCAGATTGTTTCAAATAAATACAATTTCTTTGTTGTTCCTCCTCCAAATTCTGCATAATGCAAAATGACCCCATCAGAAACTAACAAGCGTAATGAAGAAGTAGAGAAGCAGTTTATTTTGCCCTTCCTTTTGAAACTCTTAGCTTCAGACTTCATTGTTAAAAGGGAAAGTGACTGCAAATATTGCTCTGCTACGTGCAGTAGAGTTTTCTTTATTTACATATGTACCCGAGGCAGAAGCTGCTAAATGTAATGCTGCACTAAGTAAATGATAACACTTCTGACGCCCTTTCATGTCTTCAAATTTCATATGAAACACATACACACACACGATTATGGGCCTGTTCCAGCTACCATTTGAAGCAATGGCAAAGTTCCCTTTGATTTCGATGGGAGCAGGATTGTCCCTCTCTTTGTAAATGTCTCTTGAGTGTCACATATGAAATCCTTCTGTTGATCATCAGTTAAGAGTGACCATTTCTTAATATGATACTGGCTAAAAACACAATAGAAGGTACTCATTACAGAATAGACTTTGTAGTGTCCATTCAATCTCTCTATCAAATGGCATTGGATATAATTATTTTTGCTCCCCAAAATTCTCAGATAGAAGTATTTCACACTTGCACTGATGGGTTTATATTCCCCACCAGGAGAGATCAAATAGACACAGTCAAATATATCCATTAATTTAAAGAAGGGAATTACATTCTTTACATGACTTGAAAAAGCAACCACAAAACATAGATTAAGCAACGTCTTATCTGTGGTGTTGAGTGATGTATGCAGTTTTACCTTTGTTGCCTTTCAAAGGTAGGAATATGTCGTTTGCATGACTGGGAATCAGTTCTGAACTATATTATAATATTATAATGTATTGCTATTGTTATTTATTACTGATATCTTTTCAAATACAGGAGCAGACAAATGCCCAATATAAGGGGACATTTAAAATGTCTGAGTGTTTTGGTATTTCCATACGAGTGTACACTGGATAAGTCAGATATTCAGAGTGACAAAGAGCATCCTCTATAATTTCCGTTACTTTCGCAGTTTTATTTAGGAGTACTGCCTCGGTTAAAATTATAGCACGAGGGGTATGTGTGTGTGTGTGTGTGTGTCGGGGGGAGGGAGAAATCTGAATATCTACAAAATACATTTTTAGAAAATCAGTTACTATATATTTGCTTAATGGAATCACCCATGTGTCCAGCTCTCAGTTGTTCTTAGTCCAGTCATAAAGAGCCTTAAGCTGCCGTCCTCGTGCCAGCAGAACTTTCATTGACTTAAATGCATCCTCCTATTGACATCAGTGCGAGGTTTACAGGAGCAAGGACTGTCGTTCCGGGTTCAAAATAGGCTAAAAGCAGAGAGCAACAATTAGGATGAGGATAATTATTGATCTCGCCTTGACTCGGATGTTTCTGTTTGATTTCAGAGTTCGGTCTATTTAGGTGGTGGAAAAGGAGCATGCCCAACTGTGTATTAAACATGATAGAATAATGATACAATGGCTAATTATAATGGAAGGGGGAGGAGGGGAGACAGATTGCTTGATAAAACAAAGCTAACTTTTAGGAAAGGGTGCCTGGCACATGTCCTTCATGTAAATAGGCTGGTTTAACATCAATTTACTATTTATAATTGGAACAATATAAGTAAGAGGAAAAAAGAGAAATGTTCTAAATGATTATGTATTATAAACATTGGCTTTTGGTGGTACAATTTTTCAGATCATTTTTGGTGTATGATGTGCGCAGTTATAATAAACATAGATTTTAAGTTGCTTCTGACATTATCTAGCTATCTAATGTGCATGTATATTTATATATGAACATATATACTCAAACATACAAATACATATAAATTGAGAGAACCTCAGATTGGTCCAGTAAAATTAATTCACACCCTTTTGGTTATATAGAACCCAATTATTCAAATAAAGTCTGCAGGTTCTATCCCTTCACTGATGTTTGTGGGGAGATGGAGTGTGCCGCCTTCTTTTTAAAGTTTCTAATGTTTATTTAAACCTTAACTTTCCGTGATACCCTCCCAGTGACATCAGACACCGTAAGGGAACCAAGCACCGAACTCTAGGCTGTATTTTATAAGCACTGCTCGTTAACTTTCTCCCCCTAGCTTGTTGAAGTTAGGATTTGCTTCCAAAGTTTGGAGATTAGAAGAATAACAAAGGGTGGGGTTGGGTTGATCGACCTCCCCTTCTGTTTAAAATATGTTCTAATCAAAATTATGTTCTAATGATTTCGGGAAAGTATCAGTCCCTATCTCTGCTAGGGCGTAGTTCTAAGGCATTTATATGTGATAATTCGATGCTTTTTCTTGTAGCTAGAGATAAGTAATGGTTCTGTGTCTCTGTGTATGTACGTGTATTATTGACCCGTGGGGAGTATTTTACTGCTACTTGTCTTTTCCAGAGTAGAAAATGAAGCCTAAAGAGTTATTTTCTCACTTCCGGGTTAGTTTCTTGCTTTCTGTTTATACCAAATAGGTTGCCACGTTCCATGCGTTTTGCTAAAGTCATTCTTAGTTTCTTTCATGTGCCCGCGGTCCCTGAACATCTATGGGATGCTATAATCTATAGTATAATCTTTGAACAAGGGGCTCTCCCACTCAGCTGAAAGCTGAATGGGGGGTGGGGAGGGAAATAGGCTATAACAGTGCTATTCAATAAGAGAAGTCTTGTCTAATGTAAACTCACATCTGTGTCATTGTACAGTACATCCCTTCAGTATTGCACTTAGGGGGGTTTATATCCAGCAACTTCACTCAGGAGGGGAGGGACAAAGTATTCTGTGTCCATGGGGTGGCCTATGTATTGCACGTGCTGTAGAAAATGTGTAGCCAATCAGTGAAACGTGTCCATTGGGCCCGATCCTACACCCAATGAAGTGAATGCCAAACCTCCCACTGCCTGCAGTGATGGCCCTATTTGGATACAGGGAATCACCTTTTCGAGTGAAAGCCCCAAGGGATCTGCACACATTACCATTGCAGGGATAGTGCAGCTCTGCTTCTAGCAAAGTTGCTGTCTGAAACAAATGGGTTTGCTATAAGGAGGGCTCTGATTTCCACCCTCCCTCTGTATCTAGCTATATAGAATCATAGAATATCAGGGTTGGAAGGGACTCAGGAGGTCATCTAGTCCAACCCCCTGCTCAAAGCAGGACCAATCCCCAACTAAATCAACATCAGCTAGCTCCGACACTTTGCTACCCGTAGCTGTATTTTTAAACTCTCCCACTGTTTGACGTTCAGAAGCATATTTGTAAATCGTTCCTTATCTACATTATTTAGCAAGGTGATAACTAGGTTGTCCTGCCTGCTTCCCTCCCCCTTCCCTTTTTATACCCTCCAACCTCACCTTCCCCCTCCACAGCATTCTGTCAAGCAATAGGCCGTAAAATAGTTACCCAGACCAGCAGACAGGCAAGTGCCGTTTGAGAGTAATTTCTGCCCCGAGCATTTCGCCAGGGGCCAAGCAAGCGTGCTCTCTAACTGATCAACCTGGATATTTCATTATTCATTAATTTACTGTTTAACCAAATCCCACTCATTATCAGAGGCAACGCTTGGCAGAGCCCAGCGAACAGTAGCAGTTGGTGTCAGGCGTGGAGAATTGGCCCATTTGATCCTGGGCTGTTTTATTATTCAACACCACTGACTGAGAAAAGGGTCCATGAATAATAAAGAGCCAAAGCGTGTTTGAACTGAGAAGCATGACACAGCCTTACAAAACAGCAGTTAGAAAATTAAAGGCGAGGTGGCCCAGGCTTTGCATTTTTTATTCTGGCTGACACAGACATTTAGATCCTACATTGTTTTATAATAAAATGTAATAACAACAGCAACAACAATAATAAAGGATTAATACCAACAATAACACACATTATCATAATCTCACTAGTTTGTTCCCTTCTGATTCCAATTTTGCATCCCTGGCACACCTAGAACTCCAATTTTTGGTCGTGATCCTGCAACCTCATATACACCAGCAGCCCCAAGCAGTTTAATAGGATTAGGCTAAGCCTATATTTTCAAAAGTTGCTAGTGAATTGGGGTGCTTCCATTTTTGGGATGGCCAACTCCTGATATCTGACAGGGGCCTGACTTTGAATGGTTGGGCACTTTGCACTTCTGAAAACAAAATCAGGCTCCTTTCAGATGTCCGATATGTGGGATTCCCCAACATGGAGGCACTAAAAATCACTAGTCACATTTGAAAATTTAGATGGAAAGGGGTTTTTTTGCATAAGAAAGGGTTACAAGGTCAAAGAGAGTTTTGGCTGAAGCCAGAATGTTGGAGCGGGTCATTTAATACTTGCAACTGAAATATTCACAAGAGCAAGCCTGGAATAACCACAACAAAAACAAGTCACCCACACAAAGTACCCCAAAGCCCTTTAAAATAGAAGAATATCAATTTTTGTGATGAGGATACTAAAATATTTCCCTTGGTCATTCTACAATAAAGACTCTCTTTGGTCTTTCTACACTGGTATAAGTCCACTGAAATCAACAAAGTAATATCAGGGTGAATCTGGCTCTCTTTCTGCTGACCCCTGCTGTTGACTTTGCTAGGCACACCACTCTTTGCCCTGCCCCCTTGTGATACCACTTTTGGCTCAGGCACTGGTTGAGGGTCCTGGCTGGGATGTAGGAGGAGAGGAGCCCCTCCTCCATGCATAGAGTGGGGATTCAGGAGGTAGGATGGTTGGGTGTGGAGTGGTAATTGCAGGAACCAGTGTAATTTATCATCACATATAAATCCTGGTCAGGATCAACAAAGATGTCCCAACTGATCTAGGTTTGGTTGATTTGGCTCAATTGTGGCTAATTTTACCCCGCACCACATGTCTCTCTTTATTTGTGGCCTGGCATTCGGTAAAGGCATCTCTGAATAGGCCATGTGTCTTCTATTGTGGCAGCAGGCATATAGTCATAGACTTGGCCAAATCCTGCAGTCTGTTCTCAAGCAGAACTACTATGAATTTCGATGGGATTTCTATTTGAACAAGGAACAAATTGTAGAAATATTCTAAATGTAGAAATATAAAATAATAAATATCACTGCAGCAAAAACTGTTTGGGTAAAAGTAGCATTTTATTTTTTCCCCAATGCTACTTGACAAGGATCAGAGGGTCCATTTGAATAAGCAACTGGAAATTTGGCTATTTATCCAGAGCTTTGCTTATCTCTCTGAATCAAAATTTGTGTAGAAATCTCTCAAGAGCAGGAAGTCTTGCCAGATTTCAGGGGCTTCTACTTCCAGTCTGGAAGCTGGAAGAGCAATGGAACAGGAAAACTGTGGGTGGAAGGAGCTTAAAGAACTGCAAAAATAAATAAATAAATGGTTCAGATCAAACGTAGTTCTAAGCACGGGTGAAAATTCAATGGTGTGTTTGTGCATAATTCCTATTTTTCTGATTTGGTTCACTCCATCCATAATATTTTACATCACTGTGCAAGTTCATGGATTTAAATGTCATCAGTGCAGATAACCCTTCCTCTGACTTTTGGCCTAGACTGTAATCAGGTCTAATAGCCCAGAGGTCAGCGTGCTGGTGTTGAATTTTTCCAGAATAAGTTTTGTAGGACCAGGGCAAATTGCCATTGAAATTAACAGAAGCTGTCTGGGCCCAAGGCCTTTCAATAGCAAAATTGTGGGCTCAAGAAAGGGAATAGATAGTCTCTTGGGTAGTCTTATGGTTATGGTCAAGGTGCTGGACTGGGACTAAGAAGATCAGGATCCAATTCCCCACTCCACCACAAACCTCCTGTGTGATCTTGGGCAAATCACGCTCTCTCTGTGGCCAGGTTCCTCATCTATGAAATGGAAATAACAATACTTCTTTTCCCCAAAGGCATATTGTGCTGAAGAACTCATTAATGGTTGTGAGAGGCCCATGCGCTATGGTGATAAGGGGCCCTTTTCCCTAAGTTTTGTCTGTCTTGTCTATTTAGTTGATTAGTTCTTCAGGGAAGGGACTGCCTTACTGTGTTTGTACAGTACCTAGCATAATGGAACCCTGATCTTGGTTAGTTGCCATCATACTGAAATTATTCATTTATTATAATTAATATTACTAGCAGTAGCAGTATCTAAGTGCTGATAGTAGTATCTAGCAGTATAGGAAGGTAACACACCCCAGGGGGTATTTTGCTGTGAGGGAGGCATTGCCTGGGGACAGTCGCCCTCCATGATTACTGGTAGCCAACTGTGTTTGCTTTATTTTCTATGTGGTCAAAATTATAGAGGAAGGTCTGGCTTTTCCTGTGTGTTCCTGAATATGACAAGCAGGCATGTGCATCCAATGAGGGCTATTGACTGTAAGTGGATGTGAATTTGAGGGAAGGATTACATTGTAGGTGCAGAATTGCTGGTTTAATTGAATGTGATTGTAATTAAGTGTGGGTGTAGTATTGGTAGTATAACTGAATGGCAGTGTGAGGGTGTGATTTTAATTAGGTGTGGGTGTAGCTTTGTGAGTATAACTGAATGAGAGTGTTGGGGAGTGGGTATGTAACTGAATGTGAAAGTGTCTGAGTGAGTATATGTTAATGGTGGTAAGAGGGGATGATTGTAATTGAAGGTGAGAGTAGTATTAAGAGGGAGGCTGAATGTGTATGTGACTGAATAGACGTGTGGTGGAATGATTGTTATGAATGTGGGTACAGCGATATGACCGTGACAGAGTGACTGCCAATTGATGTCTCTGTCGCTGATGCGTGTGTGATATGTGTGTGTATAAACACAGCCAAAGTTCAACTGTGGTTTTCTGCAATGAAGTGTTCGACTGTACAACCCTGATGTTGGTGAGCATAGTAAGAAATAGTCTCATTGACTTTAATGGGGGTAGATGTATTGGTAAGTGCTTAGCACCTTGAGAAAAAGTTGACAAAATCAGGCTCAAATTGAACATATATTAGTGATTAGGGTTGGGCTACTCCCCAAATATTGCCTGTTTGCACAAATAAAACACGTAACATACTTTTGCTGTGTTCATACTCCCATTGTGTTAGTTTCCCATCAGCATAGACAGCACATTTTCTACAGGAATCTTTGTGGAAACAGAATTTCAAGTGACTGCAACAGGACATGTGTGGCAAGTGCATTTTCAACTCTTAAAAATGAGTACTTGCACCTGAAACTTGTTAGTAAGGGTACATCTACACTGCAAGTGAACGTGTGGTTGTAGCATGTGGTAGCTTCAATCTAGCTAGCACACATAACAATGTAGACATGGTGGTGTGGTCTTCACCATGGGTTAGCATCCAGAGTACAAGCCTACTGGGATCCTGGGTACACACTTTGGTTGCTAGCCTGTGCAGAAGCCCATGGTACCATGTCTACGCTAATATAGTTACCCCAGTTAGCTAGATTAAAGCTAGCACCTGCCTGTACTACAACCACACTTTCACTTGCATTGTAGACATACCCTAAAAGTTACAATCATCCAATCAGGGAACAGAAATAACAACAAATACACTATGTCTCCAATCAAAACTAACCAGCACAGCTCGAATTTCAAATATGAAATACAATGATCTACTCCTGGATTATCTCCAGACTAAGGTTTATTCATAGAAATTATTTGTCAAATGATTTCAAATAATGAATAATTTGTAACCTTGAAGACCATTCATGAACATAAAAAGAAGGTAAATTAATCAAATAATTCTTCTTTGCTACAAATTATTTGCTCAGCCCTAGTGGTTTGTGTGCCTGCATATTGAGCTCACTGTTATTGCCAATACACTGAAGTTCCTTATTTTTTGGAGTTCTTAGTACTGCCTCACACAGAGATGTACACACATTTCTTTTCATATACCTTAAGGCTTATCTACACTTGGAAATATACCGAAATAGCTATTCCAGAATAGTTATTTTGGTATCACCACCCATGTAGACACTCTTATTCTGGAATTAGAATGCCTGAATCAGAAATCAGAAAAAAGGCCTTCCTATTCCAAAATAAGAGTTTCTTAATGGGGCTTTATGTTGAAATAAGTATTCCAAATCGGGAATAATGATTCTGGAATAGCTCTTTTGGTAAATTTCCAAGTGTAGACAAGCCCTTAGAAAGGTAGTGTAGGGGCCCAGGGCAGGAGTCAGGAGTTATGGAATCTATTTCCACATCTACTAATAGCCTGCGGAAGTCTTTCATCCCTCAGTTCTTCCATAAATGGGGATAATAATACTTAGCATCCTTTGTGAATCACTTTGAGGTCTACACACCAAAAAAAAAAAAAAAAAAAATATACAAAAGCTAAATATTATTACAGTTTTACAAGCAGATTTATAAGTATTCAGAACTTTTATACCATCTCTGCAGTATCCTATTCTACTTGAAGTAAGACACGTATGAGAATTTCATTTATGACACCTAATTCAATACTAAGTAGAGGCCCAAGCTGAACAATACCGATCTGGATCCAGAATTCGGCATCACCCCCATGTCACAATCAGGGCCAGCTCTAGGCACCAGCAAAACAAGCAGGTGCTTGGGGCAGCACATTTCTAGGGGCGGCATTCTGGCGCCGGCCATCATAGGCACCGACTCCATGGCATGGAGAAAAAGTGCCCCCGCTGCCCCAGCTCGCCTCCGCGCCGCCTCCGCCTGCTCCCCTGAGCGCGCCGCTGCCGCTCCGCTTCTCCCCCTTCCCTCCCAGGTTTGCCGGGCGCAAAACAGCTGTTTCGCGCAGCAAGGCTGGGAGGGAGGAGAAGCCGAGCGGCGGGGCGCTCGGGGGAGGCGGCGGTGGTGGAGCGGAGGTGAGCTGGAGCAGGGAGTGGTTCCTCTACCCCCCCTTACTTCCTGCGCCCTCCCGGTTACTTCCTGCGCCCCCCCACCCTAGCTCACCTCTGCTTCGCCTGCTCCCCTGAACGCGCCGCTGCTCTGTTTCTCCCCCATCCCTCACCTAAGAGGGAGGGGGGAGAAGCGGAGTGGCAGCGTGCCCGGGGGAGAAGGCGGAGTGGAGCGGAGGTGAGCTAGGGTGGGAGGTTGTGGGGGGGGGCAGCAGGAAGCAATGGGGGGGGGAATGTGTCACCCCCGGGGGAGGAGGCGGAGCCATGGATTTGGGGAAGGGGTTTGGAAGGGGCAGGAGTTGGGGCGGGGCTGGGGGGCACGAAAAAAAGGGGGGGCGGCCAAAATTTTTTTTGCTTGGGGTGGCAAAAATCCTGGAGCCGGCCCTGGTCACAGTGCACAAATCTGGGGGTGTCCACATGTCATAAGATTTATCTGTGTAACCCTGAGTTCAGAGGTTTCTGTACCAAAGTATTAGGTGCATACTTTGGGCCTGATGCCGAGAAGAGCTCATTTCTCTGACCCCCAAAATAGGATAGTAGTTATCCTAATAGATAAGGATGTGTGTGTGCTCTCCTATTGTACTCGTGTTGCACTCTGCTATTTATAGCTCACTAGATGCCTTTTTGGCTTTGAATCATCTGCAGAGCTGAGCACAGGCATAAGGAAATGTGAAGTAACCAGAAAAAAGGCACTGTGACAGGTGCTATGGTTTAAAGAGGGGCCATTTCCTAAAATAGGGATGTTTGCTATCAGTTTGGAAACACAATGCTATGAAGAGTAGCAGCAAGCAGCAGCAGCGAAAATCCTCAGTGGCCTATTGTACCTCTGAACCATCAGAAAAAGCTGTAGAACATTTTACATATGTTGGACACATAAAGTCTCTGCTTCAGTAGACCCAGTTAGTAGTGTCTGGGCTTGAGTGCCTACAACTTCCATGGATTTTAACTAGAGCTGTGGATATAAAACCACTGATTCTCTGATCCTGCACCAATTCAAGCCAGTGGCACAGTTCCTACTGACATCAGAGGTGTATGATTGGGTCCTTCAGACATCAGTTTTGAAGAATGAATCACTGCAGATTTCTATAAAGGTTTCAAAGGGAAATGACCTGATTATAAATAACATGCTTGGGGAAAGTAGTTTCAGTTCCAGACCAACCTCATGAACAGAATCACTGATGTTCTCCCTGGCAAGCCTGGAGTTAAGTCTGCTGCAGATTTGTTGATGAGGTTCACTGAGGTTTGCACCACACATAAGAAATACAGTTGGGAAAGCATCATCCTGGGGGGCTATAATCCTAGTTGTGGTAAAGGTGTTGAGAGCTTTATATTTCCTGACAGCAAGATCTTTCCATAAAGTGAACAGGAGGAGCGATATTACTGGGCTTAGCCAGCTAGTTATTTAAAATTTCTGGAAGCTATGGTGAGACTAGTCAGATTACTGTACTCAAGAGGTCAAAACTAAGCTTTCTTCTGATCTTTCTTATGATGGGATGAAAGGAAGGATTGACAATGTCCTTCTCAGGTCATGCATTCTTTGTACCAACAGCAATAATATCAGACAAGACTCTCAGCATCTGAACAAGGGTGGCAGCAGCAGCAGAAGCAGCCGCAGACTTCAGAAAAAGTTCTCTGCTCTCCTGAAGACCAAAATGTGAGCATGTTTTGTGCAGAATAGGGCACAACACCTGATTCATATCTGTACATTGAAATTATAGGACCCAGTTTTGCAAAGCACTTGCACAAATGCACAACATTTAGCACATTTGACTTCAGTTGGACTACTCCGGTGCTCAAAGTTATGCATGTACATAATCCAAGCCATAACATGCTTCCCATTTAAGTTAGAAAATCCATGGAGCAGCAGCTTTCACATGATAATAACAATAATACTTAGCCTTTATATGGAACTTGGAATACTCAAAGAACTTCACAAACATTAACTAACTAATGGCTAATACCTAGTATTTTTGAAGAACAATATGGTATTCTGCATACCACACAAATATTGTCTAAAAATAAACATTTGGGTGCAGGCTCAATCTAGGGAAAAGTAGAGATAACCAGGTCTGTAATTGACTGAAAAAAATGTCTTGCCCTTTCCAGACCTGTCACAGTTAGATCCTCCCACTTCTTCCATCAGTAATTTGCAATTAAATGTAGACAAGTGAATAAATTAAATGCATGCTTAGTAATGTTTCGATCTTCTCTTCCTTTCTTTTCTTTGTCCATTTTCCCCTTCACTCTTCCTCTTCTTTCTTTCTTTCTTTCTTTCTTTCTTTCTTTCTTTCTTTCTTTCTTTCCCCCATCTACTTAAGTGTAACCCTTCAGTTACATTTTTACTCCACCTTCATAGTCTACCTTAAAAATTATGAGAAGGCAGCAGTTAAAGATGAAGTCCTGTCCTCAGTGATGACAATGGAAGTTTTACTGTTGTCTTCTGTGGGGCCAGGATGTCACCCTAAGTTTCCATGCTTGGCAGGTAAAAACTTATTAAAAAAGGGGGCTTGCTGCTATCCTGCCACTGATGTGAATTTCAGTCCATTTAAGTTCTGAGCTTAACAGAGGTTGTGAGGCTGATTTCTACATGATGGCGTTGACATCAGCTTTGCCATTCAAGCCCCTGAAAATTTAACTAGCTATCATCCTGTTGGAGAAAAGACAATGTGAATACGTCACAAGTAAGAAAATATTCAAGGGTATATCCAATCTGATGACAATTTTTGGACATGGAGAAACACCAGGAAACTCAGAAGTCCAGCTACATTGTATTATTTCAGGAATATTATTTAATATTATTTAATGGGCATGAGAATCCCAAGCAGTGCCTTCAAAATGGATTTTGCTAGCCTTTTCAAAGGATCTTGATGGTCATTGACATGTACTCAGAAGAGTCAACAGATCTGTGTGATGTGTTATCCAGAAACTGCATGAGAAGTTTAGCCATCACGACTTATCAGAACTGACAACCAAAGACAATAGACCTCAGCTTCGTTCCGATGAGTCCATCAGAACTTTTATGAAGATGAATGGTGTGTATAGTGCAGTGTGGTACCAGTCCGCTACTAACCGTCTAGCACAAAGATTTATTTAAACAGTAAAACAAGACTTGCATAGTTAATAAGATATATAGCTTAATCACAGACACCTGGATCATTTCTTATCATTTTACTGAAACATAGCCGGTAATTGTGACAGTACAAAGAAGTCTCCAGCACCTGTAATGGTCAGAGAGCAGTTGATTACCTGTTTTGACTTGCTGAAATCTTTGAGGATGACACAAGTTCAAGAACAATGGACACAGGTAGGCCAAGCGTAGATATGAGTAGCATTTATGGATCAGGACCAGGACTAACTTATAATCATGTTACAAGGGGTTCCCACTGTGAACATTGCTGAGACAAGTTCAGTATTAAACGCAAGGGACATGCCGATCAGTTTTTAGCAGGAGCTACAGCACCTTCATGGGATGAATCAGCTTGAAAGGTCAAGATGAAGCAGCTTTTGCATTCTGGCATCCTCTTCATTAATGGAATCAACTGAAGATTTTGTACCATTGTGACACTCTGTACCTCAAAGTAGCCCCCTGGGACCCCCATATTCACCACCGTCATATCATTATGATATGTTTTGTACAATGTATACCTTGTGAGGTATCATTTTAAAAGTATCAATCTGTTGAACATTAATATCCTGTTCATTGTATGTGCTATCATTATATGTGGAGTTATGAAGTATTGCTGTATGTGTCACTGAAATATGTTGTGAGGTTGGGAACACCCACAAGCTTTTCAGGTAAAACAAAGGAACAGCCATCAATAGGCAGACAGTCATTAATGACTCATCAACACACAATCCACTATCCCAGAGATTTCTCGGAGAAGGCATGTACACCATGGGAGTGGATTTAGGCTAGATCTACACTAGATACCTTACAGCGACACAGCTATACCAATGCAGCTGCTCATCTGTAAGGTCCCCCATGTAGCTGATGGTAGAGAACGCTCATATTGACATAGTTAAACCACCCCCAGCAAGCGACGGTAACTATGTCGGTGGGAGAGCATTTCCCATTGACATAGTGCTGTCCACACCTATGCTTCTGTCTGTTTCACTTATGTCATTTAGGGAGGAGTTTTTCACACTCCTGAGCGACATAAGTTATACCAACAAAAGTGCTAGGGTAGATGTAGCCTAGCACATGTCACAGTGAGGATCTTTCTAGCAGCTGGAAGAAAGTATAAAAGATGGAGAGCGACATCCTCACCTGGCCTCTCTTCCCCCCTATCTCAACACCTGGAAGAAGGTCTGGAAGAAAAAGAGTTTGAACTGCGGGAGTTTGGTTCCAGGCTGGAAAAGGGTCCAGTCTGTGTGCTGAAGAACTGTAAGCTGCTTGTACCATCTGTTGGGGGTGAGAAAAGCTGTTTGGTTCAGCTCTTGCTTAGTGTAAAAGTTTAGGACTTAGAATGCGTGTTTACATTTCATTTTCTTAAGGTAACTGTCTCTGACCTTTATGCCTACCACTTATAATCACTTAAAATTTATCTTTCTGTAGTTAATAAACATATGTTAATGTTTCAGCCTTACCAGTGAGTTTGTCTAAAGAACTTAAGAAATCTCAGGTTACAAAGCCTGGTGCATGTCCACTTTCCTTTGATGAAGTGGCGAACTAGATAATGAGCTTACACTGGCCAGGGTTCTGATTAGTGCAAAACGGGTGCAAGCCTGGGGAGCTCTGGGGAATTGGCTGGAGCCTCCCTGTTGATGGTTCATTAGTGCCTGGGAGATCATTCATATAACTCTGCTGTTTGTGTCCCTGCCTGAGGATGTCTATGTGAGCGCAGTGCCTGTCAGAGGATGGTCGCTTGACATCAGCAGCACAATGTGAGAGGCAGCCCAGGTTGGTGGGTTTGGAGGGATCAGCAGTCCCACAGTCCAGGTTGCACCCCGGGGACCCCGTCACAACCATGTTCTCTTTAAAAATCAGTAACTGATTCCACCACTGTGACACTTATTTTGCTGCAATATACATTGATGTAATATCCAGCACACATTGGACGAGAGTCAGAAGGCCTCCCTAGCATTTGCAGTTGTAGTTATCAGTCTCCAAGAGACACTTCAAGGAAGCCTACCTGAATTTTTTAGTTCTAAGCATTCCCATGCTTTGGTGATGGTGCAAGGTAAATATCTACACAGACACTAATTCAGCAAGGTACATACCTAACTTTAAGCAAATGAATAATCCCATGGAGTTTAATAGTATTGTATTGAATGGATGCAATAGATAGAAAAAATGATAGAAAAAACTATTCCTTTTAGTAGCAAGGAAGATATCACCTATTGATATTCTCTGTGGTTTTCCACTGAATGACATTGCTGGCCTGTGGCTGTTGTGACTTTTATTTATTTGCGAAACTAAGTTGGAAACTCAAGAGGACATAGTAGGAGAGTAACAGCAGCTCAGGGAATTGCAGGAGGGCCAGTACCTGCCTATGTGTGAGGGTGGGAAATGATCTTGGTATGCAATGCCAATATCTGCTACCCTTGTTGTAATTAGATAATAAAATGTGAGCCCTGTTCTATGAAGGGATCAAACTGTATTGTTTATATTCTATGTTAAATTTCACTTAGACAAATTATCATATGTAGATATTATATCATATGCCATAGATACAACGGTCTGTTACAATATTGCCTTCTCCCACTTGTGCACCCTCCACCAAAGCTGGTATGACTACAGCCCCTGCTCATGGGATCTGCAGAGCTTTCTTCATCAGTGCATCCCTGGGGTCCCACATTATTTCAAGAGGGGTGGAGAGGAGGACGTGGAGGTACACTCTGAAGAAGCAGTTTGCAAAGGTGGGTGCAATCTGCACACCAAATATCTCAGGAGGCATCCGGACACCCTGACTCATGGCTATGCTTAAATGTCACAATCCAGGCCTATATATGTGGGGCCTGAGTCTGCGAGGTGCTGTGAGTGCCTCCTGCAAGGTGCTGAACACCCTCCGCTTGTACTGACTTTGATGAGAATTGAAAAAAAGTCAGCATCTTCCAGGATCAGGCCAACAGTCAGCAATGCCCGGTCTGCATACCTCTGTCTATCCCCAAAGCCATTCCCTCATATGGTCATCTTATTAGCTTGAACTGAACGGGAAGAGATCCTGTGCACCCCTCACTAGTTACATCCTAAAGCACTACAGGTGTCAGGAGCCAGGCAAAGTGCTGCTTAACAGTTCTTGAAATTGAAAGCAGGTGTGGTCTGTTTTATGGCCAGCACAATAAGAATTATGGTACCCAATTTATCCTTAACTAATATGATGCCAGAGACGAATCCTAATTTTCGTTATACTGAAATAAACTGTTAACATCAGTTATTTTCCCCCCTGTAAGCATCAGCGCAGCAATTTTTGTGTATCTGGAATGTAAATGAAAGAGAAAGGATGTTGTTAAATGAATAATCCATTTAGAAACACACTCTTGATTGCTAAAATAATCAAAGTTGTTACAGGGTCTGATCCGGCGCTCACTGCAATCAATAGCAAAACTCTAATTGATTTCAATGGGAGCAGTATCTGGCCTTAATTCCTTTGGTGCTATCATTGTAAAATAATTGATTCACATTATTGTCATAGAGCAGGTTCCTATTATTTTTCATGTAGAAGCATGCATTGCAACAGATTAGAATGGCTCAGATTCAGTAAAAAGCAACAGAGAGTCCTGTGGCACCTTTAAGACTAACAGATGTATTGGAGCATAAGCTTTCGTGGGTGAATGCCTGCTTCGTCGGATGCATGTGACGAAGCAGGCATTCACCCACGAAAGCTTATGCTCCAATACATCTGTTAGTCTTAAAGGTGCCACAGGACTCTCTGTTGCTTTTTACAGGTCCAGACTAACACAGCTACCCCTCAGATTCAGTGCAGCTCTTTCATAGCTTGTTATAGGAATGTGGCTTTAGTGCCATGACTGGAGTATCATTTTCCTTGTGATATGTGCACAAATGAATAGGAGTTGCTTGGAAATAACTGGACCAAATCTTCGTTCTCCCCACACAAGGCCTGTGTATAACAAGGGCTTTGCAAGTACAAATTACATCACTGTTGAGAGGGATTGAATCTCTCTCCGTGTGCAAGGAAAGGACACAGCTAGGCTAAAGTTATGGCTTCTGAGTATAAGAGGATTAGTAAGCACAGTCCGCTGCACTTCCTGCTATGAAAGGTTTGGGACTATTGGCTATGCACTGTGCCATATTCCTCCACTCTGCTGTCCCATCAACAAAGATTCTTGTCACTGTCCCACGCAGAGGTCTGCACTGTAGCACTCAGAGAACGATGGCGTATCCAGATCTATGGAGTCTTGCTTCTTTTTGGGGCCTGACCAATTAACTTTAAAGGGACTTGGACTGGGCCCTAGGTGGCTCGGCTTCCAATAAATGATCATGTATATTTAATGCAATTGGGGTCTTGAGAACCTTTAGAGGGTTTAGGTCTTTGCAATTTGCTCTTCTTATTCCTGGTACGAAAGAAGGGATGGTGAGTGTAGCTCTTACATAAGGTGAAATACGTGTTTCAGCTTCCGACTACATGGGAGGCCAAGAACCTCTTATTCAGTTGGAGCCTCACCCACATTCCTAGGGATGGGATTGACATTAAAAATGAGCAAGACTCATCAACGATTTCACCCTGAAGAAATTCTTCACCTAGAGGGTCATAGAACAGCTGATCCATGGGACAGTTGAGAGTGCAAGCAAATTTATATCTAGAATGGATGAGTGCTGTAGATTTTCCCTGAGCCCCACATGCCTATTTTCTCCCCCTGAGTTGTTTTCCTCCCTGGAAGTCTCATGTTATCTAGGGCTGTGATCTTACCATCTCTATGAACCTGAGTACTGTTGGACTAGGTCAATAAATGGATGGGACTTTCGGAAACCCAGGTAACAGTAGGCAGTAAAGATGAGCTTAAACCGCAAAGTTCTGCTCTGGATGTGGACTTCCCTGAAGAGTGGAGGTAAACCTGACAGTGGTTTACTGAGAAGTGTTGCTGGTGACTCAGTAGATGATGGTCTCTCCCCTCTAATTCTGTACTGGACCAACATACTGACATGGTGTTAGGGGGTCACTGTTGCTGGAGGGGCTGACTGTCAGATGAAGTGTAAAAGAGAGACTATTGCTCTTCGTGGCCATCAGAATTCCATGACCCTTTGCATACAAATATAGATGTTAACCCCTGTGTCCTGGCCAAATTCTAACGAGGGTTGTTCCATATTACCTACATTCTCTATGCAGTTTCAATTGGCTAAGGAATTTATTCAACACTTTGTCTCCTAAAATGTTATATATTGTTGTTGTGTCCCATTGAACAGCTGTGATTTTCCACCCCAGAGGTGGCAGCACTTCCATGACGGAAAGGGTTTTAGATCTGTGTGCCTCCAGAATCCTAATAAATCATTGGTCTCTCTGCTGTGACTGCCAATAAAGATGCTATATATAGTACTTTTGCTTTAAAAAAAAAATCTGAAGCCACCACCACCTCTCCCTCCACGTCTTTTAATACCAAATTATTCTACAAGTCTCTCAGTGTGCTATTTGGCAGCAGCTCTGTAATTAAGCGGCAAACATTCCAAACAAGATATTTGGAACTGAGTTTGAAATTTTTGTTTTCTCCTTCCTGCCAAGGGGATTTATCTAGACAAATAAGTAAGTGAATAAATAAATAAATAAAATGTTCCCTAAGTCAGAAGATTCTCTGGTCTTATCCACCTCTTCCAGGTCTTTATGAGCAGGAAGGAAGGTTTGGCAGTTTTTCATTTCCTATGAGAATATCAGAACTTGGAACAATAATGGAGTCTGGAATTGCTCTTCATGAAAAATGTGTTGAAATTATCAGCAGAATAAGAGGGAAAATGCACCAGGTGAGATCAGAGATATAAAAATAATTTTCATATTACAAAATAGTTTTCTTTCTTTAAATGACATGAAAGGCTAATCCGTTTGGTATCCAAGCTGTGTATTTATCTGGTAATACATTTCACTGCAAATAACTCCATCCTATATTATTATGGCAATACATTTTTGTTTGTTTGGAGTTTTGTCATTGGTATCAAATGCTGAACAAAGCTGTTTATTCCAACCATGCAGATGACAGTCCACTGGCAATAGGTAATGAACAGTGACTGAGGATCGGGACATTTATAAAACAAAATAGCAAAGAGTTTAATTTGAATTATCTATCTATCTAATGAACGATAAGCTGAATGAATTGAACAACCAAACTCAAAGTGAGCAATCATTGATCATATTGCTATTATATTAATCTTCCTCACTTTCTCATTTCACTGAGCTATCCCTCCCCCCATTGGCCTGCTAAACCCAGGGTTGTGAGTTCAATCCTTGAGGGGGCTATTTAGGCTTTCTCATTTGTTATGCTTATTAAATTGTGTAACATACATCTATATTGTGTAACATACATCTAAGATTTTTTTGCATCAGGGACAATGTTTTTCAGTGTGTCCTGTACTGCACCTATCACGCTTTTGGGTGCTACAAAATAATGAATTAATAATAATAACAACAATAATTTTAAAATATGATGATGAGGAGGAGGATGATGATGATTGATATTTGTGATGAAATACAGTTCACAGTTAAAAGCCCAGAGATCTCAGCAGAATACATCTTTCCAGCACATTGGTGTAAGCCCTGGAGTTGGGAGATAACTATTGCCATGTGTTGGTGAAATGGGAGAGGTGTGGCCCAGAGTCACTTGAGAACTCCATAAGGGAGGGAGCTCTCTGCCAGCATCTGTTGGTGAGCCACAGAAACTGACTGAATGGGCTAGGCCTCATTTTCATTTCAGTTATGTGGTTGGTTAAGGGTGTCTGGTTAAAATACAGTTAAGTTTTGCATTTGGGGGCAATATAATGCTAGTGACCCTGCTAGTAAATAAAGGAACATGAGATCTACATCAAATATGCCTGGGGTCCCTGACAGAAACCATATTCAGGCACAGCGGGGTAAGGTATACTGGACAGGGATAAAAGGAGAGAGACAGGGGAAAGACACTCCTACCTTCTGCTGGAAGTACTTCTCTGGTGCTAAGGGGTCTGTTTGCTCTTTAGAGAGCAGAGCGGAGGCAGCTTGGAAAAGACAGACAATGAAACGCTGAGGCAGCTTCAAAGGAGCAGACAGCACAGAGCGGAGGCAGCTTTGAGATGATGGATGGTGCAGAGCTTAGGTGGTTTCAAGGTGATGGATGCTGCAATGCTGGGGCAGCTTCAAGGCAGCAGACAGTGCAGAGCTAAGGTGGCTTTGAATCTATGGATGGCCCAGACTTAAGGCGATTTCAAGATGACGGACGGTGCAGAGCTGAGGAGGTTTCGAGATGATGGGGCCCAGAACAGAGGCGGCTTGGAGGCGACGGATGGCAGAGAGCTGAGGAGGTTTCAAGATGATGGGGCCCAGAACAGAGGCGGCTTGGAGGCGACGGATGGCAGAGAGCTGAGGAGGTTTCAAGATGACGGGGCCCAGAACAGAGGCGGCTTGGAGGCGACGGATGGAAGAGAGCTGAGGAGGTTTCAAGGTGACAGATGGTGCAGAGCTGAGGAGTCTTGGGCTGAAACCACTAACAAAGCACCAGTTTTCCTAAAGTACTCTGGTGTGGGCCTCCCTACCAGCAATTAAAGCTGAAATCACTTCAGCTAAGTCAGGTGGAGGGGCCTCTAGAGAGGCCCAGGCAGCACTGACCTGCTAGATTCTTTGGACTCCACCAACCCAAGATGACAAACTGAGAGTAGGGAGCTGGGGAGGAAGGAGGGAGCTAGAATGCCTTAGCCCAGGGGTAGGCAACCTATGCACGTGTGCCGAAGGCGGCATGCGAGCTGATTTTCAGTGGCACTCACACTGCCTGGGTCCTGGCCACCGGTCCGGGGGGGGGCTCTGCATTTTAATTTAACTTTAAATGAAGCTTCTTAAACATTTTAAAAACCTTATTTACTTTACATACAACAATAGTTTAGTTATATATTATAGACTTATAGAAAGAGACCTTCGAAAACCGTTAAAATGTATGACTGGCACGCGAAACCTTAAATTAGAGTGAATAAACGAAGACTTGGCACACCACTTCTGAAAGGTTGCTGACCCCTGCCTTAGACACTCACAACTGCCAGAGCAGGATGAGGTTGGGACGATTGTTAAGACACCCTCAGGAGTGGGATTATTGCTTAATATTGTTAAAACAAATAAAAGGAAGCTCTTCTTCACACAGCGCACAGTCAACCTGTGGAACTCCTTGCCTGAGGAGGTTGTGAAGGCTAGGACTATAACAGAGTTTAAAAGAGAACTAAATAAATTCATGGAGGTTAAGTCCATTAATGGCTATTAGCCAGGATTGGTAAGGAATGGTGTCCCTAGCCTCTGTTTGTCAGAGGGTAGTGATGGTCGGCAGGAGAGAGATCACTCGATCATTACCTGTTAGGTTCACTCCCTCTGGGGCACCTGGCATTGGCCACTGTCGGCAGACAGGATACTGGGCTGGATGGACCTTTGGTCTGACCCAGTACGGCCGTTCTTATGTTCTGGCAGTGCACACATATACATTGTTAAGAAAAGCAAATGACTACAGGGGACACTGAGACTCAAATTTATTAACTAGAGAAGAGTGAGTTTACACCCATGTAAATGACTGCACTAGCTGTATGGCAATGGTAAATAGATCTATGGAGTCCCTTTACTTCAGGACCACAAAGACCGGGGTATATTGCCTGATCTGTATGTAGCGACGTAAATAGAAAGGTTGTCTCCTTTTGCCTACTCTCAGCTCATGCTCCCATGCAGGGAAGGGCACATTTTGGCCCTTGTTGTCTTGCAACTCACAGATGTTTTGCATTTATTCATTCATTCTCTCCCCTCTCTCCATACATGCCCTACCCCTCTCTCCCTTCTCTCCTTCTCCCATTCACTCACTGTGCCGTCTCTCATTCTCTGTACTTGCACCTGCAAAACAGGCATCCATTCTAAAATGTCCAGGATACTGAGATAAGGGGAATTTCCAAAGCAACCAAGTCTGGAAAGTACCATACTGGGAATAAATAACAAAAAGACTAGTCATTTCAGAGCAAATGCCACTCGGTCGGAAGCGGTAAAACTAAAATACTAAGCATGCCAATAATTCTAATCAATATGCCTCCTTTGCATGTCAGGCTACAAATGCAGAACAAAGTTGGTTAATATGCATGTCCTGGGACATTTTAACATCTGGAACTTTTTATTCATTCATGAAGATTGGGACTCAGATTTGAAAAGCTGTTTGAACAAGTGTGTTGATGCAGATAAGGTTTACTGTGTGTGTATATTTACTGTGTGTGTATATATATATATTATACACAGACACACATATATATATACACACACACACACACATTATATATATACACAAAAACATATCTTAATAAGGATGCTTTATATATATGTGTGTGTGTGTGTGTGTATAATATATATATGTATATATGTATCCTTATTAACATATGTCTTTGTGTGTGTATATCTATATCTATATCTATAGATATAGATATATAGATATAATATAGCATCCTTATTAACATACGTTTTTGAATCACTGCCAACATCTTTCCAACTGGGGACAAAGTGTAGGTTGCTGGCATGTATTACTAAAGCTCTCTTTGGAATGGAAATTTCCCAATGCTAGTTCACAGGTTAGTTTGGTGTTTGATTTAATCCAAATGGCATTAAAAATCTGGGATTTATTGGAGTCCAAAATAAGAGTTTATGTTAGTATTTCTCACATTAATATTTTTCTGTTGTTAATCAAGATGATTATTTATGTTTGAGAAGCATATGACATGGTAGAACTGACAATAAAGGGACTGATCCAATCTGTCTAATGTGCTTTCATGGTTCCCATCACTAGTATCTAAGCACCTCACAATCTTGAATGTATTTAGTCTCTCAACACCCCTGTGAGGTAGAGAAGTGCTGTCATCTCCATTTCCACAGAGAAATAAGTGACTTGCCCAATGTAACACAAGAAATATGTGGCAGAGTAGGGAATTGAACCCAAGTTCTAAACTAGTTTCTAACCACTAGACAATTCTTCTTCTCCTACACTTATTGAAGGAACAAGATACTCTGATTAACTTCAACAGCCATTGGACCAGGCTGTAAAGTATTGATTCAGCAGAGTACTTATCATATGAGTAAATTTAAGCACATGAGCAGCCCCATTGACATCAGTGGGATTACTCATATGCTTAACGTTCTGTACATGCTTAAGTCCTTGCTGAACTGGGGCTTAAGAGTCTGCCTCTCCTGTTGGCTTTAATGGAGTTTGTGAGTACCAAGTACCTCACAGCATCAAACCATTACAGTGATCTGAATCCATAAACCCATATTGTGTAGATGATCAGTTTCAGTATGATAAACTCCACAGAGCTGTAGGAGAACCCAATAGTACTGTAGTTCAGTTCTTGGTAGAGTCTATGCTGTGTTGTGCCATCCTATGTTCTCTTCTATTACACAAAGTAATGTCCATTAGGGGAACGAGGGAAGATTGTTTCATTTATGACTGCAAATGGGATTGGAAAGAACAATTCCTACACATGCTTTATTTATTTTGGCAGGTTATTATAAGTGTGTTCTTGTGTGTAAAGCAGGGAACTGTGAGCTCCCAGCTTTTCCACCAGCTCACCAGCCATGGAAAAGTCCCAGCCTCTCCTTGACTCAGTTTACCCATTTGTAAAATGAGAGGAACTTGCCCAAAGTCACAACAGAGCAGGCAACTGAATGCTGGTCTTCCACCTCCCTGGGTAGCACTCTAATCACTGGACCACCCTCCCTTGAATGATGGCTTGATTTTCAAAGCTACTGAGCACCACTAAATTCACATTGATATCAATAGGAGCAGCTGGGTGCCCAGCACTTTTGAAAATCAGGCCACTTATATAGGGCAGGGATTTTCAAATGGGCTTATAGGCCCATAAACTTTCTAAGAGAGTTGAGCACCTCACTCCTTTAGGTCTCTTTGAAAATTCCAGCGTAGGTACTTAAATATGGATTTAGGCCTACATTTTCAACAGTGACTTAGTAATTCTGGGTAACTCAAGTTATTGGTGCCCACCTTCGAGGGGCCTGATTTTCAGAAAGTGCTGAGCATTTGCCTTCTGAAAATCAGACCCATTTAAGGTGTCACACAAAACTGAGCGATGCAAAATCACTAGCCCCTTTTGAAAATGCAAGGCTTTAAGAACCTAATTTTAGCCATGTATAATTTGGAAATCTCATCCCTGGAGTCTACAAAAATGGGCTGGAATTCCTGAGAGGAGAGCCTCTTTCCTGAGATTTCTGGCACATCTGGTTCTCATCCTGCCAGGGGAGCTGCCTGCTTTGTGAAATTTTGTTTGCAATGTTGTTGTAGCTATGTTGGTATCAGGAAATGAGAAAGATAAGGTGGGTGAGGTAATATCTTTTATTGGTCAAACTTCTGTTGGTGAAAGACACAAGCTTCATCCTATTTGTGATACTTTAGCATTTTCAGTTCCTGTCCCAGCTTACAACCAGAAGTAAAAGACCATTAAACAATCTTGATAAAGCTCTGGTTTGAGTTTAGGTGTAAAAACATACAAAGGTTCATCTGCTTTCTGTTGGACATGCATTGTTGGCCAGCCCTTTTCAATAAAGATATTCAAGAGTAGATTAGGTAATACTTTTATGGGGTTCGTGTAGAGGACTAGGGTAAGAGGACAGGCTAGAAAAACTAGGAGGTTCTGCTCCCAAGGGTCTCATCTATGAGTCTATGATTAATGAGGGAATGGTTCATTCCTGCTTCATGATTCCTGTGCATCACAACATTCCATGACACGGTTTTAGTATGTAAGGTTTACAGCTGGAAAAATGAGGCTGAAGTGCTAAGTTATTTCCCAAAGCCACCAAGGAAGTCAGTATCAAGACTGGAATTCAGAAGTGCATGGTTCGTGGTCCCATGCTTCTTTGACTAGATCATACCTCTCTAGCAAACCCCTAGATGAGTATGCAGCATTGTCAATGGGACTCTTCATTTAGCTCTAGCTACACACAGTGTTTGGACTCAGGACCATGGCATACTGTGTTTCTTGCTTTAATGCTGAAACATTTTGTATGTGCTCTTTTTAGAGAGAGATAGCGACCAGGATGTGGTCATGTGGAAGTACAAAAATATGCCCCTGTGAGGTTTTGGAAGTAGAAACAGTGAGTTATGCATAAATATTTCCACCCTCTGGTATTCATGGCTATTAAATTGTCTTCTTAAGCTGCGTTCTTCAAAGAATAATAATTTTCTTCCTATGTCAGTGAGCAGGATTGGCTTAAATTTATAGTGGGGAATGAGAATTGTGTTTCAATTTGCAACTCATCCATCCTGTTCTACCTGTGATGGGTTGGACCCCTTGGGAAGACACCTGATGTGCTGAAATACCACTGAGTCCATCTGTTCTGCCAGCATGGGCACACTTTAACTTGTTCTTACTGAGGTCTTGGCTACATTCGGGACTTCACAGCGCTGCCGCGGCCGCCAGCACTGCGAGAGAGCTCTTGCAGCGCTGTATGTACTCCACCTCTCCGAGGGGAATAGCTTGCAGCGCTGCGAGCGAGCGTGCAGTGCTGCAGGCTCTGATTACACTGGCGCTTTACAGCGCTGCACTCGCTGTGCTCAGGGGTGTGTTTTTTCACACCCCTGTGCACAGCAAGTTGCAGTGCTGTACACCGCCAGTGTAGCCAAGGCCTCAGTCAGGCTCTTAAAACCTCCTCTAACACACACACAGGCAGGGCCACACCCAGCTGCAGATCAGCTCTGGGAAGACTCATCTTAAGGGACTTGCTCCAGCACTCAGATGTCCACCTCCCTTCGAGTACAGACCCAAAGGTATATTATGAAATTTGCCTCTTCCCTCAATGTGGAGGAGGGCGTGGGGTCCAACCCATCACACTACCTTACTGCAAAGAGAGGAGGATGAGTATAATGTCTGCTCAGCACAAGCTTCCAGTGTTACAGCCTATCTGGATTCAGCTTCCAAAGGGTGTAAACATAGATCAGGTGAAAAGACTGAAAATGAATCCCAGATGAGGGAATTGAAATTCGGTAGTGACTGGAGTCATAGAACCATAGAATCATAGAATATCAGGGTTGGAAGGGACCTCAGGAGGTCATCTAGTCCAACCCCCTGCTCAAAGCAGGACCAATTCCCAACTAAATCATCCCAGCCAGGGCTTTGTCAAGCCGGGCCTTAAAAACCTCCAAGGAAGGAGACTCCACCACCTCCCTAGGTAACGCATTCCAGTGCTTCACCACCCTCCTAGTGAAATAGTGTTTCCTAATATCCAACCTAGACCTCCCCCACTGCAACTTGAGACCATTGCTCCTTGTTCTGTCATCTGCCACCATTGAGAACAGCCGAGTTCCATCCTCTTTGGACCCCCCCTTCAGGTAGTTGAAGGCTGCTATCAAATCCCCCCTCATTCTTCTCTTCTGGAGACTAAACAATCCCAGTTCCCTCAGCCTCTCCTCATAAGTCATGCGCTCCAGACCCCTAATCATTTTTGTTGCCCTCCGCTGGACTCTTTCCAATTTTTCCACATCCTTCTTGTAGTGTGGGGCCCAAAACTGGACACAGTACTCCAGATGAGGCCTCACCAATGTCGAATAAAGGGGAACGATCACGTCCCTCGATCTGCTGGCAATGCCCCTACTTATACAGCCCAAAATGCCGTTAGCCTTCTTGGCAACAAGAGCACACTGTTGACTCATATCCAGCTTCTCGTCCACTGTGACCCCTAGATCCTTTTCTGCAGAACTGCTACCTAGCCATTCGGTCCCTAGTCTGTAGCTGTGCATGGGATTCTTCCGTCCTAAGTGCAGGACTCTGCACTTGTCCTTGTTGAACCTCATCAGGTTTCTTTTGGCCCAATCCTCTAATTTGTCTAGGTCCCTCTGTATCCGATCCCTACCCTCTAGTGTATCTACCACGCCTCCTAGTTTAGTGTCATCGGCAAACTTGCTGAGAGTGCAGTCCACACCATCCTCCAGATCATTAATAAAGATATTAAACAAAACCGGCCCCAGGACCGACCCTTGGGGCACTCCGCTTGAAACTGGCTGCCAACTAGACATGGAGCCATTGATCACTACCCGTTGAGCCCGACGATCTAGCCAGCTTTCTATCCACCTTACAGTCCATTCATCCAGCCCATACTTCTTTAACTTGGCAGCAAGAATACTGTGGGAGACCGTATCAAAAGCTTTGCTAAAGTCAAGGAATAACACATCCACTGCTTTCCCCTCATCCGCAGAGCCAGTTATCTCATCATAGAAGGCAATTAGGTTAGTCAGGCACGACTTCCCCTTGGTGAATCCATGCTGACTGTTCCTGATCACTTTCCTCTCCTCTAAGTGTTTCATAATTGATTCCTTGAGGACCTGCTCCATGATTTTTCCAGGGACTGAGGTGAGGCTGACTGGCCTGTAGTTCCCTGGATCCTCCTTCTTCCCTTTTTTAAAGATGGGCACTACATTAGCCTTTTTCCAGTCATCCGGGACCTCCCCTGATCGCCATGAGTTTTCAAAAATAATGACTAATGGCTCTGCAATCTCATCCGCCAACTCCTTTAGCACCCTCAGATGCAGTGCATCCGGCCCCATGGACTTGTGCACGTCCAGTTTTTCTAAATAGTCCCGAACCACTTCTTTCTCCACAGAGGGCTGGTCACCTTCTCCCCATATTGTGCTGCCCAGTGCAGCAGTCTGGGAGCTGACCTTGTTTGTGAAGACAGAGGCAAAAAAATCATTGAGTACATTAGCTTTTTCCATATCCTCGGTCACTAGGTTGCCTCCCTCATTCAGTAAGGGGCCCACACTTTCCTTGACTTTCTTCTTGTTGCTAACATACCTGAAGAAACCCTTCTTGTTACTCTTAACATCTCTTGCTAGCTGCAACTCCAAGTGTGATTTGGCCTTCCTGATTTCACTCCTGCATGCCTGAGCAATATTTTTATACTCCTCCCTGGTCATTTGTCCAATCTTCCACTTCTTGTAAGCTTCTTCTTTGCGTTTAAGATCAGCAAGGATTTCACTGTTTAGCCAAGCTGGTCGCCTGCCATATTTACTATTCTTTCTACACATCGGGATGGTTTGTTCCTGCAACCGCAATAAGGATTCTTTAAAATACAGCCAGCTCTCCTGGACCCCTTTGCCCTTCATTTTATTCTCCCAGGGGATCCTGCCCATCTGTTCCCTGAGGGAATCAAAGTCTGCTTTTCTGAAGTCCAGGGTCCGTATTCTGCTGCTCTCCTTTCTTCCTTGTGTCAGGATCCTGAACTCGACCATGTCATGGTCACTGCCTCCCAGGTTCCCATCCACTTTTGCTTCCCCTACTAATTCTTCCCTGTTTGTGAGCAGCAGGTCAAGAAAAGCTCTGCCCCTAGTTGGTTCCTCCAGCACTTGCACCAGGAAATTGTCCCCTACACTTTCCAAAAACTTCCTGGATTGTCTGTGCACCGCTGTATTGCTCTCCCAGCAGATATCAGGGTGATTAAAGTCTCCCATGAGAACCAGGGCCTGCGATCTAGCAACTTCTGCTAGTTGCCAGAAGAAAGCCTCGTCCACCTCATCCCCCTGGTCTGGTGGTCTATAGCAGACTCCGACCACGACATCACCCTTGTTGCTCACACTTCTCAACTTTATCCAGAGACACTCAGGTTTTTCTGCAGTTTCATACCGGAGCTCTGAGCAGTCATACTCCTCTCTTACATACAACGCAACTCCCCCACCTTTTCTGCCCTGCCTGTCCTTCCTGAACAGTTTATATCCATCCATGATAGTACTCCAGTCATGTGAGTTATCCCACCAAGTCTCTGTTATTCCAATCGCATCATAGTTCCCTGACTGTGCCAGGACTTCCAGTTCTCCCTGCTTGTTTCCCAGGCTTCTTGCATTTGTGTATAGGCATTTAAGATAACTCACTGATCGTCCCTCTTTCTCAGTATGAGACAGGAGTCCTCCCCTCTTGCGCTCTCCTGCTTGTGCTTCCTCCCAGGATCCCATTTCCCCACTTACCTCAGGGCTTTGGTCTCCTTCCCCCGGTGAACCTAGTTTAAAGCCCTCCTCACTAGGTTAGCCAGCCTGCTGGCGAAGATGCTCTTCCCTCTCTTCGTTAGGTGGAGCCCGTCCCTGCCCAGCACTCCTCCTTCTTGGAACACCATCCCATGGTCGAAGAATCCAAAGCCTTCTCTCCGACACCACCTGCGTAGCCATTCGTTGACTTCCACGATTCGACGGTCTCTACCCAGGCCTTTTCCTTGCACAGGGAGGATGGACGAGAACACCACTTGCGCCTCAAACTCCTTTATCCTTCTTCCCAGAGCCACATAGTCTGCAGTGATCCGCTCAAGGTCATTCTTGGCAGTATCATTGGTGCCCACGTGGAGAAGCAGGAAGGGGTAGCGATCCGAGGGCTTGATGAGTCTCGGCAGTCTCTCCGTCACATCGTGTATCCTAGCTCCTGGCAAGCAGCAGACCTCTCGGTTTTCCCGGTCGGGGCGGCAGATAGATGACTCAGTCCCCCTGAGGAGAGAGTCCCCGACCACCACCACCCTCCTCCTCCTCTTGGGAGTGGTGGTCGTGGAACCCCCATCCCTAGGACAGTGCATCTTTTGCCTTCCAATCGGTGGAGTCTCCTTCTGCTCCCTTCCCTCAGATGGGTCATCTACTCCACTCTCCGCATTAGTACCTGTAGAGAGAACATGGAAACGATTGCTCACCTGTATCTCCATTGCTGGTACATGGACGCTCCTCTTTCTCCTTCTGGAGGTCACATGCTGCCAAACTTCTTCATCATCCGTCTGTCCCTGCTGCGCCTGCTCTGAATCTTCAGAACATTGTGGCCGTAGAAGCTTCTCCTGACGTCTGTCCAGTAGTCAGTTTTCTAATGTGTCTGTCTTTTGCTGGAAAGGAACCACAAGGCAACATGATATGCACGGCTAATCCAAACAGTTTGCAGGGAGCAAATCACACTTCCAAATCTGCTCTGATACGTTTAACCAAAAGTTAAAAATGAGTATGTCCTCTTGATGATTTCATGTTGCATAGCAGATCTGATATCAAATATTAAAATCAGGGGCATTTTTAGTAAAAACATTGTCTGAAAAAAAACCCAGTAAGCACATGTCCCTTGCATAAAAATAGAAATAATTACACTAACTATAAAAGAGCTATATGTTGTAACATTAGAATATTGCAAATTTTTATTTTGTTTCCCAAGTGGCTTCCAACTTCCCAGCAGATATCACAATCACCAGTGCACAATCTATAATTATGTTTAGTTCAGATTAAGTGACAAGGATGTTAGACAATAAAAAGATTGAATATTCTGGAGTTAACAAAGAACAAGATGGTTCATTCTTAATGTATGTTACCACAACTCTGCAGTGAATAGAGCATTGGCCTGGAACTCAATAAACCTGGGTTCTGTTGCTTTCTCTGCCATTGGTTTAGTGGTGGACTTCAGAAAAATTATTTCACTTTCCGGTGGCTCGATTTCCCCATTTGTAAAATAAGGAGAATGATATTTACCTCCTTTGTAAAGCATTTTGAGATATTTGGATAAAACCACTATACAAGAGCTAGGTATTATTAACAACAACAAAAGCTAATTAATTTATTAATTTAAAAAGTCAAAATCAAAAATATTGCACCAAGCCAACCTTTTACCCTGAAAAAAGACAAGTTCCAGAGACTCCACGAAGTTCACTAGGGACTTCTCTATTGCTCTCAATTTTACATAGAAGTTGCTCAGATACAATGATGATGGGTGGCCATATAAAACCCTAAAATAGATAATAGTTGAAATCAGGGGTGCTGGAACAATTTTTATAGTGGGGGTGCAGAGAGCCATTGAACCAAACTGTAAACCCTGAATATAATGGAAACCACTTCAAGCCAGGAGGTGCTGCAGGCCCCCCCCCATATGCCTAATTACAGCACCTATGGTTAAAATTAATATATATTTGCCTGGGAGGTTGGATGCTTTAGGCATTTTTAGTGGGGTGCAAGGTCTATCACTTCTAGGTCATTTGTGTCCATTTGTTCACAAAGCTGATATCAACCATAGGCTAAACCGGTTAAATATATAAGAAGAGATAAGTAATTAATAAATTCAATTGTAACAATGTAATCAATACATTGATGCTTTCTGATTTGACCAGGGTGATTACTGGATCACCACTAATGCCTTGGTTTTCCTGATATTCATTTCACTTAACAAAAGGTCTCCTTTGAAGCAATTTATTTGTGCTTCTAATCAGAATGCCCCTTTCCATTTCACTGTTTTTGCTTGCTTGAATTATTAGCTCTGATTCTGTATAGTCAAAATGTTACAGACTTGGCTGCTAGGACTGCAAGATTCATGGGTTTTGGGTATTGTGCCACAATGAAAAGAACTGGAGGGAAGAGTGAACCGGTGTGATGAATAATGGCAAATGCTTCAGCCCTATTGGCAAAACAGGGAGTTACTGAGCTATCAATGATCAGGATGAAGATTTTGAATGATAGCTAAATGTGCGGTTCCCTTAGAGGAGTGATCCAGCTTTGGGCTGGTTATATGTGTGGCTATCAATGATCACAATGAACAGCGATGCTCTGTGGTAGCTGCTTGTAATGTCTTTGCGGACTCAGGGCATGTATCCACTCATAAGTCTTAAT
Organism: Emys orbicularis; assembly: GCF_028017835.1. Classification (NCBI taxonomy): domain Eukaryota; kingdom Metazoa; phylum Chordata; order Testudines; family Emydidae; genus Emys; species Emys orbicularis. The sequence goes on along the minus strand of NC_088685.1, from coordinate 14,770,524 downwards.
GGACACACATTGAAAATACCAGCACAAAAAAAGTAACCATGCACAATCATTGTCCTACCCAGGTTTGGCATCTTTGCAGAAGATGCTGATTTTGAGACTGACGTAGTAGCCTCGCAAATCTGTTGTGCAAGGTCACCATTTATTCTTTCAATGGCATAGCATGGCATTTCCTGGGGCAAAATAGAGGCCATGGGCTAGATCATAATGATGTAAATCAATGTACCTCCATTGACTGAGGATCTGACCCAAAGTCTGTACCTTTCCTTAGGAAAGTAGTGGTATATGTACTAAAACACATGGGATGAAATCCTGGCACTTATTGAAGTCAATGGCAAAAGCCCCATTGACTTTAATAGGGCCAGGATCTCATGCTTGAACAATATTTTAGTTACAATGACATCCCCTCCAAGTGTGGTGTGACACAGTGTGGTTCATGATATTTTGTCTATCGGTGCATAGGCTTGCATGTCCTGAAGAATAAAAGTTTGGGGTTTGAATGAACTTGTTTTCCCCAGAGCTGAATTTGGTTTTTAAATCTGTGAGCAAGGTGTGGACCATAGCTGTTCATATGGGTGCACCAGTACATTGGTTTAACGGAGCTAGATATGGGACAAGACATAGCATTGTTGTCGTAGATGCAGAAATCGGTGGATGGAATTCTGTGGCCTGTATTAGGTAGCCTGTCAGACTACATTAGCATAACAGTCCCATCAGACCCTAAATTCTATGAATCTAGGGGGGAAAAAGTCTCTTAAACCAGGGAAACAAATTTTCCATTGTGAAACAAGGATATGAAGTAAATATGGGAGCAAAATGAAACTAGCAAGGAGAGAATTCCCAATAACTGGGAAGAATTGTAGGACTGTTCTCCACCCCAACAAGGATACATGGAGTCTAGATTTCATTTCTGAATTAACAAAATAATTCTGATATTAGGGGACTAGCTAAAACATAAAATCTAAAACTAACATGTTTATGTTAGGCAAAATACAAATTAGCAAGGAGCCAATTACCAATAATTTGGGGAATCACATAGGGGCTAGAAGCAAATGTGGTTTGTTCGGTTTTTGTATGATTGACTTTTCATTGCACCAAGGAGCTCCACTGAAATGCATTCACTTCTGGCTTCTGTTGAACAAGGTTGATCCTTCTGATCGCATAGTATAGATTGAGCCAATCATTTGACCTATCCCAGCGTATCAGGCTCAAACTCAAAATATCTTGACAACAAAAGTTTGATACAGTTTCTGGTTTGCCACATGTTAAGAAGCTTCTGTTGACTCTTTGCAGGTGGGCGGAAAAACTGAGCAACCTCTACTAGCTGATGGATGGATGGATGCATTTTGATCATGAACCAAAGCTGATTTCAAGTACTATTTTGGTTTCACACAGCTTTAGTTATGACCCGCCTTTCCATGTTTGGCCTTATCTGAATCTTGTGTAATACCGTCATTAGCCATTAAGGCCACAACAAGCAAAAGTAGAGTGTGAATATGTGTGTCGGCGTGAGTCTCTCTGCAGGTATGTGAAAGGTGGTGAGCAAGCATGTAAAAATGAGAATAGACATCGTTTTATGTCTGGAGCCCTTGTCCTCCGGCTTGTGGTATTGTAGTTAAGGCATTGGACTGAGACTCAAGAGTTCTGGTTTCCATTCTCTGGTCTGCCACCAACTTCCTGTGTGACCTTGGGCAAGTCAATTAATTTCTCTCTGTCTCAATTACCTATCTGTAAAATGGGGATAGGTATTTTTCTTGTCTATTTAGACTGAAAACTCTTTGGGGAAGGGACTGTCCGTTACTATGTGTTTGAAGAGTGCCCAATACAATGGGACCCCAATCTCAGTTGCAGCCTCTAAGCCTAGTGGTAATAATAATAAGTTTCTCCAATTCCTATGTTATTATTGACAAGCGGAAAGAAAGAAAGAAAAAAGAGAAATAAAATATAAAACAATCCCTTTAAATCCAGTATTTTTTATGCAACAATAAGAACAATAATAGAAATATAATCTGATTTCTGAGTTCTGCTGATAGGACTAGATTCTTGTAGCAATTATTTTGTAGCATTTTTTTTTTACCATCTGCCCATTATCTTTTAAAAGTGAAATAACATCAGCAATAACCAGGAAAAAAAATTATATTGCCTAAGTATGGTCAGTGCACTAAAAATGAGCCCAAACGATCATTCCAGATTTAAACATTTCGGAACTGGGAATGGGATTATGTTTCAGATTCCAAACCTGTATCTGAATTTTACAACTAGCCTTTATATGGGCCAACTCTCACTTCAGCTGTTCTCGGATCAGGTTCTGTAGAGGGATCATTGAAAACCTCAGATATGAAATTCCCACCCCAAAATATGGGGCATTTGACATCTTGGATTCAAGATCCTAAATTTTCAGCTTAGCCCATTTCTACAATATACCCAATAAAGGCTCTCCCCCTCAATGCACTGATTTAAAGTCAGTGGAGTATCTCTCGATGTACACCTTTTAAGTGCGATCAGATTCTAGCCCATTGATTTCAATGGAGTTCCTTCTGACCTACTGGGAGAGTATGTTTTTCTACATCACAAATTGATGGGCTTCTATTTAAGGTAAGTTTTATTTCACTAGTGATAGAAATAAATTGTGGGACGGATGCTGTATTAAAAAAAAATAGTCCCAGCACTTCCCCCCCCTTTGTAATGCTGCAGTTAATGAGGCAAAAAGCATCGCTACAGATCTAAACATGACAATTCGGCAACTTTTATTTCCTTAGTTCAGCTGAATTTGTTATTCTCATACATTTTTATAATTGCCTTTTTTTCCCAGCTATCAAGTTCACACAGGTAGAAGAAAGGCTGTTTTGGATTTGAACTTGATGCTGGAGGTTGTTAGAGAGATTATGTAATAGAATTCAAAAAGCTTTCCAAACTGTTCAAATAGCAGAACATTTCTAGTACAGTGCAGGAACATAAAAGTGAAACCACAAACCCAAATCGTTTTGCAATTACTGACAAAATTGTGCACTGGCAGAAAATATGAAGGAATAACTGGAGCAGAGTAGGGGTTTTGCTTTGGTGGCAATAAAGTGAATGCATCTTGATTCTTGAAACAACTGAATACATGTATCCCCTTTCTCTGCATTAATGGTTTCCCTTGTATTTATGGAGCAGGTATAAGATAAAGGCAACATTAGCACCAAGTATAAATTAAATGATGGATGTTACAGTTCCCTTTTCTGAAACTAACTCTTATAACCTTAGTTTAGAAGCTTAAATGTAGAATGAGGGACTATGCCCTGTTTCTTCCTGCTGGGTTCATTTAGGATAAAACCCAGGCTGTCCTGCATTTTAGTTGGAGACTCACACAGTGGGGGTGATTGGACTTTCTCTGCCCTAGGCACAACATATGCTACTTCCCATCACTTTAATAGGCATTAGTTCCGCAGACAGCACTGGTCAAATGTACATTATTCACAATCACTTTAATGCAAATATGCAAGGCTGAGAGAGAAAATATGTTACAAAGAGAGAATCAGCCATTTCTGTTCTATTTTGGATTTTCTTCCTTCATCATCTCTATCTATCTGATTTTCTTCCTTCATCATCTCTAGCTATCAGCTCCCCCCCTCACTGTTGTATCTGGGTTTCTTTCTTTCTTTCTTTCTTTCTTTCTTTTATGGGGGGGATCAATGTTAATTGTCTGAAGTGCTTGAAGCTGTAAAACAGAATAATATACATTTCTTTTGTAAAGACTTTTTTGTTAGCAAATAATCGATCTTTAGAACAATGAAATTTTGTTTTGTTTTTTATTGTTAACCTCATATTATTTTTTTTGGTGTGATGTGCATTTTTTTTATCTTTAGCTGCAGTAGATGTCTGTGTGCAGCTTCACATCAATGTGCGTCTGCCATAAAAGGGATGTCAGAGACTGAAGATACAGGGTTATATTTAAAGGGGAACATGAAAAACAATACCTTAGTTTAACAGCTTCATACTTTAAAAATTGGAGTCTGACTCTCCTTTCACTTATACTTATGTAATGTGTAAGTCAGGTCTAATTGCATTGCCAGATTCTTTTCATTTATACTAAGGCCCCTTTCACCTCTCTGGCAGTGCAAATTACATTTATACGCACTTTAAGGCCCCTTTACATTGCCAAAATGATGTAAAGGCTGGTCCATTGACTAAGTTACTCTGGGGTAAAATCAATGAAAGTAGTTAGGTCAGAATCAGGTCGTTACCCTATCTAATCTATCTATCTATCTATCTAATAACAATTACTACTATTACAGTGGCACCCAATTAGAATAAGTGCTCCACTGTGCTGGCAATCCCTGTCCTGAAGAGCTCACAGTCAAAAAGACAAGGCAGAGGAGCCTAAAAAAAGAACAACAAATATGCAGTATTTGTGTACAGAGCTCAAAAGCAGAGTGGTGTGAATAACTGATTTTTTGGTTTGCTGGATGAACTGAAAAGTTGGGTGGGGGGAATTGTTTCATGTTAACCCAAAATGGAAATTTTTTGATTTTTTTTTGTGAACAGAAAAGATTTAAAAAAATTGTTTCTGGATGAAAGAAACATTTGCTTTCATTTTTGAGGTTTTTTTTATTTTCAAATAAAAAATTGAAGTGTTTCATTTTGAAAATGTCAAAACAAAATGTTTCCATTTTTGAGAGGAATATTTTTTGAGGGGGTTTCAACCAAAACAAGTTGGTGAATGTATTATATTAGCAACTTTATATCCATACTAGATAAGGAGCTGGCTACCCAGGGAGAAGAAATCTGATACTGGAAGGTTCTTTAATATTATCCAGAAAGGTATAGCAAGATCCAGTGGCTGGAAGTTGAAGCCAAAAAACAAACAAACCAAAAAAAAAAAAAAAAAAAAAAAATCACACTGGGAAAAAATTGCACATTTTTAACAGAGGATTAATAACCCTTGGAACATCTTACCAAGGGTGGTGGATTCTCCATCACTTTAAAATCAAGACTGAATGTTGTTCTAAAGGAGGTGCTCTAACGTACAAGTTATTGGGATCAATGCAGGAATTACTAGGTGGATATAGAGGAATTTATGGTCTGCATTATTCAGGAGCTCAGACTAGATGTTCAAAATGGTTCCTTCTGGCCTTACAATATATGAATAGAGTTGGTAAGAAAATAGAATTTCCTTCCCATGGGATATTCCAACAATTTGAAATTGGTTTCCATTCTGAAACAGAACAAAAAGTCAAAATTTTGAGTTTTCTCCTGGAATGGAAATTAAAAATAAAATCAATTTAGAAACATCAAAATGTTTCAAATATTGTCGAAACATGACAATGTAATATATTTGATAATATAATATGGAATATTATACTTACAAAATTAAATATAATCAATATAAATATGCTACAAGGTTAACATTAATTATAATATAATATAATATAATGTCAAAGCAAAATAAATTAAACAAGAAAGTGAAAATGATTCTTTTTGATACTTTCCTGTTGAATTTTTTTTTAAATGGACTTGTTCTCATGAAATGTTTTAATTTTTGGAAAATCTCCATTTTCCATTGGAAAACTGTTCTGTGTAGAATTTTTGACCAGCTCTTTAGGACTGTATTAGTGATTATTATCCAAATGATCAGTTATTAATTGTAAAATGTATGTTTGCTGCACCACATAACATTATAGATGAGATTATTATAAGGTGGGTGCAAGACTGGTCAAAAGACCATAGTCAAAGAAAAGTTATCAATGGCTTGCTGTCAAATTGGGAGGGCATATCTAGTGGGGTCCTTCAGGGTTGTGTCCTGGGTCTGGTACCAGTCAACATTTTCATTAATGACTTGGATAATGGAGTGGAGAGTATGCTTATAAACTTTGCCAATGACACCAATCTGTTAGCACTTTGGAGGACAGGATTAGAATTCAAAATGACCATGACAAATTGGAGAATTGGTCTGAAATCAACAAGATGAAATTCCATAAAGACAAGTGCAAAGTACTACACTTAGGAAGAACAAATCAAATACACATCAGAAAAAGGGGAATAACTGTGTTGACCAATGGTCCGCAAACTGCGGGGCATGCCCCCCTACGGGGGCATGGAGGAATGTTCAGGGGGGCGCAGCAGGGCCCAGACCAGCTCCCATGGGGGCGGGGAGGGAGCCACCCAGCCCCACCCTGCCCCCAGTCCTGCCTCCTGCCTCAGCCCCTGGCCCCGGCCCCAGACCTGCTCCCAGCTGAGGCCCCAGACTCATTCCCCCCTTACTCCTGTCTGCCGCCCCCACAGGCCTGGACCCGCTCCTGGCCCTGTTTTTTTTTGGGGGGGGGGGCACGGATGGGGTAAGGGAGGGGCGTGATGTGAAAAGTTTGGGGACCACAGGTATAGACAGTAAGACTGCTGAAAAGGATCTGGGGTTATAGGTTGAATGTAAATCAATAATGTGATGTAGGTACACATACGGATACTATCTTTCTGGGGTCCCTTAACAGGAGTGTGATATACATGAGACATAGGATGTAACTGTCTCACTCTGCTTGGCTCTAGTGAGACCGCAGCTGGAGAATATGCCCAATTCTGGATGCCACACTTTAAGAAAGATGTGTACAAATTCGAGAGAGCAACAAAAATGATCAAAGGTTTAGAAAACCTGACCTACGAGGAAAGGTAAAAAAAAAAAAACTGGGTATGTTTGGTCTTGAGAAAAGAAGACCTAGGAGTAACAGTCTTCAAATATGTTAAGGGATGTTATTAAGGGGAAATCAGCTTGATCTTAAGCCCAGGAGATTTAAGTTAGATATTAGGAAGACCTTTATATCAGGATTGTTTAGTACTGAAATAGGCTTCCAGGGGAGTTTATGGAATCACTGTCACTGGAGGTTTTTTAAGAACAGGTTAGACAAACAGCTGTCAGGGATAGTCTAGTTATTCTTGGTCCCACCTCAGCACAAGGTGCTGAACTAGATGATCTCTTGAGGTCCCTTCCAGCCCTATATTTTTAAGATTCTATGATTATAATAAGTTCACCCTAATAGGTGATTATTTTAATGGCACATCACCTAGCATAGTGAGCTCTAACTAATGCTTTTCATTAGGTAATTTATGTACTTTTTAGGTAGCTGTGGAAGTGCAGTTTTGTTCTGAGTAACTAAAGTGTAACTATCTGCCTGTGATATGTATAGGTTCATATAACTATATTAAAGACCCTCATATGCCTATTATGTGTGTGTGTGTGTGGTAACAGGATGCAAGAATTTGATGACATTTGGATACCATTGTATAGAACCCCTTTAAAAAGGCAAGAAAAATATTCAGCTATATACAAGTGGATCAAATATTTATCATATGAATGAAGCATTGTGAATCAAATTTTGTTATTTTACACTGGAGTAAATCCAGTGTAACTTCATTTGTAACTTCTCTGGAGTACTCCAGATTTACACCTGAATAAATGAAAGGAGAATTTGGCCTCTGCTTTTCGTATTGTAATACCATACTTGATTCTGTAACCATACTTAACATTATTGTATGCTGTTTTAAAGTATTTTCCCTTCATATTTCATTTACTTATCCATCTTAATGCTTTACTGATGTGCTTATTTTAAAAGTAATATTACAGAAAAAAATAAATTTTGTAAAAAAAAAAAATGTTTACCACACATTAAAGCAGTCATGGTACAGACTGTGTTATTACATACCACAGAGTTATAACACAGATTGAATCACATTCATTCCCTTTTTTTTTTTTGGTCCAAACATTGATTTTTCAAACCTGTTCATTCTCTAAACATAGAGGGGCTTTATCTTCCCTTACTGGTGCTGAGTGATTTATATGGACCACTCCTATTAATGCTAATGGATGGTAAGTGCATAAATCTCTCCACACTGGATGGATAACAGCCTCCTAAAAGTGGCCTAGGCAAAGGCTGTCTTTGTAAGGGGCCTAACTAGTAATTAACTTAAAAGATTGACATCAACTGTAATTGAGTATGTTCAGGGATTGATACACATGCTGTACATAAAAATATAGGGCCAAATTAATCCCCGGTGTAACTCCATTGGCTTTAGTGGGGTTACAGCACCGAAGAATGTGGCCCACTATGTATTCAAATATATATACTAACTAAATATGAATAGACATGTTTTTAAGGGCCAGATTGTATACCCTTGTTGAAGTCAGGAAGCACTTTGCTGATCAAAACAGTCTTGCTTAGGTCATGGAACAGCTTGTAAAGTCTTATTTGATATAAGTAAGGTTACAAAAATTTGGCACTATGTATTTATGTGCTTTTTAAAGCGGGGATTTTCAAATGAACCTAAGGGAGTTAGATGCCTATGGGAGTTAGGTGCCGCAAATCCCAACATAAACAGTTATTGCAAGACACGGAGATCTTTTTGCATGGTTCTGAAAATGTGGGCACATAGGCCTTTTGAAAGAAGACCATGCTGAGGAGGGATTTGAGAGAAGGGAGGGTGGAAGACTGGGCCAGTGAGGGGGAAATGGAAGAAGGATACAGGTTCTGTATATGTAAATAGTCAAAATTGTTCAGTTATTTTGAAAACTTCCTACTCTCCTTGAAAAAAGAAATAAGGTGAAGAAAATCATCATCATCATCAATCATCACCATCTAAAATGGAGCCACACTTGTTTTGGAACCCAGCAGCTAGTCAACAGCACAAAGCAATGCTACACAATAGCTTGAGGGCCCATCCCAGAAAACACACTGAACACCTCCCACTCCCATTGACTTTAAAATCATTGGGAAACAAAGAGGCTTAGTACCTCACATACAGAAAATTAAGGAAAATATTATTTCTAATCACAGTGTCATGGGTCTTTAGAGGGTCAGAACATAATTATCCAGACTAGAAACTGGCCAGGAAAACAGAGTTAACACTTCTACTGTTACCAAAGCCATTGCCAGGTCTTTAATGGCCTCAAATAGTCAGGATCGCAGTTTTATATCACAAAAAAAATAAAAAGGTGCCCGTGGCAGCGTTATTACTGTCAAGATTGATTCAGTACTAACACATTATCTCCTATCACGAGTTATCAACATTTAACATCTGTTTAGTGGCCTATGTTCAATGAATTGGACCTCCCAGTCTTATAAGGTATGTCTACCCAGCAAAGAAAAACTTCAGGCTTATGGAGCTCAGGCTGCGGGGCTGTTTCATTGCTGTGTAGACTTCTATGCTTGAATGGAGGACCTGCAGGGTCCCAGAGCCTGGGCTCAAACCCAAGTCTGGAAGTCTACAGAGCAATGAAAGAGCCCTGCAGCCCGAGCCCCGCAAGCCAGAGTTGGCTGGCACAGGCCAACCATGTTTTTTTCTTTGCTGTGTAGACAGATAAATAGTTTCCAAGCCACAAAACCCCATTATCCCAACCTGTACTAATTGCCACCCTTGTGGGTATTCTTAGCAGACAGGCCAAGGATTCAGAGAGTCTGAATTACCCTCTCTTTCCTAGATGTGGTCCCTGAAGCTCAGTTTTGAGGCCCATAGGCAGGACAGTGGAGGAGTTGCAGGGAGAAGTGTGCACACCTTCTGCCTGTACTGAGGAGAAATGGAGGGCCTCAGTTTTTAATATGATTTCCTGACACACACACACATACATAATATATGCTTGCATATGTTATGTATACACACTCAATGAATTATTACCCCAAAGGGAAAATGGTTCCGAAGACTCTGGTGTATTGCCTGAAGCCTTTATCTTTGAGGAATATGTACAATCAAAGGAAGCACCCTGTGACGTTATCTGATTAAAATATGACTATATAGATCATTGTTGCAACCACTGTTATATATTGGCAGCAAATCTTGTACAAAGGTTGTCACGTGAGGTGTCTATGAAAAGATTACAATTTGATGGTTATAATTATGCCATCTCCATGCATGTATCATTTTTGTATTTGAAGTTATAAGCATTGGCTCTATTCTTGGATTTCAAATGTTTGCTCCTGGGGTAATGCCCACAAGGTAGCTAGCACATCTTGGAGGGACTATTCAAATTGAGTGGCCCATCAAAAGAACATTTAACTGACAATGGACCATGGGAGACGCCCATCTACACTTAATAGAACTTCCTGGGGTGACCAGGTGAAATGCCTGGACATGTGACTTGCCCATGTGACTCCAAACTCCATCTTGTTGCTGTAATTTTCCACAGTAAGAATAATGGGATTCCCTCCACATGGCAGAAACTACAAAAGGCCCTGGAAACACCTCCATTTGCCTCTTTATTGCTCATTTCTCTGGAATCTTAGGCTTGGTCTACACTTACCCCCCAAGTCAAAGTAAGGTACGCAAATTCAGCTACGTGAATAACGTAGCTGAATTCGACATACCTTACTTCGAACTTGACGCGGTCCACACGCGGCAGGCAGGCTCCCCCGTCGACTTCGCGGTACTCCTCTCGTCTAGCTGGAGTACCGCAGTCGACGGGGATCACTTCCTGGTTCGATTTATCGCGTCCACACCAGACGCGATAAATCGAACTCGGAACTTCGATCCGCAGCCGTCGAACTACCCGGTAAGTGTAGACTAGCCCTTAGAATCATAGAAGATTAGCGTTGGAAGAGACCTCAGGAGGTCATCGAGTCCAACCCCCTGCTCAAAGCAGGACCAATCCCAACTAAATCATCCCAGCCAGGGCTTTGTCAAGCCAGGCCTCAAAAACCTCTAAGGATGGAGATTCCACCACCTCCCGACGTAACCCATTCCAGTGCTTCACCACCCTCCTAGTGAAATAGTTTTTCCTAATATCCAACCTAAACCACCCCCACTGCAACTTGAGACCATTGCTCCTTGTTCTGTCATCTGCCACCACTGAGAACAGCCGAGCTCCATCCTCTTTGGAACCCCCTTCAGGTAGTTGAAGGCTGCTATAAAATTCCCCCTCATTCTTCTCTTCTGCAGACTAAATAAGCCCAGTTCCCTCAGCCTTTCCTCATAAGTCATGTGCCTCAGCCCCCTAATTATTTTCATTGCCCTCTGCTGGACTCTCTTCAATTTGTCCACATCCTTTCATAGAATCATAGAATCATAGAATATCAGGGTTGGAAGGGACCTCAGAAGGTCACCTAGTCCAACCCCCTGCTCAAAGCAGGACCAATTCCCAACTAAATCATCCCAGCCAGGGCTTTGTCAAGCCTGACCTTAAAAACCTCTAAGGAAGGAGATTCCACCCCTCCCTAGGTAACCCATTCCAGTGCTTCACCACCCTCCTAGTGAAAAAGTTTTTCCTAATATCCAACCTAAACCTCCCCCACTGCAACTTGAGACCATTACTCCTTGTTCTGTCATCTGCTACCACTGAGAACAGTCTAGATCCATCCTCTTTGGAACCTCCTTTCAGGTAGTTGAAAGCAGCTATCAAATCCCCACTCATTCTTCTCTTCTGCAGACTAAACAATCCCAGTTCCCTCAGCCTCTCCTCATAAGTCAAGTGCTCCAGCCCCCTAATCATTTTTGTTGCCCTTTGCTGGACTCTTTCCAATTTTTCCACATCCTTCTTGTAGTGTGGGGCCCAAAACTGGACACAGTACTCCAGATGAGGCCTCACCAATGTCGAATAGGGGGAATGATTACGTCCCTCGACCTGCTGGCAATCCCCCTACTTATACAGCCCAAAATGCCATTAGCCTTCTTGGCAACAAGGGCACACTGTTGACTCATATACACCTTCTCGTCCACTGTAAACCCTAGGTCCTTTTCTGCAGAACTGCTGCCTAGCCATTCGGTCCCTAGTCTGTAGCAGTGCATGGGATTCTTCTGTCCTAAGTGCAGGACTCTGCACTTGTCCTTGTTGAACCTCATCAAATTTCTGTAGTGGGGGGCCCAAAACTAGACAATACTCCAGATGTGGCCTCACCAGTGCCGAATACAGGGGAATAATCACTTTCCTCGATCTTCTGGCAATACTCCTACTAATGCAGACCAATATGCCATTAGCCTTCTTGGCAACAAGGGCACACTGTTGACCCATATCCAGCTTCTCGCCCACTGTAATCCCCAGGGCCTTTTCTGTAGATCTGCTGCTTAGCCAGTTGGTCCCCGGCCTGTAGCAGTGTATGGGATTCTTCCGTCCTAAGTGCAGGACTCTGCACTTGTCCTTGTTGAACCTCATCAGATTTCTTATGGCCCAATCCTCTAATTTGTCTAGGTCACTCTGGACCCTATTCCTACCCTCCAGCATATCTACCTCTCCACCCAGTTTAGTGTCATCTGCGAACTTGCTGAGGGTGCAATCCATCCCATCCTCCAGATCATTAATGAAGATGTTGAACAAAACCAGCCCCAGGACCAACCCATGGGGCACTCTGCTTGATACTGGCTGCCAAATAGACATCGAGCCATTGATCCATACCCGTTGAGCCCGCCAATCTAGCAAGCTTTCTATCCACCTTATAGTCCATTCATCCAATCCATACTTCTTTAACTTGCTGGCAAGAATACTGTGGGAGACCATATCAAAAGCTATATCACATCAAGGTATATCACATCCACCGCTTTCCCCATATGCATAGAGACAGTTATCTCATCATAGAAGTCCTTGGTGAATCCATGTTGACTGTTCCTGATCACCTTCCTCTCCTCCAAGTGCTTCAAAATGGATTCCTTGAGGACCTGCTCCATGATTTTTCCAGGGACTGAGGTGAGGCTGACCGGTCTGTAGTTCCTCGGATTCTCCTTCTTCCCTTTTTAAAAGATGGGCACTATACTTGCCTTTTTCCAATTGTCCGGGTCCAATGACTATGAACTTATACTAATGGGAGCATTCTAATGAAGGGACTGAGGCCCTTCCAATGATTGGGAAGCAAACAGAGACTTATTAAGCCAGCAGTTTATTCTATCACTGCTACAAGCCTGAACCAATAACTTTGCAATTACTGTATGTATTTGATTCCTTTAACCAATTTTAACTTTCTTTCTTTCTTTCTTTCTTTCTTTCTTTCTTTCTTTCTTTCTTTCTATGTGCTTAGGTTATTAAAAAAAATTGAGCACAGGAAGACTTCTGCATAGAAATCTGTATCCCCTTAGAGTCTTCAGAGCATGAAGATTATGTGCTGACATTTCTATGGGAAATAATGACTTTAGTGCCTATACATTTATTCAGAGAAATCTCCATGCACTGGCCAGTTCATCTCCCCAAAATGAGGTGCTAGGGAACCAACTGCTATTCTGGTTAGTATCTTGGAAGGCCAAATCATTTAAAATCAGATGTAGCCTACTCCCTCCAACTATGTCACTGGCTTATATTAGGGCAATCGTTCAACAATGCTCCTGGGATGGGACATCTGCAGGGACTTAAGCCCTGGTTTCTGGATCAAAAGCCACACACCTCAATTGCTTGAATTAAAGGACCAACTTCAGTAGCTATAAGCAATAGCTGCTCATAAACCTCTTTATATGGTTCTGCCACCACAGAAGGACAAAGAGATTTTTGTGTAGCATGTTACGTACTACCCCCTAGCCATGGAAGCTCATCCTGATCTTTAGAGGTCTACAGCAGTTCAGTTCTTCATATAGGCTCCTATGACTAATAATAGCACAACTGTGGTTGAATGACTATTTTTTTACCTGGCCATTAAACTCTCGCTGGAACACTCCCACACTAACATCAACTTTCTGGACACCACAATCAGCTTCAACAATGGAACCCTACAAACAACCATATACAAGAAACCCACACCAACTTTCATAGGTACAGTAGCCACCCCAAACACACCAAGCGATCTGTTATCTACAGCCAGGCACTCAGATACCACAGCATATTCTCCAAGGAGAAACTCCAGAACATATACCTTAATACCTAACACTTAAAACCACCTTCACCAATCAAAGGAAGTAGATCGCATCATGGAATGGGTCACCCAAATACCTGGAGTGAACCTGCTTCAATACAGAAATAAACCCCCCTCCAACCACACACTCCTAGTTGTGACCTACAACCCCACACTGGAACCCATATGGGGCATCATCAAAAAACTGTAACCCATATTTGATGAGGACCCCATCCTGAAAGACATTTTTCCTGAATCCCCATTTCTGGCTTTCATATAGCCCCCCAACCTCATCATCCAAAGCAAGCTCCCCACAGAGCAGGACACATCAACTCAAAGCTGCACCAGGTCCTGCCAGAACAACAGATACAAAACCTGTGGACACATCTCCTGCTACAATGATTAACACCTCCCACAACACACCTTTCAAGATCCATCGATCCTACACATGCCTATCACAACCTGTGGTATACCTCATACAGTGCAATAAATGCCACAACAACAATTATGTGAGTGAAACCAGATAATCACTACCCTCTTGAATGAATTTATACAGGAAATGATAAAAGACAAGGTGTTAACAGGCTACTCTACCTTGAATGGTCCCTTACAATATGTGCTAACTACTTGTGCTAAACAATCTGTTTCACCTTGCATTTAGCTGTGACGCTGGGATTTCCTTTCCCAGACTTGAAGAAGAGCTCTGTGTGTCTCGAAAGCTTGACTCTCTCACCAACAGAGGTTGGTCCAATAAAAGATATTACTTCACCCAGCTTGTCTCTCTATTTTTTGACAGAGCAGAGATCCATCTTCAGGTCATAATAAGAGTCTTTATTTACTTTGAGAAGGCCCAGGACTCTGTTGAAACAATATTGAACAAGCACATCACCATTACATTTAACGAGAGGGGACTGATCATTTCTAGACTTTGCAAGGTTTGGATCCGGTACCACAGCAATGCACATGCAGTGTTTGTTTTATTTCCATCTGATGTGCCTACTTAAAAAAAATCCCAATAAAAAAAAAAGATTTGTACTGACATTGAATCTGTTATCCCTAAATCACCCAGGCAGCTTTGAACTCTCCCTGGCGGGAATGTGTTCATGTCCCTTTCACTACAACCCCTAACCACGCTGAGGCAACTTACACTTTAAAAAGAAAAATCCAAACTAATTTACATAAAACACTAAAATGTCAAGGGTATTAAATTTTTTAACAGGAGCCTGTGTTTATTTTATTTAAAAAATATTCTTCTAGGATGTCTTTAATCAGCAGAGTCACACAAAAGCAAAATAGTGGCATTGTAACATTAGGATCCCTGACTTGGAGCAGCCTTTTATAAGCGTGAAAAGGAGAAAAAAAATCAAAAGCAGTAAAAACTTATATTATTTCTGTCAGTAGCCCCCTTTCAGAAAAATGTTGCAAAAACAATCTCTACACAGAGGAAGCAACATACTGAGCAACAAGCCTCAATCACAGGAAGTTCATTTTTTTCCTTGGCGCGTAGCCCAGTGCCATCAGAACTAATTAAAAACAGAACCACGCTGGTACGAAGCTCAGTGTTTGGGTTTAACAATAACAGAGCAGCAAACCAGGGAGACGTCTAATGAGAATAGATTCCGAGTTTGTTTTCTAGCATTGGGCAACTATGTCAATTACTGGAACTGCAGCTCAGGGCCAGCACCCATGCTGAGACGTGAAAGAATGTTATTGCAGTACAGATTGAGCTGCTGCTTTGATGCATGGGATATGCATGTCACTTGTATGCTGGTGTAGTTCCTAAGCTCATGACTAAATAGGAAGAGGCTGGTGCCACCTTGCTGTTCTTATCTGAGGGTGGGTCAAATGTTACCAGACAGGGCTTTCCCTTGGATCATTAGATATGCTCCAGTTAAAAAATGAAACATGTCTTCTTGTAAGGATGCTATTTGTAATGAAGGATCTGACTTAGACAGCAAAATTATCTGTGAGGGAATTAACCCCTTTGTGGGTAGAGAAAGAGGCAGGCTGAGCTGGTTTAAAAAAAACAAAAAAGAAATCCTCAGGCTAGGTCTACACTGCAGCGGGGGTCCGACCTAAGATACGCAACTTCAGCTACGTGAATACCGTAGCTGAAGTTGCGTATTTTAGGTCGGCTTACCTAGCGGTGAGGACGCGGGAAAGTCGACCGCTGCAGCGCTGCCGCCGACTCCGCTGCCGCCTCCTGCCGAGGTGGATTTCCGGAGTCGACGGCAGAGTGATCAGGGATCGATTTTACCGCGTCTTCAGTAGACGCGGTAAGTCGATCCCCGATAAACCGATTGCTACCCGCCGGATCGGCGGGTAGTGAAGACAGAGTCTCAAACACACACAAGCTCTCACCTGTTAAGGAAACACAAGAGAGTGGACAGCAACCTCACATGTATAATCCTTACCCACTTGAATAGTTCTATTGACTAGAGCTAGGCAAAAATTTTATCCAAAAATATTTTGCTAAAAACTGCAGATTTGGATCAATTTCACTGAATTGTTTTAACAGGGAGGGGGGAAAATAACTAAAACAAAATTTCAAAAAAAAAAATTGGAGACAAAACATTTTGATTTTTCAATTCAAACATGATATTTTCTATTCTGAAATTTACTTCAGTTTTATTAAAAATGGGTTTTATAAAGCTTAAAAATGAAATGAATTATTTTGTTCAGGACAAACAAAACATTTTAATTGCCCTGATATAATTTTTTATCAATTTTTTGATTCACCAAAAAAAAAAAATGTTTTGGGTCAACCTGAAACAATTCCCACGCCCACCCCCCGCCCCAGGACAGCTAGTGAATTGAAAAATCAGTTATTTACCCAGCTCTCCTATTGACTAAATATTTGCAGCATTGAGCACTGTGTTACACATTTAATGCACTTTTCTAATGATGATGATGATTTTTGAAATGTCATAGCACTTGGGTGTCTTCAAAAGGAATTTAAAAATAGAATGACATCTTACATCTGTCTAAAAACCTTAATTCTGAGGGATGGTATCTATGGATCACTTCATCCTCTGTTGAAATTTGTTCCTCTTTGGGATAAACATATTCAACAGTGCAAAAAAAAAAAAAAATAGTAAGCACCTAATCCAGCACGAACTCATGTCAGAAGTGCTGATGCAGTTAACTGGTGCAGCCAGCTGAACAAGGAAAGACAGTATGGCCTAGTGAGTTGCACACAGGATTACCCCCACAGAAAACCTCATCCCTGCTTTGCTACTGGCTTGTTGGGTGATCTTGAGCAAGTCATGTTGCCTCAGTTTCCCCATCTATAAAATGGTGATAATGATACTGACTTTTGTACGGCACGTTGAGGTCTACTGGTGAAAAATGCACAAGCAGCATGTGTGTGTTTAGAGGTGTGTATTATTACTTGTGTGGGAAAGAGGTGACCATGGGGTACTGGAGTTTGGAAATTTATTTGGGGAAGCCTCCCTACTTTGCTAAATGCTCCCCCCCCCCTTCTTGTGTCTAGAATCCCTGCACTCTGGGCCCCCTTTAGCTTTATCCACACTACTCCCCATTAGTGGGCCTCTTGCCTCAGACAGGGCCCTTCCATATCTCCTCGACGTGTTCTCCTGCCTGTCTTTCCCCATACCATGGCCGTCTCCAACTGGGCTAAATGGGGCTTACAAACCTTCCTGTCAGGGGAAATTGCTATGTAGGTGGGAATCACCTTTAATGATTAAATAATTCTTCCAGCACATCCCCCCAAACTAGTGAAAGGCATTGGGACTCAACAAGACCAAAAGATTAAAACACACTTGGAGTTTCTAGGTCAAGCTACCTTTTAAAAAAATTCAACAGCCCTATGGCGCAGGGATTGTGTTTCTAGTCTGTGTCTGCACAGTGCCTAGCCAAAGCACCACTGAGTGACTTAAGGTGGAATGGAAATCCTAACTCGCTTGGCTTCTCTGGGCCAGTTTAGACCCTCATTTAAACCCGTGAAGCCTGAAGACTTCACTGGGAGTTGGGCATATTTATGCATCTTCACCTTACTGTATTTACTCCCCTTATGCATTCACGGCTCATTTACCTGGTTTTGTATTTTCTCATGCTGTCTATGTTAAAAATCTCGGGTTAAACTATACGCGCCCAGTGACATATGAATAAAACCTAGTCTTTTGTCTGTAGGACAACCAGGGGTGAAAGTAGGCCGGTACGGCGTACTGGTAAAAAATGGCTGCCAGTATGGGCCCGAACACAGCTGACTTTAAAGCACTGCCACGGCAAAGGACCCTGCTTAAAGCACTGCTGTGGCAGCGCTTTAATGTCATTGCCCCTTTTGCCCCCCCGGCCACCGACGGGGTGGGGCAAAAGGAGCAGCTGCCCCGGGGCCGGTGATTTAAAAGGGCCCGGGGCTCCAGCCGCTGCTGCTGCTACTGCAATGGCATTACTACCGGAGCCCCAGGCCCTTTAAATCGCCACTGGAGCCCCAGGTGGCGTGGGCCAGGCAGCGCTGACCCCCCCAGCCCCGCTCCTTCTGTCTGAAGCCCCGCCCCTTCGGGGGCTGGAGCTGGCCCCCGTACTGGTAAGTGTTCAATATTACTTGCACCCCTGAGGACAACTAGCCTTTTATTCCTTTAAAAAGTCTTAGGGCCAAATTCCCCATGAAAGTAAATGGATACAATTCTGTCAACTTCAGTGGAACTGCCCCGGCTGAAGCCAGTGTTGAATTTGGATCTCAGTAACTACATTTCCTTTTATAAGGTTGGTGGATGAGTGCTTAGGGAACAGTAATGTTGTCAAATAAAGGCAACAGCTATATATTTCTGCACTGTATTACAGCACAGTTTTCTTACTAGGCAATGTCCTACTGAAGTCAAGGAGTGTGTTCCTGTCAACTCACCAGTTGTGAAACTGATGCCCTAACTGGTCATAGAATGGTGATCTTAATAACAAAGAAGTCAGAAGGCACCTTACACTTTCTGTGCACTATTTTCTCCTGTAATGCCATGCAGTGCATTTGTGCTTTACCACTGACTTCAGCTGAATCAGGATCAGGCCATTAAATACTTAGTCACAATTCAAATCACTTACACTATATGCCCTTCCCTCCAAAAAAAAAAAAAAAAAAAAAAAACAACGTACATAGAAGTTAGTTTAAATACAATCTTGTTGCAGGATTTAATTTTTAACAAAATACTTTTTTTTAATCCAGATGTGATCTCTAGGGGTGATCTCCCCAGTACAGGTTGTTAGTTTCGCTAGTTAAGTCAAGATCAGTTTTCTCAATAAAAATTCTGCTCATTTATTTTGCCAGACACATTTTCAATTCTGGATATTAGGTTTTGTTACTTGGATACCAAATCAACCTTTCAGTAAATAGTACCGTATATATTCGTTCATAAGCTGAATTTTTTTAGTAAAAAAGGGAAGCATCAGAGAAGGGGGTCGGCTTATGAACGGGTATAGAGAGGGAGAGGTGGGACACAGCCCCTCCCCCCAACAGAGGGAGCAAGGAGAGGCAGCACAGCCAGAAGGAAAGAGGCGGGGCCAGAGTCTCTCCGCTTCTGGCCAGGCTGCTCTCCCCCTAGCTTCCGAAGCAGCTGCAGCTCCGGGGCTGGCAGGCTGCAACTGTGTCGCTCGGCCCTGCCCCCCAGAGCAGGCTGTGGCCGCACTGCCCGGCCTGCCAGAGCATGCTGTGGCCGTGCCGCCCGGCCCAGCCCGCTGGAACATCCTGCATCCGCGCCGCCTGGTCTGGCCTGCCGGAGCAGGCTGCGGCCGCGCTGTCCAGCCTGCCGGAGCAGCTCCAGCCAGGCCAGAGACATCTTCACCTGGTCTGCCCAGCTAAGGTGGGAAGCGCTGGGATGGGGAGAGTGTGGGGGTCCCGGGCTAGGGGTGGGGTCATGTGGGGGGTGGTCACAGGGGTTACTCCCCTGACCCCCAGCTTCTCCCCCCCCCAAATTTCCCCACCAGTTGCTGTCGCGGCCCGTCAGGGTAAGCAGCTGGCGCGCCGGGACACTTTGTTTACTTAGGTTTACCTCTGTGTCTGCGGACGCTCGAGGTAAACAAATCGTCTCGGCCTGCCAGCAGCTTATCCTGATGGCCTGGGAGCCAAAGTTTGCCGACCCCTGAATTATAGAGTCAGCTTATGAATGGGTCATACAAATTTTCCATTTTTACTTATCCATGTTGGGGGGGTCAGCTTATAAACGAACCGGCTTATGATCGAGTATATACGGTAATCATCACAATGATGTGCTCTGAACTGTACAAGACACAAGTATCAAGACAATCCCACGCTACTTGTTCTGTTTAAGAACACAAGAATATAAGAGCGGCCATACTGGGGGGGCTGTGTGGGGCCCCAGGCCTCCGCGGGAGGGAGTGGGGGGAGGGGCTGGCCCCAGGCCTTCGAGCGGGGACGGGGGTGAGGGGAGCTGGCCACTTCCTGCGGGAAGTGGAGTGACCCGGCCCCAGCCTGCTCTGTTCCCCTGGCTCCCAGGCTTGGGGAAAGGGGGGAGCCAGGGGAGCGGAGCGGGCTGGGGCCGGGTTGCTCTACTTACCGGTGAATGCAGGCCAGACTGCTTCTGGAGTCCTCAGGGGAGTGGGGGTGGGCCTGGGGCGGGGCCAGGGCAGGAAGAGGCGAGGCTGGGGCGGGGAAGAGGCGGTGTGGGGCGGAGCAGGGGTGGGGGCCCTGGGAAAGAGCTGGAGCAGGGGCTGGAGCGGCACGCAGCTGCACAGGGCACTAGGAAATTTGGTGCCCCAAATTTCCTGGTGCCCTATGCAGCTGCGTACTTTGCATATGGGTAAGGACAGCCCCGCATCTAGCCCACTATTCTGTCTTCTGACAGTGACCAACGCCAGGTGCCCCAGAGGGAATGAATAGAACAGGTAATCATCAAGTGATCCATTCCCTGTCTCCCATTCCCAGCTTCTGGCAAACAGAGGCTAGGGACACCATCCCTGCCCATCCTGGCTAATAGCTGTTGAAGGACCTATCCTCCATGAACTTATCTAGTTCTTTTTTGAGCCTCATAGAAGAAGTGGCTCTCCTGGAGGGATTTGAATGTGAGAATATTGGTGGGTGTGGTGGGTTTGGGAAGTCATTCCTTGCCCAGTAGATAGCACAGAAGATGGTGCAAAGAGGAGAGGAGAAGAAGGAAACAAAATGCTGTGAAGGACAGAAGAGGGATGCAAGAAGACAGGAGATCTGAGATGTGGCCCGGGATGGAGCTATGTAGTGAGAATGAGAATTTTAAACTCAGTACAGTAGATAGAGTCAGCAGACTCTTTCCATAGAAGAGTGATATGGCCTGAGCAGTAGACAAAGAAGATAATTTTGGCTGCTGCATTTTGGCTAGGCTGGAGAGGAGTACTATAGATGATACAAAGAATCAAAGGTAAAAATGTCATTATTGCTCAGATCGAGACTAAGGAACATTGGCAAGGCAGCTTGGAGTGACCATGCCATTCTCGTTCTGCAGAGACACTGAGGGCTCCAGCCTCTGCATTTATTAATTTAGACCTTTCACCAGAACTAAATTAATTAAAAGAAGAAAGCAAGTCTCACTTTCTTTGTTGAACCGAGACTCACTTGTTTAATAGCAGAACATGGCTTTCAGGGAAGCATGGCAGCCGCTAGCACTTTTTTTGCTTTCCTCTGTAATTTTAAGCAAATGTTTCTTGCAGGCAAACTATGTCTTTGAGGTGGTGGCTAAAATTCAAAACTACACTCAGAACAAAAAATTCCCTATGCGCCATAGCTGAAATTTAGCAAAGAGCTGGGAGTCAAAACATGTCTGGAAGGCTGTGTTTGCTGGGACTGTGAGCCAGGGTCTGGCCCTGGAGTGTTTCCTACATTGCAGCCTTGGGAATGATATGGAAAACTGAGCTTCTCCAGTTGCAGTTTGTAGAAGATGTAGGTCATTCACCAAACCTCTCTATGCACTGCTGCCGTTTTGACCCACAATCAAAGCAGACAAGTGTTGTGGAAGGGGTCAAACCATATTACAATCAGGCTGAAAACCCCCCCAGACTTTAGCCCAGGTCTGGCCTAATAAGATCACAATGAAGCTTGACCACTGTTTGCTTCTGTTGTGGCACAAGGGGCCTTGAAAATATAGAGTCAAAATCTCCCTTGACTTGAAGCCAATGGGGTTGCCAAGGATATAAGTCAATGGAGGACACAGTGTCAGCTACTTAGGATGTTCTAATTGTCATTTCTGAACGTGTAAACATCAAGGAGTCAGGTCTTGGGAGGAAAAAGAAAGCCAAAGGGGATTTCCCACGCCCATCCCCCGCAGGTAAGGTTGTGGAGGAATGTTTGAAGCTGGGAGACATCAGAGAGAAAGGTAGGAGAGGATGAGCAAAGATGCTGGTGGGGAACTTGTCTGCAAAGGGATAAGCAAGAGGTCTAGAGACTGAGCAAAGAAACCAATGTGGGCCCGTGTCCCTGCGAAAGGAAACTGTAAAAGAAGCGAGTTATGGGTATGGCAATCTAGGTGGAGATTTGTTTTTTTTTAAGAGACAGTGATTATCAGGTGGAAAGTTCACCCCAGCAGTAGTGTCAGGTGGGGACTGGAAAGCTAGTAGAGAGTTTTTTTTCTAGGAAAGAGAATCTATAAAGAAAGTGGGAGATGGAGCTAGGGAATCTTAAGAACAGGATAAAGGAAGATGGAGAAAAACTGTCTTGAGACCTGAAGATTGTTCAAAACATCTCTCTTGGGAGAAGACAATTTTCTGTATGGCTAAGCCATGCAAAACCTCAGTTTGGGTTTGGAAACCAGCTTTGGTTTGGATTGTCAGGAGAAACTGCATGTGCTTCCTAAGTGAATCCTGAAGGTACTTACAATGTATCCATATTAAATATGATAGTATCTGCATCCAGATCCTCATTTGGCAAAGGTTACAGTTCAAGCCCCAATCAAAGCTTAATTTCTGGTTCAGGTGCCTAAATGCTGCATGGTGTTCTCACAAGCTTTCAGCCCAGAAGGTGGAAATCTTGGGAGTTCAGCTGTTTTGTGAGATTTATAGCATCTTGGCCTCATGAATAACACCAGCATAAGTGAGATGAGAATTGGGCTCATTGTCCTCAGTTTCCAGTCAGGAGATGTACCAGTGTTGTGAGTTTAGGGTTATTAGGCAGCTAAGCGCCTGCTTTGCCATTGTTCAGAGGTACGTATCTGATTTTTACTGAACCAGTTCATCCTCTGCCTCCTACAGCAGCATGCATGCTTACTTGTGCCTGTGATTTTATTCATTTGCCTCAGGTATAAATACACTGTACTGTTGCCTGCACAGTGTACACAACTTTACAGAGGTAATCCACATAATAATTCAAATACTTACAGATTAGTGCGACAGGCACTTTCTTACTTTTCAGCATTGGTAATCCTACCTTTTCACTTCTCAAACCAATATGATCGCCACTAGATAAGGAGTAGCAGGAAAAGATATGTACTCTTTTAAGAGCTATTTCCAAGTGAATCTTATTGCAAAGCTCTCCATAAAACAGTCACTGAATCATATAATCATAGACATGTAGGGCTGAAAGGGACCTAGAGAAGTAATCAAATCCAGCTTTCTGTGTGGAGGCAGGACCAAGTAAACTCAGACCATCCCTGACAGGTGTTTGTCTGACCTGTTCTTAAAAACCTCCAATGATGGGGATACCACAGCCTCCCTTGGGAGCCTATTCCACAGCTTAACTACCCTTATCATTAGAAAGCTTTGCCTAATATCTAACCTAAATTTCCTTTGCTGCCGACTAAGCCCATTACTTCTTGCCCTACCTTCAGTGGACACTCAGAACAATTGATCACCATCCCTTTTATAACAACCCTTAACACATTTGAAGACTGTTATCAGGTCTCCCCTTAGTATTCTTTTCTCAAGACTAACATGCCCAATTTTGTTAACCTTTCCTCATAGTGTAAGATTTCTAAACCCTTTATCACTTTTGTTGCTGTCCTCTGGACTCTCCCCAATTTGTCCCCATCTTTTCTGAAGAGCATTTGAAAATGATATCAAGAGGGGTTAATTTTCCTATATAGAATAAATAAGCCTTCTCAGTTTCTAGTGGACAAAGGTCAACATCACAAAAATGATTCCTACTATTGTCAATAATTGGCAACCTTGCTGGACGTCTTATCAGAAATGCCAAAGACTGAATGAGGATATAAATTAATGAAGATTGAACTACCCTTTCATTCTTATGGTCAGAATAAAAGTAAAATATGTGGGACAACGCAGAGAAAATGACTACTGCTGTTACCCATGATCTACTTGTTCTGTGGTTAAATAAGGACATCAGTCTTCAGGGCTCTCAGTTTGGTTCCTTTCACCAGGACAATGTGGGTCTTTCTCCTCTTTTTTGTAGCTAGCCCACATAAGAGGAAAGAGTCTTTTACTAGTTAGTGGGGTTGCTTATTTAGCTTAAGCTGTAGATGCTCTGGAAATATCAGATTCAAATCCCTATGATGTCCATAAACTTTTCAGATGTCGTTAATTTTGTACTGTTTTCTTCAGCAATAAACATTTTTGTATAGCACCTGTGTACAACCAGAAGGCAAATATTCACTCTCACTGTCAGACCATAGCAAACTTACATGGCATATAGAAAAAGTTAGTGCGTCTGCTCTCATTTATAATGGTGTAAAGCTGGAGTAAGTCCAGTGAAATCAAGTAGGTACTCCAGTGTAAAATCAGTGTTATATGACAATAGAAATGTATCCAATAAATATGCAGGTAAATGAATATTAATACTTAAGAGGCCTATCCTTTGGTTAGTCCTAGGACACTTTCAATAATAAATAGGAAAGGTAGACTGGGCATGATAAAATAAAGAATTCTCCTCACCTCCACACGACCTTTTGCCTCAGACTAAATCCAAACCTTTTGTTCTGTATTTTGTCCATTTTTGTTTTGTCTCACAAGGGATGCCCTGAGAAAGCAATGGGCATATCCCAGCAGTCTGAGCCAGAATCTGGCATAAGTATTTCATTGATTCAGAGCTGAACACAGTCATCTGCATCATTAGAGGTTGCCTTAGCCACACATTAACATCTAATTTATAAGTTTTGGCTTATATAGCTCCCCCAAATCTTTGATGAGATCCCAGCACCCTTTAAACTTCGCAGAGAGCAGAATGATGGGTGAAAACACCTTGCTGCGCTCAGAGCTGACGATGGTTCCAATAGGTGCAAGTAAGCAATGCACACTTCCTACAAGAAGATCTGCCTGCCTTCAGAAAAAAAACACCTACAACCTGCAATTCCTGCTGACTTTCCACGGCTGACTCTGTGACATCCTTTTGCGGCAGCCATTCATGCACTTGTGTCCAGTGCTGCTGGCCCAGTGCCAGTCTCAGACGAACAATGGCATATGAGGGCTGACAGCTCCGTCCTCACAGAGTGACAGCAACTCGGGGCTAGAGACACCGGGGTGCTGACAAATTTCAGAAGGCCTCACTTACATCCAACTGTTTGCAACCTGGGACACAGATCCTGGACTAGGCTTACCGGGCTGATGACTGGAACGGCCAGAGGGGCTGCTAAACTGCAGAACTTTTGGCTTAGTTTCATCTTCACAGTCTGACTGTGGAGCAGTGATGCAGATGGTCAATTGCAGTGGAGAAGTGCACGATTCAAAGATTGGAGGGTGGACGGCAACACCTTGCTGCCCTTGATGATACAGCTCTTAGGTGGCTGAACAATCTAGATACCAACTTGTGACACATATGAAAGAAGTTAAACTGATGCACCATGGGTAGACAAGAACTAACTTGGTGTAATTTACCATTGAGAGACATGAGGGTGGCGGAGTACTGCAAGCCAAGCTCCAGTGCTTAGGGTGCTAGCCAGTAAAGACCTGGATTCTATTTCTTGCTCTACTGCAGACTTCTTGTGTGACCTTGGGCAAGTCACTTCGTACAGCTTTGCCTCACTTCCCCAACTCCAAAATGGGGATAATCGCACTTCCCTACCTCACAGAGATTTTGTGAGGATGAATGCCTGAAAGGTTCTGATATGCTCAGGTATTACAGTAATTGGGGACATAAAAAGAAGTGTGCGTTGGTATTTTCCAAAGTACAGAGCGTTGATCTAACTCTGCTATGCTACCGTTGAAGTCGGTTGGCGCTTTACCATTCACATGATAGAAAGCAGTTAGGCCATGAAGTGGGGTGGCCACCCGCAGGAGAGGGCTGTTGCTGGAGTAAGCAGTTCCCAGGCTGAGTGGGGAAGTAGGCTCAGCTGTGGCCATGCCCCAGTCAGGGCTCAGCTGGCCCTTATAAGAGGGCAGTGGGCCAGGAGCACAAACACTCTCTCTCTCTCTCGCCTTTGGAGAGGGAGGGACCAGGCTGCCTGGGGAGCTGAGGAAGGTACCGAGGGTGGAGCAGTGCTGAGGAAGGGCCAGCGAGCTTGGGAGCTCCAGCCTAGCAGAACCCCAGGCTGCAGGCCGAAGGAAGGGCCCACTAGAGGGTACTAGGGATGCAGAGGGGCAGCTCTGCTATAGGTAGAGGCAGCAGGTCCAAACGCAACCTTGCCTGTGATGAGTGGCTTATACTGTAGTCTGCCCCAGAGAGCTGGGGCTAGTTGGTGACTGGCAGTAGCCTACGACTCAGGCGAGGCGGGGATAGTGGGTGGGGGTTCCCTGGGAGGGGAGACCCAGAGACTGAGGGGTGTACTGCCAGCGGGCAGTACCCCGGCGTGCAAGGGGCACCAGGTCTGAGAGGGACATGGGGGGCCAGGAAAAGTGGGACACCAGCCTGCAGATGGCGCTCCGACGGCCGGAGAGCTAATTCCCAGAAGGTACCAGCAGGAGACGCCGCAGGGGTGAGTCACGCACAGTTACAGGCCACTATTTTTGGAAATCCCACCCACAGTCTCCAACTTACATGTCACCTCCGAAGATGGGTCTGAATATTGTGAAATTTATCCAACCTTGCAATTTAAAAAAGGTATTTTCAAACTGCTCAGGAGGAGTTTGATTATTTTTAATGTATCAGATCTGCTATTATATGTACTATCTGCTATTGTCAAATTTCTCATGTTAAAAACCCAAGTTGTTACATAATTGAGATAGATGCTCAATAGTTTTCTATTCTTATGACAAAGATCAATTAAAAAGAGAGAAAGAGAGAGAATTCTCAAGGATACACACTTCACATTCTTTTGGAGAGTCTAATGAGAACAGAAAATGACAAGAAAAGAGCCCATAGTCACTAGACAATATTAAAGTTGTGGCATCAGATCTACATGGCAGCCCCATTGAGTGTACATGTATCTTTCAGAGCAGAACTTGATCCATAATCACTCCTGATTCTCCTCTAATATTGCTTCTGTCGAAGATACAGTAAAATAATGTAGAGGAGGTATTTTCAGAAGGCTGAAGTATGAGTACCTGCACCTTTCAGGTGTTAATATGACCTAGGAATGCAGAAGTGTTTTAGCATTGAAGTGACTGGGAGATGTGATAGTCCCCTGTCTGCAGAACCATGCAATCATATAACAAATGTCAGCACTGAAAAAAATCCTTTAAGATCCCCTATTCCACCTCTCTCACAATGCAGGGTTTTCCTGCAATATATTCTCTTCAGTACTTTGACAAATTTAGTTTTAAGTGTCTTAAAAGTGATGAGGCTTTAGGAGTCTAATGGATTTCAACATTAGGAGATTTTTCCTGGTGTTCAAGCTACATTTTCCCTTTTTTCATTTCTGTCCCATTACTGCTAGCTATTAGTAGTAGTACAGTATCAAGAAACCTCAACCCAAATCAAGGCCCCATTGTGCTAGGCACTGTATATAGTGAGAGACAGACCCAGAAGAACTTACTATATAAATAGACAAGACGAATAAAGGGTGAGACCAAGAAAGTTTTATTTAGATCAAGGAAATAAATCAAGGAAATAGAACCTGATTTGTATGGAGAGGAGGCTTCTTTATATCATTTGAAGCATCAGGGTAAAGAAGGGAGCAAACAGTGCCTGGATCTTGGGCTTTCAAATGAACTGCATTGTGTCCCATTCAATGACGGATGGTTATGAAATGTGTCATTTGAGCCCAACGAGAGACGGGCTCACTCTTCTAGCTGCCACGAGAACAAGTGATGGGAGCTGCATCTTGGGAGACACAATTGGGATGCTTTGTGTGCAGAGATTAAGTGAAGTAGACACACCATCACAACCATTCAGAACAAATAAACAAAGGGGAGTGAAGACAAGAAATAACCTCAGCCCAGTGTCCTACAAAGCCCGAGACATGAGACATCTGTTCTTTTTTTCCACACAGGGTAGTTTCTTACAAATGAATGACCACTACAGAATTAGATCCAGGCCTGCTACCCTGCCTATGTTCCAACCCCACTGCTCCCCACCAATCTCATCTCAGAGCCATCCATTTGCTACTGCAGACCACTTGATAAGAACGATGTGTGTTTGGAACAAAACCAGAATGGTTCTTTCCTGGCAGAGCTTCCAATGACGAGTTAAGAAATCCTGTCATCTATTACTCTTCAACCCCCTGTTCATCTTCCTCATCCTCCTCTTTTCATTGCTTTATCGGTCCAAAACCACCCCAAAGTAAAGTAGATCAAAAAATAGTGACTAGAGATGGGTGCAAACCAACAATTCCCTTCCTCTAATACCTCCAACTATGTTGAGGTGGGGTCAGGATGGGGAGCAGGGTTGTTTGGAATCTGAATCCAAATTTTGTGGAGACTCATGCTGAGCTCAAATCTTACCATCTTCTACCCATGGTATGAAACGCACCTCCGTAAGGCCCTGATCCTGCACTGAGCTGCACACAGGAAGACCTCTGAACCCATGTGGCAGAGCCCCAATGACATCGATGCAAGAGTCTGCCTGCATGTATGCTCAGCGCAGAATCATGACCTCAGTGCATAATCTTCCTATGCAGGAACTTTCCTAATGGATGAGGGGTCCCCCCCAGTCCACTTGCCTCAGAGGCTAAGCAGGAGCAGGGAGCAGGGAGAACACTGGGGACAGTCCATGTACTAGACAGTGATGTAGTAGTGCCTAGGAACTGTAATGCTGGGTGTATTAAGAATGAATCTAGTAACACTATAGGACTAGACTGTGCCTTTTTTGCTCAACCCTTCATTGGGTGCAATGAGGAGCTACATCGCATCAAGGGCCCACAAGAGGCTTCCTGCCTCTTCCAATGTCTGCAAAGCACACAACCTGCGACACCCCTAAAAGAGGTGCAGCAAATTAACCCTTGCATAACCAGCAAATTCTACTGACGGGTGCAGGCAGGGGAGGTGAGAGGAAGGAACAACAACTCCATCTATTTCCTGCTCCCCTCGCCCCCCATAGGAGTAATTAGGGTGCAATCCTTATGCTCCTATGAATTCAGGGAATGCCATTCCCTTATTCAGGAATGCAGCTGTTATTCAGGCCATGCAATTTGTCAGAAGCCCCCTATCACCTGTACTGCTCCCCTGCAGAAGGGCTAAGCAGAATCCAGCCCATAATATCCCTCTGTCACCATGTTTTAAATGTGTATTTAGGGAGGGGATGTTTGATTTTGAGAGAGAGAGAGAGAGAGAGAGAGCGCCTACAGCATAATTAAAAAAGTTGTTGCTCTAATTTTTCTCTTCACTTTCAAATCCTCTGTTGGCTTTAATTAAGTGCTTGAACTCAGATTGTAAAGCAAACACAATTTGAAGATTTTTTTTTTAAATGAAAGCAAGCTCACTCACCAGGTGGATTTTCTCCTCAGGTGCTCAGTGCTCCACTACTGACAAGCCACATGGGCATCTCTGCAGGCGGCACCACGTCTTCTTAAATGCTCCGGGGTGGGGGGAGGACGGGAAGGAGGTGCTCCTTCCCCCTGCTGCCCCCAGCTGTGTTGTGCAAAGTTGTTCACAGTTCTACTGGTATTTGAAAGATGTGAACAGCAAGGAGGGAGAAGAATTGTTTATGGTGGTTCAAGGAACCATCACTAGGAGCAATGAGATGAAACTGAGCAAAGGGAAATTGAGGTTGGAGATCAGGACAAACTTCTTAAGTGGCTGTTAGACAATTTGTTAAACAATCTCCCAACGGAAGCAGTGGAAGCTCCGTTGGTCGAGTCATTTATTAGTGCCTGTCTAAGTAATCATATGTCCCCCATCAACTCAGCATCTGGGCCCCGAGCAAACAATAATGGATCTAACCACACAATACCTCTGTGAGGAAAGGAACTATTATTACCCCATCATATATATAAAGGAACTAATCACAGACAAATTTAATGGCTTGCCTAAGCCTTACAGGAAGTTTATAGCAAAGATGAGAATTGAAGCCAGCTCTCTAGAGCAGGGGTGGGCAAACGTTTGGCCCGAGGGCCACATTGGGGTTGCAAAACTGTATGGAGAGCCTGGTAGAGAAGGCTGTGCCTTCCCAAATAGCCTGGCCCCTGCCCCCTATCCACACTTTCCCACTTCCCACCCCCTGACTGCCCCCCTCAGAAATCCGACCCATCCAACACCCCCTGCTCCTTGTTCCCTGACCGCCCCCTCCTGGGACCCCCACCCCAACTGCCCCCCAGGATCCCACCCCCTATTCAACCCCCCCTGCTCCCAGTCCCCTGACTGCCCTCCTGACTCCTATCCACACCCCCGCCCCCTGACAGGCCCCCCGGGACTCCCACACTTATCCAACCCCTCCCTCCCCCCGAACCTCCACCCCTTATCCAACCCCCCAGCCCCGGCCCCCTTACCATGCTGCTCAGAGCAGCATGTCTGGCAGCCGCGCCGCCCAGCCAGAGCCAGAGCCAGAGCCAGACATGCTGCCCTGCAGGAGCTCGCCGCCCAGAGCGTGGCCCGCGTGGCTGCGGGGGAGGGGAGACAGCAGGGGAGGGGCCGGGAGTTAGCCTCCCTGGCAGGGAGCTCAGGGGCCGGGCAGGATGGTCCCACGGGCCGGATGTGGCCCATGGGCCGTAGTTTGCCCATGTCTACTCTAGAGATTAAGTTCAATGCCTTCACTACAAGACCATCCTTTTTATCTGATGAGTTAAGATAAAGCACCGGTGAATATACTGCAGAGGACAATCTACCACTGGGCAGGAGGGACCGACAACATGACCTAGCATTAAGCGTGTCTTTTCCAGCTCTAGTCTCTATGGTTGTCTGGTCTGGAATAGAACTTGGGGGGAGAGTTGTGAGAAATGATATGAACAAACACTTCACAAAACCTACATGGATTTTCACTACAATCCTTCAAGGTTTTTCTGGAATAGTTGTGCAGGTGAAATTTTGCTCGCACAAATGTTTGTTGAAAATGATTTTCTGGCCTGTTGCTGTTGTCCATAGTTGATGGTCAGTTCATTAAAAGAGAAAGGGCTAAATAAATCATTCCCTGGGACTTGTTTGCCCAGCTGCAGTATGGGATCCAAAGTCAATCATCTGACTATTCTAATTTACAAATTCAATTCAAATGGTGCTTTTTGCGATGATGAGAATTTTCTTCTCAACTCTTACATGCAAAAAGATGCTTAACTTGACTATTTTCTATAGCATATCTATAGTGCTTGACAATATTCCATAACCCGCACACTTACCTAGTTATTGGCTTCATTCAAGTTACTCCTGATTCATGTCAGTGTAAGTGAGAAGAGAATCAGTCCCTTTATTATCCTCCGGTAGCAAGCTAGTGCATGGTGCTTTTCAGGGATATATTCAAAAATAGTTTTTGTTTTGGGTCATCTCAATTTTTGGATGTCCAACTTGATACACCTCAAAAGGGCCTGAATATCAACGGGTGCGAGTGGATGTTCAGCATTTTATGAACATCAGGCCCCTTTACAGTGTCTCAAGTTGGACACCCTAGAACTGAGGCACCTAGAATCACTGGTCACTTTTGAAAAACTTGGCCAAAGTCCCCAGTTCACAATCTAAGGGCCAGATGTTGCAATCTGATCCATGTAGGTTAGCCATGTGCCCATATGGAGCACCACTGAGGAAACAACACCAGGGGTTGTCAAGAAGAAAGAAGACAAGGGCGAAGAAGATAGTATGAACTTGCGGTTGATTGGGGGTCTGATCCAAACCTCACTGAAGTCAATGGAAGTCTTTCATTGACTTCAGGAGCTTTGGATCAAGTCCTAGGGGATTAATGCACGTGAATTGAGGATTACATGCGTCTTTTTTCTTAGTTAATAGACTACAGTTCTAAAAACATGGTTGGATATTATTTCCAGGGCCAGCTCCAGGCACCAGCTTGGCAAGCAGGTGCTTGGGGCGGCCACTCTGGAGAGGGGCGGCAGGTCCAGCTATTCGGCGGCAATTCGGCGGACGGTCCCTCACTCCCACTCCGAGCGAAGGACCTTCCGCCAAATTGCCGCTGCAGATCGCGATCGCGGCTTTTTTTTTTTTTTTTTGGCTGCTTGGGGCGGCCAAAATCCTAGAGCCGGCCCTGATTATTTCTCAGCAAATAAGTTGATCAGCTCTAATAAAATTACAGAAGGGGAATGACTAGAACTTAATGTAACCCACGCCATCTTCAAAAGGCGCTCAGAAAATCCATGCATGTCTGGCCCTGACTTGTTAACAACCACAAAAGACAGCAGTTGGAAGCATTTAATATGCCATACAAACCATGAACCCAGACAGCTTCATCTGGTGTGTTTCATGCCAGTAGCAAATTAAAAAAAAAACCTACTATAATTAGGGCATAATTCTGTTAAATTTCCCCAATAAAGGCTTTATTAAAAGAAAGAAAAGATTGCCCTTACAGACTGCACTGCAGAGGAATCATGCATAGCGTGATGGAGTTATTATTTTTATGTATATTACTTGGCTATTGTGTGGCTCTTGAAACACTGTGAGTATGTCTTAAAGTCTTAGAGTCTTAGTCTTAGAAAAAAGAACCGGAGTACTTGTGGCACCTTAGAGACTAACAAATTAGTCTCTAAGGTGGGGGGAGGGATAGCTCAGTGGTTTGAGCATTGGCCTGCTAAACCCAGGATTGTGAGTTCAATCCTTGAGGGGGCCACTTAGGGAGCTGGGGCAAAATCAGTACTTGGTCCTGCTAGTGAAGGCAGGGGGCTGGACTTGATGACCTTTCAAGGTCCCTTCCAGTTCTAGGAGATAGGATATCTCCATTAATTTAATTTAAATTTATTTGAGCATAAGCTTTCATGGGCTACAGCCCACTTCTTCGGATGCACAGAATCGAAGAAGTGGGCTGTAGCCCATGAAAGCTTATGCTCAAATACATTTGTTAGTCTCTAAGGTGCCACAAGTACTCCGGTTCTTTTTGCAGATACAGACTAACACGGCTGCTACTCTGAAACCTGAAATTAGTCTTAGAGTATGTCTACACTGCAATAAAAAAATCCACAACACAGCCATGGCTGGCCTGGGTCAGCTACTCAGACTCGTGGGGCTCGGACTGTGGGGGCTAAAAACTGCAGTGTAGATGTTTGGGCTCAGGCTGGAGCCTGGACTCTGTAACCAACTGCTCTTGCTGGGGCTCAGAGCCCGGGCTTCAGCCCAAGCCCATATGTCTACACTGCAATTTTTAGCCCTGCAAGCCTGAGTCAATTGACCCGGGCTCTGAGACTCGCTGCCCTGGGTTTTTTATTGCAGTGTAGACACACCCTTAAAGTGACTCCTTTATTCAGTAGCAAAAGCTTTTAAGTTCCAGCCTGGAGTAGGGGTGGAGTGGAGGGGCGGAGCTCTGGGTGGCATTGTTGTTGCTCAGCAAAGCACAGTGCTTCCCTAGTGCACAGAGGGCGTGAGCCTCCTGGCACTCTCTAAAAAGGGGGGCAGCAAGATGATGAGCTCCCCTGGCTATAGTTCCTGTCTCCACCCCATACCCAGCAAAACTTTTCACCCTGAGAATAACCCTCACAAAACTGACAGCCCCTTCTCCCCTTAACCACCTACCAACTAAAACAGAGAGAGGAAATGAATAAAATCTTAAAAAAAATTAAATAAACCCTCCCCCAAGCAGGGCTTTGACTCCCCAGAGGAGAAGTGCCAGAGACTCTGTGAAGTACAGGAAGGACTTCACTATTGCTACTGATTTTACAGGGAAGGCGCTCAGATATTAACATAAGGAGAACAACAAGATAAATCCCTAAGATAGACAGACCAACAGATAGATGGTTGCTGCAGAAAGCAGTTCTTGCATTCAGAAGATTGCAAGGGGAAAACAATGCTATTGTTAACGTTATAAACTAGTAAATATAAAATTTTACGCAAGTGTATGCTGTTTGATTTACATATTTATGGACAAAAATCTCCATTTAAATGATGGGACTTGGGAGGAATATTGACCGGCACTCCAAATGCAAATCCAAATGTGCCTCCAAGTCAGTGTTCCCAGTTGCTTTGCTACAGTGCACGAAGCCCTTCATTCCTATTGATTTTGCTTGTACTTTGCAGCTCGCTGGTGAATGTCTGCAGAGTACATTATAGAGTGGTACTCTCCAGTAGGTCACACATTAAATGCATTAAACAGTGAATGCACATGGTGTTCATAGCCATATCTCCATTGTAACACTGCACCACTGTCCTAGGCGCTGTTGGAACTCTGGCCTTCGAATATTGTTAAGTAATAGAGCTGTGTGGGAACCGGAATGTCCATTCCGCAGGAAATTCCCACATTTCTAAATTTCTTGTTGTTCCGAACAGAAATTTCCTGCAAAGGAAAATGCAAACAAATTTCAATTTGAAACCATTGAAACGTTTCATTTCAGTGTTAGTGATTTGATTCATTGTTGTGGCAGGGCACTGCCGGGGAAGCCCTAATCAGCTCTTGTCACCCCAGCCCCAATCAGGGGAAATGGGTTGGGGCTGGGCCATTAGCTAGGCCTGGCCTGGAAACTGGCTGCACCTGCCAGCCTCGTTAAAAGCTTGGGAGGAAGTGAACCCGAGAGGAGGGCCGAGACCAGGAGGGGACAGTAGGCTAAGAAGGAGCCTGCTGCCACTGAGGCCTGTGCTAGGCCAAACCTGTAAATACTCTGTAAATAGTTGGAGCTTGGTGGTGGGGACCAGACACAGGAATAAAGAGCACGGGTGTTACACCAGCTTGCAGTGGTCCTGACTCACTGGGGAGCGGGGCCAGGTGGCTGAACCCAGTGGAGCACAGTGAAAACCCTGTTACATGTGGGGGCTTGTCCGGGATGTCGAAAGCCACCGCCGAGGAGTGCCAATGCGAGAGAATGGAGGGCACGGTGCAGTGGCTGGCTAAGCAGCAGGAGGAGCTGCAGAAGACCCTGCAGGCGTTCCGACAGTCCCACCAGGCCGAGAGGCAGGCCTTACTCACGTGGCAGGCTGAATAACAAAGAACCCTCCAGGACTTCATCTGGTAGCAGGCCAATATACAGGAGCAGCTCCTGCACCGGGTGGCGAGTCCCCTGAGCAGTGATGGAAACCGTGCGACAGGGCTGGGACTCTGTAAAATGGGCCCTGTCGATGACTCCGACTCCTTCCTATGTACTTTTGAATGGGTAGCCCTGGGTGCAGGCTGGGATAGGGCGACGTGGGCCCTAAGACCAGCTCCTTATCTGCCCAGCGAGGTGCAGGCAGCCTATATGGCCTTAAGCAATGACCAGGCCAAAGATTATGAGGCGGTGAAGGCGGCAGTCCTGGACCAGATGGGGCTGTTGGCCGAGAAGTACAGGCAAAAGTTCCGGGTGGAGCGGGGGGGTGCGGCCCCGAGCTTTAGCCCAAAAATTGACCGACGGGGCTACACGGTGGCTACGGCCCGACACTCAGATGGTGGGAGAAATAATGGACCGGGTGATTCTCGAGAAATTTATGCAGGGCCTCCCAGAGAACATGCGGGTCTGAGTCCGGAGGCACCAGCTGACGACCGTGGAGACTGCTGTCAAAATGACAGAGGAGTATGCCGAGGCAGACTTTCCATGAAGGAGGTGCAGACAGGCTGTGACCTGGACTGGGGGAAGAAGCCCCGAGAACCTCCCCCTGGGAGAGGCCCAGAGAAAAAGAGAGAGAAGGCTAAGGGGCCCCCAGTCACCTGGGTCAACTGATCTGCTGTCACTGCAGGCAGCAGGGACCCAAATCCCAGGACTGCCCAGTGATGGAGTGCGGGCTTGCTGAATTTTGTGGTTGGATGAGTGTGGGAGAGAAGAAGTGAGGGCTGGCCAGCATCCCTGTACGAGTGGGGAGGAAGCCCCGGAGGGGTTTCGTCAATATGGCCCCGGCCCACTCCCTCATTCAGTGCGGGCTGGTGAAACCGCACTGGTTTATCCCTGGGAGACGAATGATGCTAGAATGCATCTACAAAGATTGGAGGCCCTGTCCTGTGGTGGAGGCGCCCCTGAAGGTTTGGGGCAGATTTGCCTGGCAATGTGTGGGGGTAGTAGACGGGCTGCCGTACCCCGTCGTCCTGGGGACAGATTGGGGCCCCTTCCCAAGGAGGAAAAATGGCCGTGGGAGGAGACCCTCAGGTGGGAGGAGGGGGGTGCCCCCAGGAAAGGGGTGGGGGGAACCCCTATGCCCCTCAGTCCTGGTGAGGGGGAGGATCCAGGTTCCCAGAAGACAGAAGCAGGTACTAGACAACAAATCCAGAGGGAAGAAGGGGAGAGTGAGCGACCTAAGGGGTGCCCCGCTCTGGTAACCCCCGGAGAGGCAGTTCAAGGTTTAAAGGGGGAAGGCCCCAGGGAATGCCTACAGGGGGATACTACAGGCAGTGAGGGCCAGGCCCTCTTGGGCTCGGTTCCTGCACCAGAAGCCCAGGACGGCCGGTGCGGGGGCCAGGCCCACCCGGCTCCCCTGCCAGGCAAGAAGGGGGAGCAGCTGGGAGGGCAACCACCCGATTATGATTGGTGTGCAAATCTCTGGGTGGGAGTAGAGTTATGGGGCGGTCTGCCCCTCACATACTATGGCTTTTGTGGGTGGGGAACCGACAAACCCTGCAAGGAGGATCCAGGGGACCTCCCAGCTAAGGGCAGTAGGCTGCCCTGAAATCACCTCCTGCCACCCCAGCCCCAATCAGGGGAAATGAGTTGAGGCTGGGCCACTAGCTAGGACTGGCCTGGAAACTAGCCACACCTGCCAGCCTCATTAACTGGGGCTAAAAGCTTAGGAGGAAGTGAGCCCAACAGGGGGCGGAGACCAGGAGGGGAGAGTCAGCTCAGAAGGAGCATGGAGCCTGCTACCCTGTTGCCACTGAGGCCTGTGCTAGG
Organism: Emys orbicularis; assembly: GCF_028017835.1. Taxonomy (NCBI): domain Eukaryota; kingdom Metazoa; phylum Chordata; order Testudines; family Emydidae; genus Emys; species Emys orbicularis. The sequence goes on along the minus strand of NC_088685.1, from coordinate 14,733,641 downwards.
CCAACCCTGTAAATAATCTGTAAATAATTGGTGCTTGATGGTGGGGACCAGACAGAGGAATAAAGAGCACAGCTGTTGCACCAGCTTGCAGTGGTCCTGTCTCACTGGGGAGCGGGGCCAGGAGGCTGAACCTAGTGGGGTTCAGGGAACACCCCATTACAACTGTGTTTAGACTCTTATAGAATATTAAAGTACATAAATACAATATATTTCATTAAAATATTCATTTCATTAATATAAAAGTCCAAATGAAGTGAACTGAAATGTTTTGATGTTTTCCATCCAAACTGGCACATGCCTCACCCACCTGGTCCCTCTCATATTCCCATGAGACATTTGAATTTCAATGAAATTGCGTTAGCTGATGGACTAATTGTTCTGTCCAAAATTTTTCAACCAGCTCTTTTCAGTAAGTGGGGTGATTCTTCATTGCCTTGCACCTTGATATAATGATTTATGCCAGTGCAAATCAGGATGGTAGCACCTTCCACCCACTGGTGTGAAGCAGTTCACAAGGTTCAAGACAATGGAAAATAAGGCCCAACATTTCTTCTGCCCACCTAACTGGAAATTAAAGAACCCATTTTCAGAAGTGAAGGAGTCTATGCACAGCACACCTTACAACCTTCCCCACCTCCTCACACTCACAGGTGGGGATCTGCATATTGCTGAATCCACTAGCCCTTCTCCCTCCAAACCCACATCCATACCTACCCCACACAACATGACAGGGAAGCTAACCCTACAGGGTTGGGCTCTATGCATGCTGGGGGGGGTGGGGGTGGGATGTATGCCTCACAAGGTCTCATAAGAACAGGCATAGGGGGTCTGACCAAAGGTCCATCTAGCCCAGTATCCAGTCTTCCAACAGCGACCAATGTCAGGTGCTTCAGAGGGAATGAACAGAACAGATAATCATCAAGTGATCCATCCCCTGTTGCCCATTCTCAGCTTCTGGCAAACAGAGGCTAGGGACACCATCCCTGCCCATCCTGGCTAATAGCCATTGATGGACCTATCCTCCATGAATTTATTTAGTTCTTTTTTGAACCCTGCTATACTCTTGGCCTTCACAACATCCTCTGGCAATGAGTTCCACAGGTTGACTGTGCAATGTGTGAAGAAATACTTTGTTTTGTTTGTTTTAAACCTGCTGCCTATTAATTTTATTTGGTGACCCCTAGTTCTTGTGTTCTGAAAAGGAGTTAATAACACTTCCTTATTTACTTTGTCACCAGTCATGATTTTTATAGAATCACAGAATATCAGGTTGGAAGGGACCTCAGGAAATCATCTAGTACAATCCCCTGCTCAAAGCAGGACCAATCCCCAACTAAATCATCCTAGGGCTTTGTCAAGCCTGACCTTAAAAACCTCTAAGGAAGGAGATTCCACCCCTCCCTAGGTAACCCATTCTAGTGCTTCACCACCCTCCTAGTGAAATTTTTTTTTCTAATATCCAACCTAAATCTCCCCCACTGCAACTTGATACCATTACTCCTTGTTCTTTCATCTGCTACTACTGAGAACAGTCTAGATCCATTCTCTTTGGAACCCCCTTTCAGGTAGTTGAAAGTAGCTATCAAATCCTCCCTCATTCTTCTCTTCTGCAGACTAAACAATCCCAGTTCCCTCAGCCTCTCCTCATAAGTCAAGTGCTCCAGCCCCCTAATCATTTTTGTTGCCCTTTGCTGGACTCTTTCCAATTTTTCCACATCCTTCTTGTAGTGTGGGGCCCAAAACTGGACACAGTACTCCAGATGAGGCTCACCAATGCCAAATAGACGGGAATGATTACGTCCCTCGAGCTGCTGGCAATGCTCCTACTTATACAGCCCAAAATGCCGTTAGCCTTCGTGGCAACAAGGGCACACTGTTGACTCATATCCAGCTTGTCATCCACTGTAACCCCTAGATCCTTTTCTGCAGAACTGCTGCCTAGCCACTTGGTCCCTAGTCTGTAGCAGTGCATGGGATTCTTCCGTCCTAAGTGCAGGACTCTGCACTTGTCTTTGTTGAACCTCATCAGATTTATTTTGGCCCAATCCTCTAATTTGTCTAGTCACTCTGTATCCTATCCCTCCCCGCCAGCATATCTACCACTCCTCCCAGTTTAGTGTCATCTGCAAACTTGCTGAGGGTGCAATCCACACCATCCTCCAGATCATTAATGAAGATATTGAACAAAACCAGCCCCAGGACCGACCTTTGGGGCACTCTGCTTGATACCAGCTGCCAACTAGACATGGAGCCATTGTTCACTACCCGTTGAGCCCGACGATCTAGCCAGCTTTCTATCTACCTTCTAGTCCGTTCATCAAGCCCATACTTCTTCAACTTGCTGGCAAGAATACTGTGGGAGACCGTATCAAAAGCTTTGCCAAAGTCAAGGAATAACACGTCCACTGCTTTCCCCGCATCCACAGAGCCAGTTATCTCGTCATAGAAGGCAATTAGGCAATTTTATAGATCTCTATCATATCGCCACTTAATTGTCTCTTTTCCAAGCTGAAAAGTCCCAGTCTCCCAAAATTCTGCCTCCTACACCGTGATTCCACTGCAGGAGGGGCCTTCCACACCCATGGAGGAAATGGGGGCATGCTGAACCTGGTGTAATTCTTGCTATGTATTATAAGCAAGATCCTCAGCTGCTGTAAATTAGCACATCTCCATTGTAGCAAACGGAGCAATTCCTGTTTACACTAGCTGAGAATTTAGCCCTGTGTCAGCACTCTCGGATTGCAAAGCAAATAAACTAAACTGGACAGTCTGGTGCACAGCCTCAAAATGCTATTTATTGTCTCTTTGCATCTACCAGCTAACATGGTGCAGGCTTTTGCTCTGCTGCCGAGGCTTGGAAATGTCCAGAACCATCAGTTTTCACCAAATTGCTGAAGGGTGAAATATCACCGTTTCTGCCAGTGAAAAACAGCTTTTTCTCTACCAGGCAAATAGCATAATGTTCCTAGAGGATCACACCCTGCATAGGGAGAGCAGGACTTTTCAAGGCTTTGCCTCAGATGGAATTGTTTCCCCCTACACCATCCTGTAGAGTAGCGGGTATTTGCTGTAGCCAGAAGCAGGGTATACCAGAGTAAGAGGACTTGGAGAGGCAGTGTTACCTAGAGGTTAAAACACAGGACTGAGAATCAGGACCCTTGGGGTCCTGGCTCTGTCCCGGAATTCCTACAGATTATTTATCCTCTCGGAGCCTCTAGTGCTGCTCTGTGTGTGGGTTTAATTAGTCCAAAAGCTCGGATTCTTTAATTAATGTTTGTACGGTGATTTGAAGGCCTTGTACAAAATGGGATATTTACTGCATATCTGAAATGTATTTATTATTATTATTTATTATTTATTCATTTATGACTCCAGTAAGGTGAATTCTCTTTTCCTTGTAGGCCAACTGCTGATTTGCCACTTAACCTTCTCCCCTTTATTAATTCCTTAGTATTTGGGGGTGGTTTTCTTTATGGATCCAAAGCCATTATCCTGCACAAAAGAGGAACATTTCTTTTTAAATTCTCCGCCCATTGCATTCCATTTCCAACTGTGTTACACAGGTCACATTATGGGCTGCTGTCAGATGCAGGACACAATGTAATTCAACATGACACATGGCAAGTAGAGATGTGTTGAAATACCTGAGACTATTAGATTCAAACAGCTTTCTGTTAAAGTTTTTTTTACTACCACATAAATATTCTTCTAGCTGGCCATAGTCTAGGAGGAATAAATACCCCATTCGAGAAAATACCAGCACAAAGGTGGAAGTGTGCAATTGTGTGCAGAGTACTGACCGATGCTGAGCCTCCCAGAGCTGCCTGCTTCCCTTCCCCTCTCAACGTTACTAAAGCCAAAGGGGAAACATTTTCTTCACTTTGCTAATCCTCCTGAAGATAATAAAAATAAGGCCCATTCACCATGTGCAATGAGGATAGGACCCCAGCAGGATACTGCCCTCTGCTCTGGCTGGTTTGCAGCTGGAAAAGAACCAGCTTAAGAGGCCCCTTGTGGATTTCTTCTGCATGGATAATTCAGGTGACAAAGATCTGGTGCAATGGTTCTACCCTTTGGGTCCTAGTATGGGGAGCATGACTAGGAGAATCCTAGCCAGGGTATGCCTGCTCCTGCCTGTTTCTCACCAGAACAGTCCCTTGGGGCCACGTGCACAATGGCATAAATTAGAGCAGCCCTGATACTATTTATGGTTTTGAATAGAAACCAGGTGACATTCAGTGATTTTGACTCCTATCCAGATAACACTCAATGACTTTGGGTGAGTTTTGTGTTTTGGGGGTTGTTTTAAGGCAAAATTTGAAGCAAAACATAAGCGGTGTAAAGGCATTAAAAAATACCAAGAAATGGTTCAGCTTTCTAATTCATCTTATGACCAACTCCTGTGCACCATCATATTTTGCAGAACTCTGCAAGAACAGTAACTTGGATAAAACTCAGATTGGAACCTTCTGCTTCTCCACAGATCTTTAGACAAACACTTTTTCAGACCATTGTGTCCTTTGGTTCCCTTTAAGAAAAAACTTCTTTGGAGGTTTCAGCAATTGTTTACACAAGTTTTCTCTTTCTAACTCATCTCATCAGTAAGCTAAGTTCACTGGAGGTGGCCTGAGCAATGCATTAACCTGTAAATCACATAGATACCTCCTACGGAGACTTGGTCATATGTTCTTGAGAGCTGGTGCTTTGCACAAGCATGAGGAGTCTCTTCTTTCCACTTATTTCTTCCCCTTTTCCCCTGCCCCCACTCTTTTACAATCAGCAAATCATGGTTGTTGAAAATATGGCCAACCAGCGGAACTTGCATTATTGTGGACCTGGTCCTAAATAGTCCTTAAAGAATATTCAAGAAATCATATATAATGATTTATATACTTATATATCAGTGGCATGCAGTCATACCACTATGGCGTTTGATCTTATCACATCTCACAAGCTAAGCAGGGATAGAGTCATAAAAGCATGGAAAAGGGGGTCTCAAGAGGTTATCTAGTTCATTCACCATGCTGAGGAAGGATTAAGTATTCCTAGACATCCCTGAGAGTTGTTTATCTAACCTGCTTCCTAGTGATGGGGTTTCCACAGTCTCTCTAGGTAACCTGTTCTAGTCCTTAACTAACCTTATAGTTAGGAAGTTTTTCCTAATGTCCAACCTAAATCTCCCTTGCTGCAAACCAAGCCAATTACTTCTTGCCCTACTCCTAGTGGACTTGGAGAACAAATAATCACCGTTCTCTTTAGAACAACTTCTTACATACTTGAAGACAGTTTTTGTGTATTCCATCAGTCTTCTCTTCTCTGGATGAAAAACAAAACAAATTATTTCAACCTTTCCTCATGGGTCATGTTTTCTAAACCTCTTATCATTTTTGTTGCTTTCCTCTGGACTCTCTCCAATTGGTCCATACCTCTCTTAAAGTATGGTGTCCAAAAGCAGACACAGTACTCCAGCTGAAGCCTCCCCAGTGCAGAGGGACGAGAGACCTCCAAGGAGTAACTTACAATGCTCCTGTAAGTGGGCGTTGGTGTTTCTGTAGGTGGAATTCCTCCCTAGGTCTGTACTCACATTCTCCAGCATGGCATTAAGGGATATTATAATGCTGAAAGGTCCTCCTGACCACCTGCAGTTATTATGTATCCCATGTGTTATCAGATATTCTGGCCTTCTCTGTCTCTTAGAGGTGCAACACCTTGGAACTGTACACCCACTCCCCCATCAGCTGTATTTTCACATTGCCTCAATGCTGTTTCCATTTAGGGGAAGGATGGTCTTGTGGTTAAGACACCAGATTGGGATTCAGGAGATCTGCAGTCAATTCCCAGCAGTACCACAGATTCCCTGTGTGACGTTTGGCAAGTCATTTAATTTCTCTGTGCCTGAGTTCTCCACCTCAATACTTCCTTTCTCCCTCTGGTTGTCATATTGATCTAGACAGCAAGTTCTTTTGGGGGTAGAATCCATATCTTGTGCTGTATTTGTATACTGCCTATCACAATGTGGCCCTGGTCTTAGGTGGGTCCGCTAGGCATCACTATACTATAAATAAATAACAATAACATTGAGTTTTGGTGGTTCAGTCCTGCTTTGTTGGCGGGGGATGGGAGGGGGAGGGGAGAAGGGGAATGTAATTCCCAGGGCTGATAACTCCTGCTTTCTCCAGCAAGGACAGCTCCACACAATGGTTCGAATGGGATCTCCTATATCTTCTGTTATCCAAGAGCTGTCTTGCTCTGAGTGCGATGTGGCATGAACTGCCGTTTTGAAAGTGATAAAAATGGCCTGCACACCCGGCATTCCGAAAGGCTTAGGCCAGGTGGGAGTAGTCTGCTGTTCGCACTCAAGCCCTTCTCTTTCCCCAGGCCAGCATTAAAAATAAAGTAATGCCTCAGACCAAGGAGTATTCCCCCACACTGGGTAACATACAGTTTGGAAATTAGGAAGCGGCGCAGTGGTGGCAGGAGGGAGAAGTTAAATAGCTTTTTATCATGTAGCTGATTTTGATGATGCAATGTAACCAAACAGTGTTTCTAGCAATGTGAGCATCTATGAATGCACTGCTAGAGTAGAATTGATAATGTATAGGTTGCATTATTAGGCATGATAAAGTGGAAACCGCTTTCAGGGCTTCCACCTTTCATTGCTACTACTCATGAATAAAGATCTAATCTAAAATACTGTGCACTATTCTATTGCTCATTCAATTGAGGCAGAAGATCGTAGGTGACATATAGCGAAAGAGGATTAAAGAGATCGCCTGCAATCTATTATATTATTATGCCACCTTGTATTTTTAAAGATATAAGCATCTAAGAAAATGACATAGGAGATTCCAAACTCTTCTGGTTCAAACAATGAGGCCCTCCATTCTGCAAAATATTTTGGTGATAATCCAATATGAATCTCTATTAAAAGTCTGTTGAGCATAAATAAATGTCGTCTTTACAAACTGGTCCCTTTTTTTCCCCCCTTTTCCACAGATCTGCTCCAGTCTCCTACTCTTGTGTTTCCTGAACTCTGCTGGTTTAATTCAGTCATTTTAATATCCCGGGCACTAAAGAGAATAGAAGCAGGAATCAGGTTTGCGCTGTTAGATTGATAAACAGATGCTAAGCCAATGTGACACAGATGCTACTGCTGAGCCAGGAAAAACAGGTCAAGGTTATTAGGAGAAAGTACAGTACTGTCTCATAGCTGTAAGCAAAAAGTCCCCACGTGGAGCCAGCTCTCTCTCTCTCTCTCTCTCTCTCTCTCTCACACACACACACACACACACACACAATTGTCTGGTGGCAAAGGATAGCAGTTCACATGAACTTTTTTTTTTTTTTAAATTAATCACTACAAAAGGAGGAATCATTTAAAATTGTACACACACACTGCATTATATTTACAACACAGCTTATAAGCAACAGATGCAACACATTACATGTATGGATGACAATGATTATAGGCCCTGATTGTCTCCTACAGGATAAAATAGTACCAAGGGACAAAAAAAGGATTCCAAAGCAGGAAAGGGTAAACTGCAGCCTATCAAATCTGTGGAAATTTTGGGTGAAATTCTTTTGCCTTTATTATATAGGAGGTCAGAGTGGATGATCAGAATGGTCCCTTCTGGCCCTAAACATCTATGAAGCTGTGACATTTACAATGTGAACAGAAAGCCATGTGAATGTGGTTTTAGTGAAAGCAGATGTACCACATAAAGAAGAGAGAATCTTTACCTAAGGGTGGCTGCATTGCCCAGTGGATAGAGCACTGGATTGGGTCTCAAGAGATGTGGGTTCTATTTCCAGCTCCGCCATTGGCCTGCTGGGTGACCTTGGGCAAGTCACTTTCCCCTCCCTGTGCCTCAATTTGCCCATCTGTAAAATGACAATAATGATACTGGCCTCTGTTGCAAAGCACTTTGAGCTCTACTGATGAAAAGCTCTTGATAAGAGCTAGGTCTTGTTAAAGAGCCCTTATTTGCTGCTCCTTTTGACCCAGCATGCAGAAAAAATATAATTGTGTCAGATGTGAAAAATCTCTATGACACCTAGCATTTAGATGATGAGCTGCAGTGTTGTTCAATGGATAGGACCTGGGACTGGAAGTGAGGTGAACCAGAGTCAGTTCTCATGTGGCAGATACTACATTTTCAACAAGACCTCTGCCCCATTCAGTGCACAGAATAGTCTCTGCTCTGGCAACGAATAAGGATTGTGTAGTGAAGGAGGATGTTGCCTGTAGAAGCCCTGCCTCATTTGTTGCTGAAGTTGAAGGTATGTAATGAATGAGGCAGGATGCAGGAAGAAGAAGGATGGCCTCATGGTTAAGGCAGTTGAATGCTGCCCTGGAGAAATAGAGTCTATCCCTGCCTCTGCCACAGAGTTCCGCTGTGAAGCTGGGCAAGTCATATAAACCAGACTTTTCACTCGTGGTCACTAATTGCGTGTTCCTCATTTTCTGGGTTCCTCATTTGAGACACTGGGGGTCTGATTTGCAGAAGTGCAGAGCATCCACAACTGTAACTGAGGTCAATGGGAGCTGGGCCTTGTACATAACATGCTCTGAAAAACCAGGTGCTAGCCTTCTCAATATGGGCACCCAAAATTAGTTGTCACCTTTGGCTTTAATGTCTATTCCTCATTTCCCCATGTATATAATGGGGATAACAACACCCCCTCACCTCCCTGGCGTGTTGTGGAAGAGCACCATAAAAAAAACACACGAAAAAAGTAATAATTCTGTATTTCAGTACAGGATATGGATGGTGTGCCATAAATAATGCACGGGGCTGCACACTGAATAATGAGGATCAAAAGAAATATTGAAGAGTCCATATGGCGAGCACCATCCATCCTGTGCAGTGAATGAAACAGGAAAAAATAGTATTTGATCATGTAATTAAAGACTGTATCATAATGCATAGGTACAAGGGGGCCAAATGAAGGCCCACCAACCACCATAATTCTAACATTTCCTAATTTTTGAGTGCTTACCATTTCATCCTTAACATACTTTCAAAATTTGGGTGTAGTATATATGAAATAATAACAGACATGGTAAAGTGTAAGAAGATCTATCTATCTATCTATCTTCTCTTGCATTTTACCATTTCTAATAATGCAATCCATATATTATCACTGATGCTGTACCAGTGAATTCTTGGAATGGTAAATGACTGGATACCCATGTTTCTGGAAACACTGTTGTGGTTATATTCAGTCATAAAAATCAGCTACATAATAAAATGAGCTAGGATTGTAATTTTGCCCTATTTCCGAGTCAAATCTATCCCAGAGATGATTAATAGGTTCATAGAGTTTAAGGCTAGACAAGACCATTGGGGACATCTAGTCTGACCCCCTGTGTATCACACAGGCTGCTAAATTTCACCCAGTTACCTCCTGAATTGAACCCAATAATATGTGTTTGACTAAAGCATAACTTGTGTTTGGCTAAAGCAGATCCTCCAGAAAGGCATCCAGTCTTGATTTGAAGACATCAAGAGATGGACAATCCACCATTTCCCTTGGTAGTTTGTTCCGGTGGTTAATCAACTTCACCATTAAAGAATTTTGTCTAATTTTCCATTTGAAGTTGTCTGGCATCAGCATACAGCCATTAGTTCTTATATGCTTTTCTCTGCTAGATTAAAGAGCCCTTTAGTGCCTGGTATTTTCTCTCCATGAAGCTGCTTAGACACTATAATCAAGTCACCTCTTAGTGTGTTCAGTTTATCAAAAAGACGTCTGAGTTCTTTAAGTCCATCACTGTAAGGCATTTCTACAGCCCTCAAATTATTTTTGTGACTCTGTTCTGCACCCTCTCCAATTTTACTACATCCTTTCTAAAATCTGGACACCAAAACTGGATGAAGCATTCCAGTTCCGGTCTCAACAATGCCAAATACAGAGGTCAAATCACCTTCCTACTCCCATTCACTACTTCCCTGTTTATACATCCAAGGACCGCATTAGATCTTTATGCCACAGCATTGCATAGGGAACTTATGTGGAGTTGCTTGTCCACAATGAAACCTAAAACCTTTTCAGAGTCACTGCTTTCCAGGATGCCATCTCCCATTCTATAGGTTTCCCAAAGAGCAATGACCCAACTCTGCTGCACTCCAATGTATGGAGAAGAAAACTGAAATCTCCTTTTTGATCCTTTTCCTACATGGTAGTTTGAAGATAACATACTGAACTCTAAGGATCTGACTTTGATCGTACCTCCTTTTACGGAAGGTCAATCCACTTTTTCTACACTTCATCCATAAAAGGGAGCCAACCTGGCAGCGTTTCTTGCAGCTACCCTTATGTGTCCAACCATGGGAACATAAGATTATATCTTTTTAGCAGAGATGATTGGAAAATAGGCTTTTTTATTAGATATTTTAACTTTTCAGAGAAAAATCAAAAATTGAAATATTTCAGATGAAAACTGACCTATTTTGCTTCAGAAATGTTGCTGTGGTTTATCATGAGAATGTTAGTTTGGGTGCCCCATTCTCCCATTCTCCACTGTAGTCTGGGATCCCTGGTCAGACTACCTTTCCCCTGATGCACCATGGCCTATCCTCAGGGTGAAGCAAGGTGGTTGCATCATGGGGTCTCAGGCCATGGTGCATCATGGGAGATGTCATCTGGCTGGGGAGACCAGCACACAGAAGAAATTCAAATACAACTCCCATGAGGCACCACAGGAGAATATTTGAATCAAAATAGTTTGGTTTTCATCCAAAATAGTTTGGTTGTGGATAAAATATTTTAGTTTTCAGGCATTTTTTTTGGTACAAAAAATGATTTTTCCCCCCACAGAAAGCAGATCCCTTTTGCAAAAAAAAATGTATTTAGTCAAAAACCCAATTTTCTGTTGAAAAACAGTTTTGATGGAATTTTTTTTGACCAGCTCTACTTTTTAGGTTTAACACATTCCCTTTGAAAGGGATGGGTATAAATTGCAACTGTGTACTATTCAGGATAACTGAATGCTAAAAGGTAATGCATCAATATTTGTGAAACAATGAACACCTAGGACCAAATCCTGAGATACTTATTCACTTTCTTTACTCACAATGAACACTCTCATTGACTTGAAGTCAACATGATTCTTTGTGGACCTAATTGTCCACACAGGTAGGTCTTTCTGCAGAACTGGGGCTTTAGCCTGGCAGTGAGGCTTTGACACTTCAGCCTCCTGTGTCAGTCAGAGCTTTTTAGAATCTTGAAGTGGCTAGATTTGAGTTCAGATGTAGGAATGGATGAAGGTTCTGGAGGGGGCAGAGGGGAAACAGCGAGCAATCATATATGTTCCACAGCATTTTCCCCAACCCTACCAGGGAGTTACAATCATTGCCTTTGAAAAATGTGGCATGCAGTTTTCCAACCTGCCATTTTAGGAGGCCAGCTCAATTACATCATTGCTGTTCTAATATGATAGGTCAGCTATTTCGAGTTAATTGTTAATCAAGTCCAGAAATAACCTCTCTTACCCAAAGCCCTGAAATGAGGTTGCCAGACCAATACATAAATAAATAATAAATTCTTTTATTACCGTTGTCATCTGAACAATCTCCAAAAGTCTCAATAATAACAAGCAGAATGGCCTCAAAAATGTTATTGTAAGAGCAAAATAATGCAAACTGCTTTTCTCATTTCATTATTTTATTATTTCACCTATTCTTTTTTTTTTTTTTTTTTCAAAAAAGGCAGCAGGATCTACAACATAACCCCCCCCAAGTGCACACAGACCTATAGTTTTAACTCTGGCAGCAGCGTGATTCCACAGGCATTCAGCAGTTTCTCTGCTGAGCCACTTAACAAACACGGTAACAAACAGGTTAGATGAAAACACAATAGCAGTTCATCAACTTTTACAAGGTCACACGTCTAACTTGAACTGTAAAAATACTTCATTAGTAGCTTCTCATTTGTGTTTACAAACGTGGCTTTTCTCCAGATTTAGGGTTTTCCACTTTGGATACTTCTAGGAGAATCAAGTTAGTTAATAAATGTTTGAAGTCCCTAGTTCTTTACTGAGAGACCCCTCCAGAGCCTATTAACACCAGTTTTATGGAAAACAGAGTCGGTAGCCACCTCCGCCATGTGTTGGCACTCTCTAAAAGCCCGTTAATGCTTTGTGTTTCAGGGCATAACAGAGCAAGGCATTCCCAAAAGAGCATGAGTTGGAGGGAAAAAAATCGCCAGAAAGGGCTGACAGGAAAACAAACTCCTGGTCTACACTTAAAAGCGTTGCCAGCATAGCTATGTCAGTTAGGAATGTGGAAAAAAATCACAGCCCTGACCAACATAGCTGTGCCAGCAATAGCCCTAGTGTAGACGTAGAAGCTGGGAATGGGCAACAGGGGATGGATCACTTGATGATTACCTGTTCTGTTCATTCCCTCTGAAGCATCTGTCATTGTCCATTGTTGGAAGACAGGATACTGGGCTAGATGGACCTTTGGTCTGACCCAGTATGGCTGTTCTTATGTTCTTTAGTTATACGGGCAAAAAAGTCTTTTTGCTGGTATAACTTATGTTGTTCAGGGAAATGGTATCAGCTGCATGAGCAAAAGAACTCTTCTGCCGGTATAAGCCTCATCTCCATATAGGAGGGTTTGCCTTTCTAGTGTAGAAAAGAGGAGACTTTTCCAGTATAGCTATACTGACAAATCCTTTCTAAACTGGACAGGGTCTCAATTCCTGAATTCAAAAACCTTGCAAAGAATTATATGAGAAACTGCTTATAGGGCCTGGTCCACATTCCATTGAAGTCAATAGAATTAAATAAGCTTTAGATCTGGCCTTTAGTGAACTCAGGTGCAGTGAGACTCCATTTATACTAAAGCCAGGTGACAGCTGCTATTTCAGTGCATAACAATGTGCAACTTACAATTCTGGTTGCAGTGAAACATCCACTTCAAGTGTAAGTATTTCATGAAAAAAGGGCCATATTATCTCAATGTGCAGGGTGCACTAACTGTTTTAAAACACACGTAAAAATAAATATCTTCTATAGCTGCAATTTTCAAAGGAGTTGGGTGCCTAACTCCCTTGGGCTCCATTGAAAATCCCAGCCATGGGCAGAGAAATATATATTGGGCCAGATCTTCAGGTGGTGTACACTGGCACATCTCCATTGACTTCAGCAAGAGGTGACACTGATGTACACCAGCTGAGGATCTGTCCCACTGAATATACTTCCCATAGGAACTACTAACCATGCACACACCTATTTGCATTTCTTAACAGTGAGATCTACAGTATTATAGTGGCTGCTGAGAAGTATCACTTGAGTAATTTAAAACTGGGCAAGCCATAACAATGAAGAATATTTATCATCTTAGGTACTTTTCTGTCTCCCATCACCATGGTATCTGAGCGCCTCACCATTTTTAATGCATTTATCCTCACAACTAAGTGACTTGCCCAGGGTCACCCAGGACTGATTCACAGCAGAACTAAGCAATAATAGTAAAAAGAGAAACAGTTCCACACTGACAGGGAATATGGACCGTATGTTTATTTCTTCTGGTCTATGTGAAATGCAGGGGCTCAGTCCTGCTCCTGTTGACATCCATAGGAGTTTGCCATGAACGAAACTGGCAGAAGAATTGTGCTTGTGGACAGCTGTGTTTTTTCATCATCAATTCCTATATCTTTGTGCCCTGGCTAGAGGTAAATGATTTTTTTTCTCCATAAATATTATCTGAGTTCCAAAGCCATTTTCAATGTGAGCATATTCACCACTCCTTTGTGTTTGCTTTCCACAAACCTTTGCATGTGTGTCCTTTCACTAGGACAGAGACAAAAAGTTAATTTCAAGCTTGAATGTTCTAATACTTACTATGGGCGAATTTCAAATTGTATATTTTATTCTAAAATTCTCACTTTACAACGTGTTGCCTCGTTATGTAAATTATTCAGCTGGCATACAGAAACAATGTTGTACTCAAGAGAGTACGGTGTTCGAATTGGACCTTCGGTGGCAATGTTTGCAATTTGTGTTATGCATAAGACATCCAGTTGGGAAACAGAAATAATACAGTTATGTGTCTGTATATGTACCAGTAGTTTGCTACTATACAAGCTGCCAGTAGATGGTTCCCAAGGATATGTAACATGGTTCCTGGGTTTTGTAGGACCAATAAAACATGTAGGTGTTGAGGGTTGAATATGGTGTACTCTGTGCAGTGTAGTATCAGAAGTAAAAGAGCTTTTTACTCCTTTAATTCTTTGTGGTGGCTGACCAGAGGCACCAGCATGGGGTGACTGAGCAGATCAAGAATTAGCCACTGAATATCGGTTTCTGATCCTCTCACTGATGTCGAGTTGCACGTTACTCCACAACTTGTTCTGCTGAGTTCAGTGGTACAACTTGTAAGGCAAGGTGCTATTTAATGTGCGTATCTGTTTTGGAATAAATTATTTGTGTGACATTCTCACTGCTCTCAACTGTCATGTTATAAAATACGCAGGAGCAGCTTCTGTCCCTCACTGAAGGAGCTTTGTGTTGCTCCTGGTGGAGGAGGAATAGCTGGAAGAAAGGGAAAGAGGTGGGAATGCTGCTATATCCAGTTGATTCTTGGCTGCTGGAGCAGCCTCTTGGGGCCATAAGTAGCTGGTGCAAGATACAGCTTCCCTTAGGGCTACTTAAACGCATAGTAGGAGCCAGCCCAGACCTTATCTGGCTCAGAAACAGTACAAAGATGCTGAAAGCCATCATTGCCCCATCCTCCCTGGTCTTGCACCAAGCACAGCTTAACCCGACTAGAGAACCTGGCCTGCAATGTTTTAATTTACCTCTGAAGATTCTTGGCAATGTGCCATCATAGAATCATAGAGTATCAGGGTTGGAAGGGACCTCAGGAGGTCATCTAGTCCAACCCCCTGCTCAAAGCAGGACCAATTCCCAACTAATCATCATAAGCATCTCTGCTCATTGGGATTTCTATAGGACTGTTCATCCAAAAGGGAAGCTGGGCCAACCTCTCCAGCAGGCAGCTTTGTTCTGTGCATTTTAAGAACAATGGTGGTTCTGGTTACAAGGTTAGGGTGTAGCGTCACCAATGACTACTTTCCAGACATGTTGGTTTCTACTCCTTTGAGTGAGAAAACAGCACTACCCACATTTTCCAGGCATGTCTGAGCCCCCGCTCTTACAAACTCATTTAATTAGCCCGCCTAATTGACTAACTAATAAGCTACTGTGTGCCGAGGTAGAAATGCTAGTGTCCAACAAAAGCTGGTATTAAGTATTTTGGTGGAAGAGTGGGGACAACGCACTGGAGTCCCTGAAAAAAAAAACGGTCCTGTTTAGGATTCCTGGGAAAGGTTAAATCTGAATTTTTCGAAAATGTATCATGGGAGGATAGTTATAGGAAGGAACAGGACACTTTCAACTCTCACTGAATCTTCTAGGAAGAGTTGTGGGCACTTGGCAGGATCAGATTTCTAGGGTAAGATTGTCACTGTTCTCAGGGGTGCTGGCACAATGTTTATAGTGGGAGTGCTGATATAAACCATATATTTGGTGTTTATTATTACTCCTTGAAGCCGAGGGTGTGGTAGCACCCCCAGCACCCCTCGTTCCTGCACCACTGACTGCCCTGGTACACAATCCCTGCTGAGTTTGTGACTCCAGACATGGTGGGGAGAGTAGGGGCTGCTTGCCCAGTATTACCTCCTGTTAGGATGTGAGTGCGGAGAAGGCTGTGGTAGACCTGCCCATAATTCATATTTCTTGGTAAAAGAAAATGGCTTTGAGGGGTTTAACAAGGGGCCTGACCAAAACTAGATACAACCAGACAATCTGATGTGTGAAAGGAGGTATCTGAGCTAGGTCATGAAGCATTTGAAAGACAGTCATTAATTACTAAGGGTCTTCTTTTATTTAATAGACAATCCCTTGGAGGGTGGAGAAGGAAATTGTTTTACCAACCCCTATTGGGTGTAGAGATAAACTGGAGAAAACTGTCTTAAAAAGCAGGGGTAGCTGCCTGGAGCAGGAGAGGCATTTCTGAACAGGCAAGCGCGCCCAGAAAGATCTGGACCCAGCAAGGGGAGCTGCTACCTAGACAGCAAATGAGGCAGACCAGAGTGATCAGAGAGGGCAATTTTACACAGACTTCCCCATGGAGAAGAGAACCCCTGTAATTTTGAGGAGAGCTGCTGAAAGGTGAAGCGGTTCTGGCCAGAGTCAGTCTAGGGAGATGGACAGAGGTGTCCACATCCCAGGAGCCATGGTTGCCATCACGCTGTGGTGGGTTAACACAGTTTGGAGATGCTAAAAGACCAAGGAGTTGGGAGGGGGGGCATGTCAGAGCCTCAAAGAGGGGTAGTGAATGGGAAGTGCTTTGGATCCCGCCCCTACCTCCCTCATTACTTGCCAGACAGAACAGCTAACCAGCTGTAAAGGGAGGCATACACTGCTCCACAAAAAGATGCAAAGTTCCTTGTTCTTCCCCTAGAGCAAGGGGCAGAGGGAACCAGGGATGAAATTGTGAATCAGAGGGGTGTCCCGGAAGCACAATGCCTCCCAGGGGTTCTCAAACATCATTGCACCATGACTCCCTTGTGACAACAAAAATGACTACACGATCCCAGGAGCGGGGACCAAAGCCGGAGCCTGCCCGAATCCCACCGCCCTGGGCAGGGGGTCCAAAGACAAAACTCAAGCCCTGTCACCCAGGGCTGAAGCCCTTGGGCTTCGGCTCCAGGCAGTGGGGCTCGAGATTTGGCTTTGGCCCCAGGCGGTGGGCTTGGGCTTTGGCTCTGGGCTGTGGGGCTCACGCTTCAGCCCTGGGTCCCAGCAAGTCTAATGCCAGCCCTGGTGACCCCATTACAATGGGGTCGTGACCCACTTTGGGGTCCCGACCCTCAGTTTGAGAACCGCTGGTCTAATGCATGACCTCAACTCAAGGCTGTTCCTAAAGTCACAATCTAACCCTAAAGAAGAAAACAAAGAAATGTTTTATTTCCTGCTGACCTGCCAAAATGTAATTTTAAAATAGGGAATATTTTATACACTGCTTAAATGCATTTATTATAGTGTGGAAGACTCATAGGATTGCCAAGCCAGAAGGGAGCAATGCCTCATAGAGTCTAGTACCCTGCCCAACAATGACCTATAGAAAATACCTCATACAAAGGTTATTGTCCTCCCCCAAACAACTACCTTGGAGACCCTTGTAAATCTCATACAAAAATGCACTAGTTACAGTATAATTACAGAAACAATGAAACACATGCAACCAACCGAAGAAAACCGCTTCCGCTCATACTCCTGCATATTTTATATCGCAGCCCTGGACACCAGCTCAATTCGACCATGAGCGAACATGTGGAAATATGAGTTTGAGGCCGATTGTACTTGCAATTTTCCCATTGCATCAGTACCACAGAACAACGTCTGCAGATTAACTGTAAGAGTTTGCGCTTGTTCCTAGAATACATCATGCTCCACTCTGATTGGAAGTGAGGTGACCGTGTGACACAGCACAAAGAGACACACATTCAAGAGCCTTTTCATTGACTTCTATGGATGGGGACTTTCACTGGGCTTCTTCCCTTTGCCCGTCAACGCTTCACAAGTGCTTCTTTTCTTCCCTCCTGCAAACTGACCTCTAGGGTCTGTGAGCTTTGTGCCAAATTCAGAGGTGATGTGTGAGCTGGGGAAAGATATAGGTCAGTAAGTAGATGTAGTAAGGGTGTAAGGGAATGGAACTGAGTTTAATTTACTGTAAACTAAACTCTGAAGGCACTGGAAATTGCTCTAGTTTAGACTTATCTGAATGAGTCTAACTTTTTTTCCAGCCCACTCAACATGTAAGTTACAGCAGCTTAGACTCACCTTTACACCTACTTATACACTTTTACCAGTGGGTAACTTACACCATCTTCTATATCACCTCTGATCTCTCACTTATTTAAACACACACACGTGCACACCTTTATTTTAAGAAGGTAAATTATGTTTTCACACCCTCTCCTCTTGCAGTCAAACCTGTGCATGCAAATACGCTGTATTTCAGATTTAGCTATAATCTTAACTGTACAGCTGAGGTCTGTTTGATGTTCCTTAAGTGGTGGAATTGAAAGAACATTTCCCTGCTAACTGGAATAGCTACTAGTTTATTAAATCCTTGATTTGAAATCTTGCTGTCAAAGAGCGCACAGTCAGCTGATGCCGTGAAAGGCTCGCATTGTCAATTCTTGCTGAGCTTTAAAACTGGCATGAAGCATAAAGTGAAGTGACATTAAACGAACTGACAATCTGAGGTTTCCTGTGTAAACCTCCAGGAAATAATAACTTGGGTTTGCAATGTAAAAAGATGACTTAGAGTAAAAGAGAAAAAAATCAGTAAAAAAGGAGAAATTGAGAATTGTTATAAAACTGAGCCTGGAATAGACTGTAAGAGGATTCCTTTCTCCTCTCCCCCCTCCCACCCCAATTTAATGATTGCAAAACTAAGGTGACGGGAAAGATTTATGAGGAACATTTTTAAAGGTGGGTTTGCCATGTGTGCAGAGCAGACAATGTCTGAAGGGCCTGTGGCATTTGCACTTTATATAAAATGACAAAATGTGACTATTGCTAGAATAAACAGCACAGAATAGGCTGATATTAGCTACAATAAGCAAAATAGGAAATCATGAAATGGTCATGCACTGTTGCTTAGATGCAGTGTCTAAGTGGACGCACTAAAAATTTAAGCCTTAACCCCTTAGCATCTCAGGCCTCATTTACACACCAGCCTGCACTGATTTAATTAAACCAGTTTAGTTAAACCTGTACAAACCCATGTGTGGATACTCATACTGTGGTTTAAGAGTGGCTTATTTTGATTTAACTTAAACCCATTCCTAATCAAGTTAAACTAAACTGTAATAAATCTGGTTTAAACCACACTAAGAGTTGTCTGTAAACAGGTTTATACCAGTTTAACTAAATCCATTTAAAATCATACCTTAAATTAAACTGATGTAACTCTCATTTAGGCATCTGGAAATTTCACCATGTGTAAAGTGGGGATAATAATATTTACCTATCTCACAGGAGAATTATAAAGAGCAATTAATTGGTGTTTGGTTAGCACTTACATGATGTAAAGTTCTATATAAATTCTGTGTATTACATAATCTGCTTATATGTTTAGAGAAAGCAGTTTTTGAGATATATGCTTAACAAGAATTGTTGGAAGACTAAAAAAAAATGAATATACATTTTTCAAAGGCAGATATCTCAAAAGTGGTTTGTCCAATTAATCTGAAATTTACCCCCCAGATTCTCCTCTGGCTAAAAAGACAGGTATAAGGACAAAATATGGCTTATTTTCAGGATGGTAACAGAAATTGGTGATTTGCATCTTGATTCTGCCAAGACTCACACATGTACTTAGCTTTACACATGTGAGAAGTTCAGTTGAACTAATTCAAAGCAAGAGGAGACTTAATTTTATTCATTCAAATAGACCCACTGAAATCAACAGACTACTGATATGTACACATTTAAGTATGCGTGTAAATCTCCAGAATTCGGGCCTATGAGCCTCAATTCATGAAGGTTCTGAGAGCCTCTTATGAGGTGTTAAGAAAGCATCTCGTGGAAATGGTCCCTATGGACTTGGTCCCAAACCCACTGAAGTCAATGAGTCTTTCCATTAACTTCAGAGGGCTTTGATCAGGCCCCAAATTGTAGATTCTTTATTATGGCTTTGTAATATTCCCAAAGATTTATGTCTTGGAATTGCCTTAGATATTTTTTTAAGTAGCAAGCACAATGGTTAAGTGCTTATTTCAGTAAAAATGGTGGAATGAATTCTGTTCATAACAAGTAGGTCTCCATCCATTACCAGTGCCGGATTGATTCGGAGCTGAATTTCACAACTGGACTCATCTGTTTCAAACTTGATCAGTCCCATATTATGACTGTCTGGCATATTCCAGGTAAGAGCTATCAAAGTAGGTTTTCTAATGCTACCAAAGCACCATCTATTCTATGAGGTGTTGTAGCCAGTGGAGTCCTCCTCTTTAGTGGATAGAACACTGCACTGGGACTTAAGAGGCCCGGGTTTTATTCCTGACTCTACCATTGACATGCTAGGTAACCTTGGACAAGTTACTTCACCTCTTACCTCAGTTTCCCCATCTGTAAAATGGGAATAATGGTACTGACCTTCCCTTTGAGATCTACTGATGAAAAGCACTATATAAGAGCTAGTTATTATTCTAAACCAGATGTACGTTTTTTTTCAATAACTTTGGCAACACATTCATTCAAATCCTTTTCAGCTTAGGGTCAAGTTGTCATGCAATATAACACAGTTGTCAGTTTCTTTCTTCCAGAAAATGTACCCCACCCCTTGTAGCATTTTTAGTGCATGACGAAGGTCTTTATGTTCTTGCTCAAAAGTGTTGTTCAAGATTGTCAAACTCATTTCAAACAAAATTCACATGCCTGAACCAGCTTCCAGCGGTGGCCTCAGAGACACTGCAGTCCATCCCGTATTCATCTGCATTCTTGCTTTCAGAGCATTCAATTGAATCACATCTCTTTTTTTTTTAATCCACTTTTTTCAGTCTTTTATAAATTCACATCGGACAATGAATCAAAAGGTTTTGCATCACACCTTAGCCACAGATTGTAGAAGTGAGATAGAACTTTATTTGTGTCCATGATAGTACACATGTGGGAACAAATAGGGCAGTTAGGATTAATTATTTGCTATTGTCATTATGATAGCACCAAGGACCCAACCAATATCAGGGCTCGATTATATTAAGCACTATACACACACACAGTAAGAGACAGTCTTTGCCCTTAAGAACCTGCAGTCTAAATAGACAAAATATACAAAAGGAGAAAGGAAGGATTAGTATTGCCTTTGGGGAATTGAAGCAGAGCGAGATTAATTGACTTGCCCATGGCTAGACAGGTTGCTTGTGGCAGAGTCAGAAATTAAACCCAAGTCTCCTTAGTCCCAGTCTAGAGTTTAACCAGAAAGCCATTCTTATATGGCTAACATGTAACCAGACTATAGAATGTCAGGGTTGGAAGGGACCTCAGGAGGTCATCTAGTCCCAGGGCCGGCTCCAGGCACCAGGCAACCAAGCTGGTGCTTGGGGCGGCACCTGGAGGGGGGCGGCGCGGCGCTCGGGCCTCCGGGGAGAGCGGGGCCACAGCCGGGCTCGCCGCCCTCCCCCCTGCGCCCTCCCCCCGGCTGCCGGGGGGAGAGCGGCGAGCTCCTGCCGGGGCTCGCCGCCCTGCGCTCTGGCCGCCGGGGGGAGCGCCGAGCCCCAGCCGGGGCTCGCCGCCCTCTCGCCGCCCTGTCCCCGGCACTCTGGCCGCCGGGGCTCGCCGCCCTGCCCCCGGCGCTCTGGCCGCCCTCCCCTCCGGCGCCCTCCCCCCGGCCGCCGGGGGGAGAGCGGAGCCCCCGCCGGGGCTCGCCCCCCCCCCGGACTCCGCCCCCCCCCCCGCGGGGGGGGGGGGGGCGGCGGCCGGAGGCTTTTTTGCCTGGGGCGGCAAAAAAGCCAGAGCCGGCCCTGTCTAGTCCAATCCCCAGACAGATTTTTGCTCCAGAACCCTAAATGGCCCGCTTAAGGATTGAACTCACAACCCTGGGTTGAGCAAACCAATGCTCAAATCACTGAGCTACCCCCCTCTTTGGGTTAAACTTTCAAAGTGACCTCAATTTGGTCTTCATTTGAGCATGTGCAAAATCAGCACGCACCCAATGTTTGCACATTATGGTTTGACCTATAAAACGGAGAAGATTTGAACACAGGAACCTCCTTTGTGCTTAGTTTGCATCTGCAAATTATTTTCCATTTGGAAATTCTACTGTTCGGTGTTAGAGGCCACAGTTTTTCTCATGCAAAACTGGCCAGGACATTTGGTGCAAAGTGGCCTCCCCCTCTTCCCCCAAGATTTCTTGCAGACCTTCTTCTCGATTTAGCTGAAAACACAGCCCCTGTTCTGCATGATATTTTGGTGGTTTTATTTCTGGTAATAGTCCTGGTCTTGAACTGCAAGTGAAAAAACCCACATCTGAACACATAGGAATCTTAACTAACTTTGTTTTGACATCAGTTCTAGATATGGATAGCTGCATAGGGAGGAGAAGAGATGTTGGATAGGATCAATGGACCTATGCCAGTTCACATCAGCAGAGGATTTGGCTCCTATCCCCAACTGTTCACCTACCTCTAGTTGTATACAGAAGCTTTCTGTAAAGACTGTTGACAATCAATCTTCAGTTTAAAAATATGACCTATCTGCACTTCATTGTACCTGAGTTCCCTTCCAAGGCAGCTGGAAAAATGGTTGTGTTTTAATCTTTATGTCACTGATAAAAGAACATAGTGTTTAGGGTATGTCTCTGAAAGTCAGATTATAGGGAGGAGAGCTACCTTTAGCACATTGCCCTGATTTTAATTTAGCAGACTTCCTACCTCTAACTTCAAAACAAGCTGCCTTGGTGGGCGGAGGAGGGAAACAGTATATTACTCATCTACCGCTATGAAACAGTAGCGCCGATAAACTTGGCAGTGGTTCTGAAAGGAGTCATGTGATTAACCCTTCAGGCTAGAGGTAGAAGAAACAGATAATTTCACACAAAATCAGCAACTGAAGGAGAATTATAGTTAGTTAGAAACAAACACACACATATTAGTGTGTGTAGGTCATGGGCAATTCAGGTGGATTGGTATATACTCACATGCTGTGCAAAGAAAGGATAAGTAACATGCAATCATCATAGATTAGTGTTATTTATTTCTTACATCCTTTTCACACAGGATGGAAACCACTCTGTTCCATCCCTTTCTGTCATTAGCTGCTGCTTCATTCTGCTCTGTGATCCACTATTCTGCCATCCCTGCTAAGGTTTCTCTTGGGCACCCTTGTTTCCTCACATGAGTTGCTTCACATTTCACAGCTTCACGTGGGAGTCTGTATGTTAGCATCTGGAATGCATGCCACAAATTTGTCCAATGCTTCCTTCCACATCTAGTGGAGACGAGCTGCTAGTTGGTAATTTCTTGTCTCTCCTTGTAGATAATAAAGTCTCTCCATCCAAAGTCCAGAATCTTTTGTTGGCATTTATTTTCAAAGGCATCTAGTTTCCTATCTAGCTATAATTTTTAATGACTCATTTATTTAACTTTTTACCTAATTTTCTGTTTGCAAATTGTCGGTGAAAATATTGCATTTAAAAAAAAAATTATTTGCGCAAAATGAACAACCTGGAATGTCTGTGAATATTTCTCGGTTTTGGGCTAATTCTTAAGTAACTCGGTGCATACATTTGAATTATGCTCTCTTCTGACTGGACACCAATGTTACTTGGCATATTTCTGATCCTTAATTGGGCGAGTGTGTCTCTTAGAATCAGATTGCTGATGTGAATGCTTGTGACAATGCACACATATTTTCTAATATCTACTTTAGGTTTCCCCTAGTAAATTCACTCAACAGAATATTCATGGAAAGCAAACACAAAATGGGTGTAATCTTAGTCTTCATTTAAAAATTCAAAAGAGTGTTATCTCTCCCAACCCGTCCCGCCCCCTTTCACCTAGCTCATTCTTTTTTGTTTTGTTTTGTTTTTTACCTTCTGGAGAACAAAATGCACCCTCGTGCACTATAAAGTGGCTGCAACAGATAATTTAGTGGAAAATACATTTGACTCAACTTACTTGGGACATAAGCATGTATGCCTAAGAATTGCGCTGAATAAGTATTCTTTCCTGAAATGGACCTATAGGACTGGCTGAGCTGATTTTGCCCTCATGAAAGACATGCCACAGAGGAACCTGACAACCCAGGGTTCTCAAATGGAGGGAGAAGTCTATATCACCTTACTCCTCCTCAACGGGGCTCTGCAGAATCACCTGGGTCTGCCTATGCAGAGTCATAGTGAACTTTTAAAGAGGACTCTTGTAACAGAGACATTTCCTTTCCCCGAAGAAATGCCGTCCTACTAAGCCATGTGTGAATAAACAAAAAGAACCTAAGTCCCTTAATCCTGTTGATTCCTGTTTCTTTTGACATTTCCACACTTCCGGCATGTCAGGCCAGTTGAAGGAAGTTCAGCTCAGAGTACACAGGATTGTTGAGGACCAAAACAGGTTTGTGAATTTTCCTCTGCTGTTTAGAGATCAATCTTCATAAGAATAGCTAATCAGCTGTTAACAACACTGTATACCTTTCAGGGAGTCTGCGAGCCGTGAAAAAGATGGGAAACAGCAAAGGGGGGAGTTGGGGAATATAGATAATGAGCAACAGAGAGTCCTGTGGCACCTTTAAGACTAACAGATGTATTAGAGCATAAGCTTTCGTGGGTGAATACCCACTTCGTCAGACGCATAGATAATGAGGATAATGTAGAAATATTCAATTATTATTAATTGCAGTCTCCAACAGACAAGACAGGAGAAATGCAGGGATGGGGAGTTAAATATTGTCCCTTTCTTGGGTTTGATTATATCCAAAATAGCACAGGGCTGTATATATTGCCCTTCATCCATTCATACAACATCAAGGGATGTCAATGGGTGAAATTCATCAGTCCAAGTTCTATGCACCCCTTAATGACCTATTCCAAAGCCGTAAGTGCTGCCCAGGCCTCATGATGGCCTTCTGCACAGGAATGAATTTCACCCATTGAGAGTAATGCCCAAGTATTAAGAGTAGGGGATGTGTCTTCACTGTTGTGGACGATGGCCTTAAACATATTTCATTTAAGCAAAATTTGTGCTTCAAGTTAACAGGTTAACTGTTAAGTGCAATCTTACTAAAACTGTGAGTGTACGTTCTAAAAACCAGGGCTTGTTTCTAACACTGTTGTCTATATGTAGTCTAACCTCTTTGTTAAAAATAAATGAATAAATACAAATAAGGCAGTTTATATGAACCATGGTTGCAACTCTAGTTTCTCCATTGACCTTCAGTACCCAGATTTGTATGTTTTACATCTAGAGGCCTCAAATGAGAGAAGAGCCCCAACGTGGTAGGCACTGCACATAGAGAGAGAAAGATACAGTCCCTGCTCCAAATCACAAGCAAGCTAAACACTGCTCTTTCCGTTCACAAGAGTTTCGCAGTGAAATGGGACTTTTTCACTAATTGTGCAAAATTATCTGAAAGTTTGGTCGTGGAATTTTGGAAAGAATTTTGGAAAGAAAATAAAAGTAAAATAAAATGACTTTAATAGAATGCCTTGCAGTTTGTTAGATGCCACTTCTAGGCTCTCTCTTCCCTCCCTACTCATTCTTCCACACATCTGGCCATCCGCTGGGATGGGAATAAGTGCATCTTCATACAAAACATCAAATCCATCATTGGTTTTTACAGCTGTTAATGCTGTGTGAGGGCAGAGGGTTATATAGCTTGGTGAGGTCTTCCATAGGTCAACTAGGTATCCATATGCCAAATGTTTTGGAGATGCTCCACCACTAGATTTGTACACAGTTTGGTCTGCAGAGGCTGTTTTCCAATGCATTTGCACACGTAAGAACAAATTGCACCCAGCCCTCATATGGGTATGCGGTGAACCCCTACACAAGTCATCAGCACAAACTGAACTCAAGACTTCAGCTGTAACAATCATAAGATTCTAACACTTGACTAAAGGAATAATTCCATTCAATGGATGCTGTAGTAGACTCATCCTCTTGTGTGCACCAGCTCCTAGGGCTGGAGAAAGACCCATGGATTCACAAGGAGGAGAGGGTGGGGAAAAAATCCCTTTCCCCACTATAGTTAAAAATCTTGGCAAATAAATCCTATTCTGTGCTTCTAACTTTCTAGATCTTTCTTTGGCTCTTCTGCTTTTATATCCATGTCCAGGGACAGTCCCCCTCTTTCAGCTGACTAATAATAACCCAAAGGGTAGAAGTAATCATTTTTCATTTTCCCTTTGCCCTTCTAATAATTTCCTGTGAAGAAACTTAATACTAATTGAAAAATTGTTTGTTCCTTTAAAAAAAATAAAGATGACTTCTACTTTTTGCCATGACAGACAACCGACCCCAATAATGATGAACTAAGTTTCCTCTTTAAATGCTTTGGAAATCTGACTTGCTCACAATATAAACAGAGTACGATTCACTTACATGCAGCCATGAATTTACCACCGAGTTTTCAGAGCTGATGTCAGATTTGGTTTCTAAGGTTGTCCTGGGTGATTTTAATATTCACTTTGATATCCCCTTTAGATTCCCTCACATGAAAATTTATGTCTGTGCTGGAGGCTTTTCTTTTTCTTTTTCTCCCCAATATATTCAGCACCAACAGTAAGGAACACATTTTAGACTTTGTGATCTCTCTAGGTTTTAATTCCAGACCAGGACAAATCCAGTAATCAGTTAAAAATATTATAGATCACACACTTATTACATGTGCACATATCTTCTCCAGGACTATCAGACTCTGTTATATTGTCTGCTGATCTTGCCATCTACTGGACCCTGCCAAACTGCCTAATCATATTTCCAGTTCACATCTAGCAACATAGGAATTGCCATATAAGAGCTCAGCAGACCAATATGATGTCTAGTCTTACATTCAGTCTCTGACCATGGCTGATGATAGAGATTTCAGAGGAAAGTGCAAAAAAAAGTACATTATTGTGCAAATATTATACCATGATGTGAAAGCTCACCCTGAAGTCAGCTTTTGATGAGTCCACTGTCTTCATCTTTGAACACGGGAGTAGAGTTGTACATTTCTACCCTCATAAACAACAGTGGAATTTGGTCCCACCTTCACCTGTTTATAATTGCTCTGTTTTGTCAATGTTTCTGGTTTACTGAAGAAGGGTAATGGAATCTGAAGGTCAGAGACTGGTGAGTGTGCGAAAATCATCTGGTCTTACAGTTCACTTTGAAATATGCAAACAGCATCTCGCCCAATATCAAAGTCTATTGAATAGGCAGCACATTTTTCTAATATCTCTTTAGGGAAACTTTGCCCTACACTTCTATTAGGTGCTATCATTCAGAGGCATAATTTCAGCTAACATTGTTATGCTGAATATACGCAGGTTTATGTTTCGATCTCAACTGACCCTAGGGAACTAATTTCTGATTCAATTAAATGACTAGGTGACATTCAGTCTGAAATTTTTCCTGAAGTTAAACTCTGAGAAAACATAGCTCATTCTGGTTTGCTACTACCTCCCTCCTGAACAATGCTGCAGTTCCCTTTGATGGGAACATTGTACAGCTTGCCACCAAGGCTTCTAACCTTGGGACTGTCATTGTCCCAAGCTGATAGCCCATGTGGTTACATCACCAAGACCTCATCCTATCATCCCCAGACCTAGCCAGATTATGGCCACTCTTGTCTCCAAAGGATGCTAAGGCTTTAATTCATATCTTTATTGCATCTTGGCTGGATGACTGTAATTCATTGTTCTCAGGCTTCCCAGACAGCTTACAAGTTAAAACTTATACAGAATTTTACAGCCAAAAGCATATTACAAAACGAATGTTCAGGTCTTAGTACTGGCTCCAGGTGATGTTTTATCTTCTCTGTCTTAGAGGATGTGATTCATGACTGATGAATCTCCAAAGATTTAGAGTTTTCATCAAATAACCAGAATTTTAGGAACCAGATTAATCCCTGGTGTAGATCTACAGTAGCCAGTGGAACTACACCCAGGATCCGTTTGTCCCTTGATGTTTACCCAAATTTTAAATGAACTACTAAGCTGAAAGTTTCTTATGAAATGGATGAGGTTTCCTTTTTCTGCTCAGGCTGTACCTAGTCTTTCTGGAGATGTCTGAGGTAGTGGTTGGAGCACAGGACTGAAGGTCCTGAGTTCTGGTTCTGACACCATTTTACACCATGGTCTTAGGCAAATCACCCAGGCTGGGATCTACAAAAGGTTCAGATTCAGCCTAACTCCACACCTATTGTAGCAGAGTTAGGCTAACATGGGGAGCTTTGGAAAATCCCACCCTTAACCGCCGTGCCTCGGTTTCCCTATCTGTAATTGACTATAATAATACTTGCTTGCCTACACCACAGAGGTATTTGGAAGATTAATTTTGCAGGCCAATAGTTTCAAATTTAGCTGCCTAAAGTTCGGCACCTAAATCCGTATTTAGGCATCTAAGAAAATGGCCTGATTTCTCAGAGGTGTTGAGCAACTGCAGCTTCCACTGGGTTCAAGTTTAAAGTGAAGCATATGCTAAAGCAGAATTGTCAGCTACAAGAGTTCAAAAATCATGAGCCAGACCCTGAAACATCATGAAATTGGCATGAAAAGCACGAGATTTAACAAATACTCAATGTTGGTTCTCTCTCCTTTTTGTTTGTTTCTTTCTGGTTTCAGAGCCTTTAGGGTGTGCTGGGGACTTAGGCTTGGTCTACACTAAACCCCCAAATCGAACTAAGGTACGCAACTTCAGCTACGTGAATAATGTAGCTGAAGTTCGAAGTACCTTAGTTCGAACTTACCTCGGTCCACACGCGGCAGGCAGGCTCCCCCATCAACTCCGCGGTACTCCTCTCGTCTAGCTGGAGTACCGCAGTCGAAGGCGAGCACTTCCTGGTTCGACTTATCGCGTCCAGACAAGACGCGATAAGTCGAACCCAGAACTTCGATTGCCAGCCGCCGAACTAGCGGCTGGGTGTAGACATACCCTTAGGCTTGGTCTACACTTACCCCCCAATTCGAACTAAGGTACGCAACTTCAGCTACGTGAATAACGTAGCTGAAGTTCGAAGTACCTTAGTTCGAACTTACCTCGGTCCACACGCGGCAGGCAGGCTCCCCCGTCGACGCCGCGGTTCCCCCGTCGACGCCGCGGTACTCCTCTTGTCTAGCTGGAGTACCGCAGTCGACGGCGATCACTTCCTGGTTCGACTTATCGCGTCCAGACAAGACGCGATAAGTCGAACCCAGAACTTCGATTCCCAGCCGCCGAACTAGCGGCTGGGTGTAGACATACCCTTAGTTTCAGAGTTTACCTTGAAACCATGATGGGGGGAAACTGACTTTAAAAAATGATTCGCACATAATCACCTGACTCCAGGAGTTGGGGCTTTAAGAAAAATGCCAAATATGGCAAGACCCATAATAAAATCATGAGAGTTGGCTGTGGAGCTGTCAGAACAGGTGCCAGCTCGTACCAAGGCTCCTAGGCCTCTCTGAACACTGACAAATCCATACCTAGAAAGCAGCCTGGCTCCCCTGTGTGTTAACATTGTTAAATTAGATGTTAAGTTAATAAGATGTGTTTAGTGTTTATACTTGATGAAATGCTTGTGCATTGATCTCACTTGTAACATCTGTAGCCCATGGTATGAAATTATATTGAGTGCAACCTAAACCCCTGCAATCAATCAGGAAAGATGTATTAATTGGTGTAAAGTGCTGGTCTTGCACACAAGAAGGTCCATGGAAACCAAACGAACTGTTGTAAAACATCAAAGGACAAAGACTTTGTTGGTTGCTCTCCGCATTCCACCACCCATCCATGAAGAGGGCACCTCCACGCAAACTCATCTCATCAGCTTGAACTCTGTGGGAAGGGAATAAAAATGCCTGATGAGAAGGAACTAGATTTCACCATGCTGCTTGGAATTCAGCAAGGGTAATATTTCGAAGCATAAGCAAGGGATCCCCATGCTGCATGGCTTGGGTTAGCCTTAAAGGGCATACAGAGCTTGCATATTATAGCTTTTGGAACCTAAGACTGTATCTTATTTGTGTGTGAATGTTTACCTGCTTTAACCTTGTAAATAACTCCTTTATTTCTTTTTCTTAGTTAATAAATCTTTAGCTAGTATTATAGGATTGAGTACAAGCTTTGTCTTTGGTTTGAGATCTCAGGTACAATTGACCTGGGGTATGTGATTGGTCCTTTGGGACTGGGAGTCCCCTGAATATTGTTGTGATTTTTGGTGTAAGAGTCCACCACAAAGGCAGGCTTGCTGGGTGGCAGGCTAGACAAGAGTGCCCAAGGTCTGTGACTCCATGTTAAGGCTGTTATAGGGCTTTAAAAGTTCACACTTGATACTTGGTTGGTGAAATCTATTTATAGAACACACAATTATGGGGTTTGTGCCTGGTTTGTGGCAGTCTGCCCTGAGGTTGGCACCCACGTTCATGAGCCTCTCCAGGCAGCTTGATATTGGCAATACTGTCATTAGTGCTTTGCTGGATGTGGACCTTTCCATTGATTTCAATAGGGATTTTATCAGGCCCTTAGTCTCTCTGTGTCTCATTCCCCATCTCTATAAATGGGGATAATAATACTTCCCTGTGTGACAAGGGTGTTGTAAGGGTAAATTAATTCATGTTGGTCAGGAGTTCTATTATTAGGGTGATAGGGGCCCTACGGGTACCATGTAACATAGTGAATTTGGCCCAGTGTTTATGAAGTGCTTTACAAACATAAAACACTATATAAGTGTTAATTATTCACAATAGTGTTGACAAAAATAATAATTATTTCAATTATTAAAACGGAAAGAATCTTAAACTTATTCCACTATCAATACTGTTTGATTACATCTTGTATATTACTAGGGTGACCAAACGTCCCGATTTTATAGGGACAGTCCCGATATTTGGGGCTTTTTCTTATATAGGCACCTATTACTCTCCACCCCGTCCCGATTTTTCACACTTGCTATCTGGTCACCCTATATATTACTAAGAAGCTGACAGTTACTAATAGATGAGAGGGGGGGGGAGGGATAGCTCAGTGATTTAAACATTGGCCTACTAAACCCAGGGTTGTGAGTTCAATCCTTGAGGGGGCCACTAGGGATCTGGGGCAAAATCAGTACTTGGTCCTGCTAGTGAAGGCAGGGGGGCTAGACTCAACTCAATGACCTTTCCAGTTCTAGGAGATAGGATATCTCTATTTATTTAAAAAAAAAAAAAAAAAAGTTGATGGAACATTTCTCTGTCAGAAAATGCTGTTTCATCCAAATCGAAATGTTGCACAGGAATGTGTCAATTTTGATAAAATTTTCAATGGAAAAAATTTAAAATGGATTGAAATTGAAATGGGGAATTATATTATATATGGGGAATGATACATTGTATTTTATATGTATATGTTATATATTATATTATATTATATTGTAATGTTTTGATGTTAAACATTTTGATAGGGTAATTTCAGTGTTTCCAGATCAACATTTTTAGATTTTTCATTCTTCAAAAAGTTTTTAAGAGACAAGGTGAGTGAGGTAATATCTTTTATTGGACTTCTTCAGCTCTATGTAAACTCCAAAAGCTTGTCTCTCTCACCAACAGAAGTTGGTCCAATAAAAGATACTACCTCACTCACCTGTCTCTCTAATATCCTGGGACCAACACGGCTACCACACTTCATGAAAAAAGTTTTGAGATTTTGAATTTTCATCCTGATTTTGGATAAAAACAAATTTTGAAATGTCAGAATTTCCCACAAGATAGAAATTCCATTTTCTGACTAGCTCTAGTTACAGTGATGAGAATTTTACTTCCCAAAGAGATCCACTGAGATCAATGGGATTATTCAAGACAAAGTATTAGACAGCATGAAGGGTAACGAATCTGGCCTTTTTAGTTTCTGCACAAATACAGTGTTGTCTAAATTCATATCACTGCAGGGTAATGATTAAATTCCTTCTCTCCACCCTTTAAGCCCCTGGAAGAGAGATGAAATTCAGTGTTATAATTTCTATTTGTATTTAGATTAGCAAAACTTGTTTTTCCCTTTTTTTTTTAAACAGAACAGCATTTGGCCCATGATTCAGCAAAGTATTTAAGTACAGGCTTAATTTTAAATACATGTTTAAGTTTCATGAGATTTAAGCACACACTTGGCTTAACAGGTATGTACTTCAGAACATGCTCAAAGTTAAGGATGTGCTTATGGCTATGATTTAGGAAAAAAGTTAAGCAGATGCTTACATTTAAATATATACGTAAGTTCCATAATAGAGTCAGAGTTACATGTTTTATGATACTTTGCTTGAATCAGGGCCTTGCAACCTAAAGCCATTTGACAAGTATCCCTTTAAGACCTTGTGCTGTATATTTACTGAGTACCAAGTGTGACAGCATTTCTGTAGGCAGCTTGTATTGTACATCCGTGAAAAGAGAGACATAATGAAAATGCTGACAGACCTTGTGGATGCTGCTGTAATCAGTCCTGAGTTTAGCTATTCTGTCACCTGCCCATTGAGTAACTATATATATATATATAGAGAGAGAGAGAGAGAGAGAGAGAGAGAGAGAGAGAGAGAGAGAGAAATCTCACCAAATGGCAATGCAGCTTTCATTTCATGTCATCCATTTTTATTTCATGCACAATATGGAAAATTCACCAATTTCCAGTCCATTAAAACACATTTCAGAGCCGTGTTGTTTGAAGTTACTTTACTTCAGAAACAGCTCTTTTCAATTAACTCTGAA
Source organism: Emys orbicularis (assembly GCF_028017835.1). Taxonomy (NCBI): domain Eukaryota; kingdom Metazoa; phylum Chordata; order Testudines; family Emydidae; genus Emys; species Emys orbicularis. The sequence goes on along the minus strand of NC_088685.1, from coordinate 14,701,206 downwards.
ACCTCTTTCAACAGCCTTTCATAAATAGGCCAACATCAATGGCATGCTCTGAGTCAGTATGTATCTCTAATGGAAATGCACAATGGGCCGCGCTCCATGCCTGCAGGGAGAACATCTTCCATTTCAGACAGATTCAATGAGAAGTTTTGCCAGCTATTCTGGGGGTCTCACTTTTTTTGTCTCAGGTTTAGCTCACAGCTGATCAATGGCTGTGCTTTTTTAATTACACTGTACGGTCTGTAATGATTTGTCACTCATTGAACCTGGGTGTTCTTTTTAGGTGGTATAAGCAAGGAAGAAAAAGGAAGTAACATTAAACGCTGTCAGTGAAGGCAATGGGGTTGTTTCACTTGCACATCCCAATGTGCTGTGGCTGCCTGAACTGAAAGGAATAAATACATGCAATTGGGGGGGGGAAATTAAATGGCAAGAATGCTGAGGTTCAGATTTTCAAATGTGGATGCCTAGACATGGGGTAACATTTTCCACTTCACCTAAGTGGTGTAATTGCCAAGTCACTTCTGAAACCAAGACTCATTATTATATTATTAATTATTATTACCATAGTGCAGTGGCTCTCAACTTTTCCAGACTACTGTATCCCTTTCAGGAGTCTGATTTGTCTTACGTATCCCCAAGTTTCATCTCACTTAAAAACTACTTGCTTACAAAATCAGACATAAAAATACAAAAGTGTCACAGCCCACTGTTACTGACAAATTGCTTGCTTTCTCATTTTTACCATATAATTATAAATCAATTGGAATATAAATATTGTGCTCACATTTCAGTGTAAAGTATATAGAGCAGTATAAACAAGTCATTGTATGAAATTTTAGTTTGTACTGACTTTGCTAGTGCTTTTTATGTAGCCTGTTGTAAAACTAGGCAAATATCTAGATGAGTTGATGTAGCCCCTGGAAGACCTCTGTGTACCCCCTGGGGTACGCGTACACCTAGTTGAGAGCCACTGCCATAGTGGCCAGGAGCCCTAGACATAGACCAGGTCCCCATTGTGCTAGGTGCTGTACAAACATAGTACAAAAACTGGTCCCAGCCTCAAGGAGCTTAAGCCCCTTAGACACTTAGGCATATTTAAAAATTTTACCGTGAGGCTCCCTAGTTCACATATCTAAATAAGTGCCCTGTTTTTCAAAAGTGCTAAGTACTCAGCAGTTCCTTTTGACTTTCATGTGAGCATCTGGCTGCTTATTACTTTTGAAAACCCGGCCATTTTAATGGGGCCCTAAATATAGACATAGGTTCCCAACTTAAACATCTACAAGCAAAAATCCTTCCTGGCAATACAACATGCTATATCTTTCCACTACACCCTTCACAGACACGTCTCCAGCATTATTTCTCAGTATGGGGATGCAATGGGGTTTACAAACCCCATGTTGAACATAGAGAGAAGGGAGAAGAGAGTCTTCCCCATTTACAAGCAACCAGGCTGACCACACCTCAGCACAGCTGCCAGAACTGCCAATCATGGAGGCATGCGCCCACAGCTGGGACCAATAAGAAAAATAAGTCCAGCTATAAAGGAAGGCGAACAGAGAGCAACTGGGAGGCAGAAAGGCCTGGGCTAAGAGGAGAGGGGAGGAAGGGACCAGACCAGACCAGACCAGACCAGACCAGACCAGACCGCCCTATGCCAGGATGCTGCTAGGAACCTGATAGTGAGACAAAGGAGAACTGCAAGCCCTAGGGGGCAAAGGCCCAATTGACTTATTTTAAGTTAAGTTGATGGACTGGGCTAGTTGGAGATGAATAAAGGGAGAATTAGTTAGGAGAAAGCTGGGACCTCTAAGGAGACTGGCCCAAGAGCAGTTGATAGGGGGTTATGTACTTGAGGTGTGAACAACACATCCTTAGTGGATCTAAAGAAAAGGGTAATAGGCTAGGACTCAGGAGATTTGGGTTCTACTCCTGGCTGTGTCAATGACTAGCTGTGCAGTCTTGGGTAAAGTACTTCACCCCTCCAACATTTTTCTGTTTCACCTATTTAGATTGTGAGCTCTGTGGGCCAGCACCTGTCTCTTATTATGTTTGTACAGTGCTGAGTCCAATGGGCCTCCAATTTCTATTGGACCCTGTAGACATTATTATGAATGATTAATACAGTAATGCTTTTCTGCACTTATTTCAAACTTTTTTCAAAATAGTCTACTTTTCTCATGTGAACCAATGATATTTTACTTCTCTCTAAATGACTTTTTAAACTGAAATATGTTGAATGTGCAAAACTGAAGAATATTTACTTTTTGGCAAGTGAAGATACTCACATTAGAAGCTTGTGAAGTTTCAAAATAGCTTGCTGGCAGATTGCAAATCAAACAGTTCCCTCTCTTCCCCCCCCCCCTGCTTTACCACCCCCAAGCAAACAAAACATTTCTGACAGACCCAAAACCCCCAACTCTTTACATCAATAAAAATAGTGACTTAAAATTCTCTGAAACAATGACTGGCTTTTCTACATACCTCTAGGACTTGAGCTTGAACACTAATATGGGATACTAACCTTACTCATGTGAGCAGACCCATGAAAGCCAGCAGGATTCTGCACCTGATGTTTGAGGGGCTGATCTCAATGGGGTTACACAAGAGAGAGCAGCATAGGACAGGGTTTGTTGTGAGAGGGTTCTTTTAACACCAACTGCTGTCAAGGGTATGGATAAATCAAGGCCTTCCAGCCTCACATCTTTTCCACCACTACACCCAAAGGGACTTGCCCAAAGCACCTGGCTCAGAGATGCCCTTTCCCGTCCCCTTGGCGAGACAGCCAGGAGGAGTTTGCAGGGGACAGACTATGGGAATCTCTAGGTCCTGAGGGATCCTTCCATAAAGCAACCAGAACTTGCTACAGACAGGTGTACAGGGGATAACTGAGAGCCTTCCTACACTTGCCCACATTCTCCTAGGGGTCCCAAAGGGCTCTGTGTGAGGCACCAAGCCTGATGGCCTCCCCTTCCCTCCATTGGAGCAGGACAGCAGCTGGGAGGAACCTTCACATCATTACTCATTATACTCTGAAACCCTCTCTCTGGATATGCTATTGTTTTGATGCTGAGATCTAAAACTGCCGCTGAGCATTTGGTTCCAGGTCAGCTCTAAAGTGGGGCTGTGTTCCATGTACAGTTACAAGGCATAGCAATGTTGCCAACTCTCACAATTCGATATTTGGTGTTTTCTTAAAGCCCCAGCTCCTGGAATCAGATGATTATGTGAGAATCTCAGGTTTCATTTAAAGAATAGAAACAAAAAAAAGTAAGTCTTTACCCCTTGAGTTACAGAGAAAATCTTAAAAATGTGAATCATAAGGACTCAAAAACCAGAAAGTAACATTAAAAAAAGGAGATGATGTTGTTGTTGTTGTTGTTGGTTTTTTTTTTTTGTTAAGTCTCAATATTTATAAGCAAATCTTGCGACTTTTGGGGGGCCTGACTAATTATTTTTGAAAACGTATACTGCATACGGGGCCAGAATCTTGCAGAAAAGTTGTTCTCCAGATTTCAAATCAAGATGATAAAAAATCACATGAAAACAGCTGATCTCATGAGATTTCTGCCATCTTGGGTCAGATTTATTTACATTAATATTTGTGTGATATTTTCAAAATGTAAAATGATATAGAAGTGTTAAGTATTATTTGTCTAAATTCTGCAGTTTTTACTCAGGGCCTGATCCTGAAAACACTTCTTTGTGTAACTTCAATTGAACTAGAACTGGTTAAAAAACAAAAAATCCCCCCACCCCTTGCCCATTTTTTTCCTCCCCCCCTATTTTTGAAAAAACGTTGAAATTTTATTTGAACTGGTTAAAAACAACAACAATTTGTTGTGATTTTTTTTTTATGGATGAAAATTGAATTTTCTTCAAAACTCTCCCTTCCCATCCTTGATAATTTTGCTTTTTTTTTTTCTGGTGGGGGAGGTGAGTTGACCAGCTAAAGAGAGAATTGAAATTTCATCAGAAACTCAGTTTGGGAAAATCTGACCGTCTCTAAATGGGGCTGTTGACGTGAGTCAAGTTTTTGGTTTCTAGTGTGTAACTACGTGCAGTTATTAGGCTGTCAGGGCCAGATTTGTGAATGTATTTAGGCACCTAAAGGTGCAGACAGATGCATGCTGGGATTTTCAAAAGCACCAAGAGGCCAGATCCAAAAGGGTACTTAGGCATTGCAATGCCCAACTCCTATGCCCCTTGCTGCCTAGTGGAATCCTCAGCCCGGAGCTACGTACCTAAGGATGAAATCCTCATAAGGTAGGAAGCTGAGTGGGGACCCACCTAAACTATCCAGGAGTAGAAAGGGGTGCGGCTAGGCCTAGATTTTCAAAAGTATTTAGGTGCCGAACTGACAGGCTAGAAAGATGAGCTAGGAATGGAGAAGGCAGCATTTTCAAGCACCTAAAGATCTTTAAAACTGGCCCTAAGTCTTTAGTCAACCAAAAGTCTCTTTGGCTGGATGTCATTGGAGACAGTTCCATGAACACCTCCGCTCAGCGTGCAGCTCTGGTCAAACAAAGAAGATGTTAGGACACATGTAATGGGGTGGAGAATATTGTGGAGATTATTACAAAGCCCTTATAAAAACCAATGCTGTGGACTCGTCTCGAAATCTGTGTGCAGTACTGATCACGGCATTTCGAAAAAGGATACTGCAGAATTAAAGGAGGTTCAGAGAAGAGTGATGAAAATGATCCAGGGCCTCGAAAAACTCTCATGTGACGAGAGATTGAAATGATTAGGGATGGTTTGTTTTAGATAGAAGAAGACAAAGAGGGAATGTGTTAAAAGTATCAAATAATGGTCTAGAGAAGGTCGACGAGGAACTTCTGTTCTTATGATCTCATTACTCAAGAATAAGGGACCATTCAATGATATTAAAGGGTGGCAAAGTAGAAGCTGATAAAAGGAAATATTTTTTCACACATGTAATTGAACTGTGGAACTCTTTGCCACAAGAAATAATTGATGTGAGGAATTTAGCAAGATATGCAGAGTTATCAGAATCAATTATAACATTTTCTGAAGGAATATTAAACCTCATAATGTGGGGTTTAAGTCAATTTCTATTAGAGAATAGGATGAGACCTAAGAGGGGGGAAGATTCTCTCATGTCTGCCTAATGTGGGGTTCTTACATCTTTCTCTGAAGCATCTGATGTAAGCTACATTTGGAGAAAGCATATTAGGCTAGATGGATGCCAGCTCTGATATAATAAGGCAATTCCTATATCAATTGTCTTGGAAAAAGAAATGCAAGTGGTGTGACTACAGCCAGTGAAGAAGGGGTGGTTTAGTAGTAAAGCCACTGGACTTTCAAAAGACCTGGCTTATATTCCTAGCTCAGCCAGAGGCTTCCAGTTTGGCTTTGGGCAAGTCACTTAATCTGTAAAATGGAGATACTACTTCCCTGCTTCTCAGGGGTGTTATCATGAGGATAAATCTATTCAGACACTATATTAATTTGAGAAACTGAAGACTTTAAAAATTTAAATGAACTTATATTACTCTGAAAACATCTAACTGAAATGTCAAGTGGTAGAACACAATGTGTGTCTGAATGGCTGTAGTACCACCAGTTCTGTGGGAAAGGCCAAATAAGTAGAATGAAGGCCAGATCCTCAAAGGTATTTAGACACCTAACTGCCTTTGAAATCAATGGGACTTAAGTACCTATATACTTTTGAGGATCTGGGCCAAACACGAATCAGCTTGAACCTTCACCTCAGACTTTTAATGACTCCATACCAGTACACAGGTTTAAATAACTTGGGTTCACTTATAATCATTATTATTAATTTTCAGTGGTGGGTGACTGCATGTCAAGGCATTTCCTGGTTCAGGATCAGAGTGGAAGTAGAAGTGCAGGCGTAACAATGCTTAGTACGTTTCATCTTCAAGACCCCGATCCAGCAAAGACCTTCAGCATTTGCTTAACACGTGCATCCAACTCAAGGCAGCATGCTCATTCAGGAATGCACGTAAGCACATGCTTAAATTAAAATGATGGATGTGTTTAAGTGCTTTCCAGAGTTAGTATCACAAGCAGTCCCATTACAATTAAATATGTGCTTCAGGCCCCAATCCTGCAATAAATTTCAGCATGTACATACCTTTATGCATATGGATAGTCCTATTGATGTTGCTGGGACTACCTAGCTGTGTAAAGTTATTCACGTGCTTAAATTTTTGCTGAATCAGGCCCTAAATTCTTTGCTGGATTAGGGCCTGAAGAGGCAGGTAACATTTGGTACTGGAACTCTGAAATTCTCAATTTCCTCCATGATATTTTTTTTAAATAAACCCATGATGCTTGCAAAAATGCAGAATATTGAGTCCTGTGCTAAGTTCCTGTAATTTTCATTCCCTTCATGAAATTCATACAAATTTCCTACAATTTTACAATTATTGGCCATACACATATAAAGAAAATCTCTAAACATTCAGGCAAATCCCTCACATTTTTGCATTTTGCAAATTTTTTTTTTTAACCAATACTAGGTCCCACTCCTGGACCCATGTGGGCAAACCCTGGACTCAATGAGGGCTGCACATGGGAGCAGAGGTGTACTGGGCAGATCTAGCTGCAAGACTGGTGTATATTGTCTTTGGCACATTTCTCCTCAATGCCACTATGGATAGCTAGTGCAGGATAGATTTTAGTTACTTGTTTTATCTAAAGCAGATCGGAATCTTCTAACAATTCATTCAATAGTAGAGCAGAAGGGGGTGAAGGCAAAAGATTTGAGTATTGAAGTTTACTCTGGTTAATTAGGCAGCAGGGCCAAGAACCTGCCCCATCATTTTTTTTTCTTGCCGATACTTTGTGTCCTGTCCCCCTCAGCTAATAGATTTTGCAGGATTGAATTCTTAGCTAACTTGCATGTGCAGTCAAGGATTACTTGTAGGCTGAATCAGGCCATGACTTTCTAATTATGATTTATGACAGTAAAGCATTTTGGGAAACAGTTTGAATGACGGTCATGATGCAAAATGTAATTGCATTGTACCATAAATGAGATAAAGCAAGGCCCCAGATCTAAGCACCCCTGCATGATGGGAGAAACTATTATCTGGATCCAAATCTGGATTAGGGTTGATGCTTGGCAATTTGAAGATTAGATAGATCCAAAGCCTATGACTCCATTAAATCAGTAGAAAAACTCCCATCAACTTTAACTGGCTTTGGCGTTTTAGATCAGGCCCATAAAATGCCAAATAAAAACCTGGATCAGAACATCCCACACCTTTTGAGGATGTTCAGATTTGGATCAGCATCTCGAGTTGAACTTTTCAGCCTGATCTGAAGGAAAATAATTCTTCATTCCTCCCCCCCCCCCCACCCCATCTCTAGATGCCACACACAAATCAGCATTAGAAATGAAAAACGTCCTTGAAGTGGAAAATGTCAACTCTGCTGCCTGAACTATTCCTGTATTAAGACCATTCAGGCTTTGGCTGTGAATGAGCTTTTTCTCATTGCAAAAGAGCTCACATTTAGTTAGCAACACGTCTACTTTTCTCCATATGGTTCCTTCCAAGGTGTTGTGTCACACACAATGATGTCACATCTTGGAGGACGAAGGGGGGAAAAGGCCTAAAGCTTTTTTTTTTAGCTTCACTGATTATTGGAAAGCTTTAAGAAGCCTGCTCAGCTCTCGACTGCAGTTTGTTGTCTGTTCTCCCTCGTTTTCCTTTGTATATGTTCACATGTCTTTAAAAGAAAAGGAACCACATTCTGAGTGACTAGCTGCAACCTCCTGCCGTCTGATTAATGAAATCTCTGTTCATCCGGATTTCCAGCCCCATATATTCCCAGTGGCTCCGAAAGTAGAATTTTTAAAAGGCTGTGGGAAAATAGTTTAGATTTTAATCCACGCTACTGTAAAACATTGACATAGCTAGGGAAACCTTTATACTTCAGAACGATTTTGGCCACAGCACTTATTTCATTTGGGGCTTTGTAATGATTGTTTAACTCTCAAATGTATTGTTCTTGGAAAGCCTGAATTTCAGTGGAAGTTACAAGGGTTTCACTGCAAAAATGCGTGCACATTTCCTTGCACTCACAGAAACACATAGGCGTACATGTAAGCAACTTCGTGACATGCAAACCTGCTCACTGTATAACTCATTTACATGATCAGGTACCCCCTGCTAGGGTGACCAGACAGCAAGTGTGAAAAATCGGGACAGGTGGTGGGGTAATAGGAGCCTATATAAGAAAAAGACCCCAAAATCGGGACTGTCCCTATAAAATCGGGACATCTGGTCACCATACCCCATTCTAATAGCTGTTTCACTGCACAAATGCAAGTTTTGACAAGTATGTAGCTAACTGAGGTGTTTGGCCCCCCATCACTGTATCCAAGCACCTCCACAACCTTAATGTATTTAGCTCATAACACAGCTCTGAGGTAAGAAATTGCTATTATCCCCACTTTACAGATGGGGAACTGAGGCACAGAGAGGTAAAGTGACTTGCCTGAGGTCACACAGGGAGTTTGGGATGTACAGGAAATGGAACCCCAGTCTCCTAACTCATAGGCTTGAACCCAAATCACTGGACCACCCTTCCTCTCCATATAGGATGTGCACAACTGCCTCTGGGAATGTACTTCTTATGGCCAACATTTTCAGAAGGTAGCTAGTGACACTGGAGGCCTCACTTTTCAGGTGAGACCTCTTTAAAGGGGCCCATTTTCCATAGACAGGGCAGGTGCTCAACACTTTCTGAAATCGGGCCCCTTTCGGATGCCCCCAGTTGGGCTCCCAAAATTATTCGTCATTTTTTAAAATCTTGGCCTATGTTTTGTTGCAAAGCACCTAGGATACTTTTGAACAGAGCCACTTTAGAAATTAAATGTTATTTAACATTAGAAAATAAAACCGATAAGGAAGAGGAGACTATTTATTTTTTAGGCCCTGCTCCTGCAAAAGACCTGCACCCACCTTTAACATTATGTATGTGAGAAGTTTCAGTGGAGTTACCCAGGCCTTTGTAACGTCCGTGGGGAAGGGACTGTAGTAACAACTTTTATGCCGTCAATCCTGCAACTGCTTATGAAGGTGATTAATTTTACATACACAATTAGTCTCGTTTGTACAGTACCTAACACAATGGGATCCTAATCCTGACTGGGGCCTCTCAGCACTACTGTGACAATAAATATGAGATAATAATAATATAATATATGGAGATATACCTATCTCATAGAACTGAAAGGGACCTTGAATGGTCATCAAGTCCAGCCCCCTGCCTTCACTAGCGGGACCAAGTACTGATTTTGCCCCAGATCCCCAAGGATTGAACTCACAACCCTGGGTTTTAGTAGGCCAATGCTTAAACCACTGAGGTATCCCTTATAGTATTATTAATGTTAAGATATGAATGGCTAAAGGGTGAAATGATCATCCCATTTGAATTTGGCCATTTGTATATCTATCTTAGCTTTGTTTGTTTTGCCCTATGCATGAAATAGATTTGTTCTATGATGAAACAGACACAATTATATGTCAATTTCAGAGAAGGTCAGAAAGCCAGGATGAACACGGTGGTCTTACCTGACTTTTGTTGTGGTTGCCAACTAATCGCTCGGTGCTAGAAGGAAATTAACAGATTAGTCCTCCACTGGGTGGCTGGATTCACTATGTATACTATTGTAGGAGACTCAAATAAGGACCTTCCTGCTTCATACACAGTAGCTTTACCAGGTAAACCAAAAGGAATCCTGGCTCTAACTGAGGTAGCAGATTTTGTATTAAGCTTACCTGAATGTTAGTCTTTACACAATTACATATCCCATTCTCTCTTAAATCTTACTTTGGCTCTATCTGTTATAAAGAGCCCTTCCTTCTAAAATGAACATCAGTATGTTCTCTGTCCATTTATTGGCTGGAGTCTACTCAACATCTGTGATGATCTTCGTTGTAAAATTATCTGAATAGGTGTAGCTTGATCCTCTGTGTGTGTATGGGAGGAAGACAGAGAAAAGCAAGGTTGAGGCCAGAGTTTTATGTTCCATGGGGCTGAGGCAGCCAAGATGTGTGCTGAAAAATTATAATAAAGCTCCACTAAGGCACACGATATGCCCATTGAGCTATTGTGGCCAGAATCCATGGGGCATGGAATTCAGATGAATGTTCAAACTTTTGGTGACATTGAATTGATTGATGACCTAATACAGAGAAGTTAACCCAAGATTAACATGCACTGAAGCTATCACATCAGAGCTATCAGACATTTATTCTAAGGTCTTTACCTCTCCCTGTTCATCAGCCAGAAACAGAGATAATAGCTTCCTTGGAGTAAATTTCTGCTCTCCCCTCTAAACCCCTATTGTGGTGAGGATCAAAATTGCAACATGAATAGATAAATCCTGCCAACTGTCAGAGCCCATTAGAATCTCTGTTGCCGGATGCCAGTTAAGGTAAACACGCTGTATGCATTACTGTCACAATTTCATTGGATTATATTTGGACTGTAGAACACTGTACAAATTGCATATAATTGCCTTCCTCATGACTGCATGTGTGGCATGTGAAACTTCAGAACCCTGCTCATCTGGAATGTGCTAACTAATTACTATGCCCATCAAATGAGGGCACAGGAAATTGTCTCAAACACCGGTATCCTGCAAGGGTACTCCTAATTAGGTATTATTTCCCGCTCTCTGTCTGACCACTTCCAAACACTACAGCTAAGAAGTTCACAAGATTCTGCATCCCTGCTTCACAAAAGAACTAAAATCTAGGCTTTCAAGAGCCTGTGTAGATGTACCCTCTCGGACAGCCAGGTACCATTTCACAGTAGGGTAGAGTTCTGTGCCTGGGCTGCACCCAAGCCTCTGTGCACTACTGATGGATTGTTTAGGACCTCAAAATGTGGCTAATGTAAAACTTAAGTGGTGAATAGTCTTGTGCTGGCCCCTTGCATAAGTGTGAATTTCACCGGTTATTAAACTACCCAATAATCATTTAAAATACCCAGGTTAAGGAGACTGATTGTGCTTAGTCTTAGTTTGCCTCTGTGCACTGCATTGCTAATCCTTTGGTGCGTGTAACACATAGCTCTTGGGGACACACAGAGTGCTGGTGCTGTAATGCTGTAGCAGGGGAGGGGAGAGATGGGGCACTTCAGGGTCTATAAACTGTGTCCTCCTTGAGATGGAGATGCTCAATCCTTTTGCCTGTTACCGGTATCTATCCAGGTGGAATTTAAAGATCCCATGAAACTTTTCCAAAGCAGCAGACAATCTGGTGTCCGGCCCTTTGATCCTTCTCCTTATGAAGCAGGTTCTAATGTTCAAAGTTCTCTGCACACAAATATTGCAGTGTCTATTGTGTTGCATCGTACAGTGACTGCAGCATCTAACACGTTATTGTAAAGTGCTTTGGGACAACTTGAATATAAAAGATGCCAGGAAATCCTGTTCTCCTCTTTCCTTACTTTATACTCTATGGTTTCCACCCTCCATTATGCCCATGCCTAACTTCACCCCTTTATGAAATCCCATTGTTTTCAATGGGACTGCTGGAACATGTGACATTAAGCATATATGTAAGTGTTTGCAGGATTGGGCCTATGTAATCTATCATGTTGCAACATGATAGAATACTATACAATCAGAAAGAAATGATTGGCAGAGTTCTGGGAGATAGGAAACTTCATTGTGTTGCTGGCTTTGCCCATTACTTAAATGAATCACTTAGGCCAAACTTTTCAAAAGCAATCAATGATTTTGGGTGCTTTATTTTTTGAATGTCCAAACTGAGACACCTGGGCCCAGCTCCTCAAAGGTATTTAGTTGCCTAATTCCCAATGAAATCAACAGGCATTAGGTGCCTAAATAGCTTTGAGGATCTGGTCCCTACAGCCTGATGTTCAGGAGTGCTGAGCTAGATATAATCATTGCGTTTACATTGCCAAAACAGACTCGGGGCAATGAGTCTCATAGTCCAGGTCTACAGACTCGGGCTCGCAGGGTTCACACTATGGCACTAAAAATAGCATTGTAGACATTCCCACTTGGGCTCTGAGACCCAGCCCCTCACCAGGCTTCAGAGCCGAAGGCCTGGTCTACACTGGGGGGGCGGAATCGATCTAAGTTATGCAACTTCAGCTATGTGAATAATATAGCTGAAGTCGACGTACTTAGATCTACTTACCATGGTGTCTTCACTGTGGTAAGTCAATGGCTGACGCTCTCCCATCGACTCTACCTCTTGCCCTGGTGGAGTACTGGAGTCGACTGGAGAGCGCTCGGCGGTTGATTTATCGTGTCTAGACTAGACTAGACACGATAAATCAAACCCCGCTGGATCGATCGCTGCCCGTCGATCCAGAGGGTAATGTAGACAAGTCCTAAGGTCCAGCCTGAGTGGAACATCTACATGACCATTTTGAGTACCATAGTGTGAGCCTCGGGAGCCCGAGTCTGTAGAGCTGGGCTCTGAGACTTGCTGCCACATTTTTTTTTTTTTAAGAGTGTAGACATACACTATATGTTTGAAGCTGGGCACTCAAAATCTGAAGCGCTCAGAATCAATGACAGATTTTGAAAAGATGGCTGTTAACCTGTGTGTGTCTGTCTACATTTTACAGATCTGGAAATTCAATCTACCGAACAGATGGATGGTGAGGTTAAAATCATCCATGTTCACAAAGGGAATTCTGGCTCCAAGGTAGAAGGTGCAATAGAAACGATAAGTATTGTGTGGTTATAGTGTATCTCAACACCTCTTTTGTAATGTAATGTACAGTGACAACAAATTTAAAAAACAAACATTTTTCTGATCTGTGAGGATGGAGTTGAAGGCTGGTAAGCACTAGCTACAACTAAGTGCTCTAGAGTGAAAGACGTGTGCTGTTGTGGGCTGATATCCTCAACTGCCCTTTCCCAAACAGTAGTTTGTAGAACTGAGAAAGCGACGTCAGGTGGAAAGGAGAAACCAGGGGCAAGAAGACGGATAGAGAAATATGACATGGACATCCCATAAATAAAAATAATCTCCTTCCATCTAATACTTTGCTCTCAGCATTTTAAGCCTGATTCAAAGCTCATTGAAGTCAACAGAAAGACTCACCTTCCTTCAGTGAGTTTATTTAGAAGCTGCAGCATCAACTAAAAACCATTTATTTACAAATAGATACTATATAGATAAAAAGGGGCCAGATCTTCAGCTGGTGTAAATTGGCATCGCTCTGATCTGGCCCTTGGCATATAGTAAAAATACCTTCATTAATAAAAATTTGCACAAATACAGCATCTTTCTCTTAAGGATCTCAATCAACTTTGCAGATATTAAAGGAACACTGTGACTTGAAATCTTGTGTGTGTGTGTGTACATATATGTATAAAGAGCTAAAATAGTTTCAAGTATCATGCCTGAATTCCTCTGTCACTTTTTCTGAGGGTTTTCTAATTCTCTTTTCCTATAACTGTTATTTTAATGTTTTTCTCGCGCGCGTTGGTGTGTGAAAGACCCAGACGGATAACAGGGGAAATTGACTGGGCATGTTGGTTTGTTTGATTATTTGTTTATTTATTTTTATTTTTACAGTACCTGGCACAATAGTTTTCAATACCTATTAGGACCTTTCTTACTACTTCAATACCAATAAACAGCAAGAGAATAAATAATGACAATAATATTTTTGTATTAATAATTTCCAGCTGACGAAGCCGGGGAAACAGTGAAACTGGCACACAAAGTGCAGTTAAATTACACAAAGTAAACAAGCAAGTAATAGAGAAAGTAGCTTTTGTTCTATTTTCTTGTAATTATGCTAAATTTAGGTAATTATGGTAACAGTAGGTTAAAAACAATCAAAGAGAAGTGTGATCTTTAGATTGACAGGGTCACTTTTATTTACCTCTGGGGCATTAAGAGGCTTAATTAAGGTTATGCTCTTCACTTTACAGATGGGAAAACTGAGGCACAGAGGGGTTATGGATCTGAGAAAGATACTTAAGCCCATGAGTAGTTCCAATGATTTCAGTGGGATTACCCAGGTGCTTAAAGTTATGGATGTTCTTATGTACTTTGCTGAATCAGATCCTAAATCCAAAATCACAACAAGAGTCAGTGTTAATACTAAGATTAGAAAACAACACTCCCAGCTCCTGGGCATGAGCCTGGACAACAAAACGACCCCTCCTGCCACTTGTGATCTGATCCCATTGCAGCAGTAGCAACAAAATGAATATTTAACACTTACTGTGTTTTACATATCCCATGCTATAGGCAATGTACAGTTGATGGTCTCGAAAGGTTTCAGAATAGATAGGTACAGAGGGGTAATGCCAATATGTTAATAAGAGCATCCTCCCTCAGCTATGTTCTCCACTAGAATCTGATGACCCAAAGCTCATGGAAGTCAAGGAGAGTCTTTCAATTGATTTCAGTCAGCCCATAGCCTGTAAGCCTTGTATACCAGAGGTGTGAATAAAGCATATTAATATTATCTACTTGTATTGGGGTAGCACCTAGGAACCCCAGTCATGAACAAGGACCCCATTGTGCTAGGAGCTGTACAAACAGATCTAAAGGATGGTCCCTGTCCTAAAGAGCTTATAATCTAAATTAGGCTCAGAAAATCTAGTCACTATTTTCTCATTCAAACGCAAACATTTTCTAGTAGCTATAACTGAAGAGAAAGGCAGCATCACTTGGCAAACAAAATCGCCTGGTGTGTACTCCGTTGGCAAGGTTTATAGTCTGTTAATCCTGAGTATTTTGACAGTACAGTAAAATAATCAGCTTGTGCCACTGGACTTTGGAGAGCTGGGGAATGTGACAATCTGTTAGAAGGAACAGGGTGTTCCCTGGAAAAAAAATGTCGGTAATTACCTGACACTTGGTAGAATCTAGAACCTTCCAAAATGCTCTGACTGAGCAGCAGCCATAAGTCCTATCTGGGAGGGGAATATCACCAGTATCCAGAGTTTGGGGGCTGAGATCAGCTCAACCCTCCTGGAATAATGGGGGCAGAATCTTAACGAGGAGCTCCCAGAATGCTCCCTCCAGCACAACGCTGTGCAGAGGGAGGACTGGACAGATATATTACACAGAACTGGAGATAACGTAAGAGGCAGTGTGGTCTGGGGGATAGGGCATGGGCCTGGGAATTGAGGAGAGATGGCTTCTATTTCTGGCTCTGTCACTAACTTGATGTCTGCCCTGGGGCAAGTCACTTCACCTCTGTTCCCCGCCAACCCTTTGTCTGTCTTTTGCATTTAGATTCTAAGTTCTTCTAGGCAGGGGCTCTCTCTGCCTAAAAGAACTTAGAATCTAAAGACAGTCTCTCTGACTATGCGTTTGTACAGCACCAGCCCAATTGGTCTCTGAATGTGATTGGGGCCTGTAGATTTTATTGTCATATAAATAGTAATAAAGGTGGGGCCTGGTTCTCCTCTTGCTTCCCCTGGTTTTACATCACTGTAACTTTTCGTTGAGTTCTGTGGCATGTATCCTGAGTTACAGCACACTGGTATAACAGAGAGGAGAATCAGGCCACGTGAGTGTTGTGCATGGGAGAGTTTGGAAAGAGTCAGCCATTGGGCTACAAAACTTTCAGCCCCTCTTAAGTCAAACACAGGCTGGCGTTTACATAGGACTTATGGAGGGAACATACTGTTCTGCTGCCAATCATTATGGTGTATTATCAGATGTCTCCCTTTTTTTCCCCTCAGTCCACGAGGTAACTTTTTTTTATTGATTCCATATAGAGAAATTAGCGTCACCCTTTATTTATTTCATTTTCTTAAAAAAAAAAATTGCATTGAATTATTCACGATAAAGAAAAAACAACAACCTCCGCTTGAATAGAAAAGAGGGGGCGCCGAAAAGAAAAACAAAGTCACCTGCACTTGAGATCCTGCACTACCACAGACAGAGCTACTGCTTCGTGCTTTCATGGAAACCAAGATGTTAATGAGGAAACAATTGAGCAAGGGCTGAAGGACAGTGAGAGAAACTGAGACAGGAGACCCTGGGCCTTTTTTGTGTAAATATTTGGACTGGGACACATTTGTTAATTGAGGCAATTGATTTTTGCCTGAAAATGGTAGCAATGTCTAATTCATTAAAGCCTAAAATAACATCCTTTGGGCTAAATGGGGTTGTTTCATTTGTAAACTTTTAGTGATGTATTAACAATTTGGAGGCATTTCGGTGCATATCTTAAAAAGTGCCACATTAACAGGAACCTGCTTGAAGAAAAAAGAAAGTTACACACACACACACACACACAATATATATGGCCTCCAGCCCCTGTCCTTCCTCTTCTGCAGCATTTTAAGGTCTGTGTTTAATATTGCCAAGCCTACTTGAGTGATAAATGCAACTGTATAAAAATTACTTATTACAAGCTGTCATGTTGCCTCACTCACAATGCAGGGCTAGAGGCACTGTACATAAAGCTAGGATCTCCACCTTGACAGGATCGGCAGCGCTGACTTTAAAATAAAATGCTTTCAGTCACAAATACAAAACATAATATACCTTTTCATAATGCTTCAGTTTGGAAACACTTTTGAAAGCTCGTGTTACCGTCAAACCTTTACCTGAGCCGCGCCAGCAACCAGTTAATTCTAAGTTGTCAATTTACCTCAGTGCTGCCTTCCATCACCTCCCCTTTGAAGAAAAGTTAAGCTGTTCAAGTTGCCATTCCTCTAATTTTTTCTAAGTAATATTTATCCTCCGTTCTTTAGTGGGGAGTAGCTGACACTACGGGATTATCTTGAGCACTAAATTACCGTTTGCGATGTGTATTTCTTTTTCTGAAATCCCCAACTATCTGTAGGCCCAGAACACCAGAAAACAGTCCCCTAATCTTGATGTCCCCCCTCTTCTCACCTGTTCTATTTACATAAAGTCCAGTTACACAATCCCCCTTGAACTGCTCCACCCTTAAACCACTGGCTGAGATCAGTGGTTAATTTTATGCCATGGCAAGCCAGAGCCCCGTTGCTCCTGCATTAATACTGTACTGATGCTTAAACACAAAAGCTCACTGTAAGCTATGGATGTCAGGTCGATTGAAATTGAATGTGAAGGTTCCAAGGAGACGAGCTATGTAACAACTGATTCGTTGTGACTGTTTTTATAGTTGGTCATGATGCGTACAGTATGTGAAGTTCCCATCTGTACTGGTGTCTGCCCACCAGCCACCCTGCCACGTTGGCAAAAGTGGCTCCAGCACCGAACGCAATAGGAACAGAACTGCAGATGCCTTTCTTTAGCCCAAATGTCTTTTGACAATGTTCACATCCAGTTAGGGCCCAAAGTGCTTGTACTTGTCAGTTGGGATAAATAATGAAGAAAGTAGTCCCCTTTCGAAACTGAAACAGAATTGCCACAGGAAATATTTTCTCTCCCCCCCACCCCTCATTGCAAATCCCTACCTTCCTCTCCCCACCCCCAGCTCCTCCAGAGATGCAATGTAAGAAAAAAAAAAGTTTAGACTGGCTTGTCCAGTGCAGGCCTATGACAATTGTGTTTTCTCTTTTAGTAATCTGTGTAGAAGGGAAAAGCCATTTGGGAAGAGGGAAAGAAGGGGGAATGTAGCAGCCAAGACTAAAACAATGCACACTGGATGTGTAGATGTCCATAATATACTAGGATACAGCTCATCGGAGTCTCACATTGCCTAGCAGTGTTGTGTTCTGTCCTAAGAATAGGTGCATATTTCATTTGTTAATTAGATATAATTCAATTCTGCCCATCTCAGATCTCCTTATTGTAAAAATCTCAGGTTGTTAAAAAAACGATCCCTTCCCCCCTCCCACCTCCATGCTAATTATCTTTTTCCTCTCTGTTGCAACATGCCAGATCATAATCAGTTGGTTAATTGGCAGACAAAGGGAAGGATGTTCTTGTGATTAAGGCACAGGATTGGAACTCAGGAGATATGGGTTCAGGTCTCAGCTCTGTCACAGGTGACTTTGGAGAAGTCATTAATCTCTCTGTGCTTTGCCTTTCTAATGTGTAAAATGGCAATAGTAATAACAATTTCCCTCCCAGGTGGAGGGCTGTGAGGATGGATTATTATTTGTGATGCACTTTGAGAGTGTCTGGTGGAAGACACACGTCAAGGTATCATTTCAGCAGTGTTGTTAGATGTTCAGCTGCGTGTGTGTGTTCTCCATGTGTGCTGTCCCAGCTCTGCACAGACAGTTGGCACAGCAGACCTTGAGCGAACCGCCCAATGACCACAAGATCCGTTAAGGTACGAAGACACCCAGCTAGGTTTATTGTTAACGAAGCACGGTAATAGAAAGGGATCTAGGGGTTATAGTTGACCACAAGCTAAATATGAGTCAACAGTGTGATGCTGTTGCAAAAAAAGCAAACGTGATTCTGGGATGCATTAACAGGTGTGTTGTGAGCAAGACACGAGAAGTCATTCTTCCGCTCTACTCTGCGCTGGTTAGGCCTCAACTGGAGTATTGTGTCCAGTTCTGGGCACCGCATTTCAAGAAAGATGTGGAGAAATTGGAGAGGGTCCAGAGAAGAGCAACAAGAATGATTAAAGGTCTTGAGAACATGACCTATGAAGGAAGGCTGAAAGAATTGGGTTTGTTTAGTTTGGAAAAGAGAAGACTGAGAGGGGACATGATAGCAGTTTTCAGGTATCTAAAAGGGTGTCATAAGGAGGAGGGAGAAAACTTGTTCACCTTAGCCTCTAAGGATAGAACAAGAAGCAATGGACTTAAACTGCAGCAAGGGAGGATTAAGTTGGACATTAGGAAAAAGTTTCTAACTGTCAGGGTGGTTAAACACTGGAATAAACTGCCTAGGGAGGTTGTGGAATCTCCATCTCTGGAGATATTTAAGAGTAGGTTAGATAAATGTCTATTAAGGATGGTCTAGACAGTATTTGGTCCTGCCATGAGGACAGGGGACTGGACTCGATGACCCCTCGAGGTCCCTTCCAGTCCTAGAATCTATGAATCTATGAATAGCATCTGGCAGACACTATGAGGATACTAACACATGTATGGCCCGTGACAATGGACACAGCTCAGTCAGTGGCAGGATTTTCCACTGCCCCTTAGGCTGGCCAAAGATACTCCCTCTGAGATACATCTTTATACCCTGATACAAACAAGTTAGTACTGCCTCTGACATAGTTACTGCTCCATGACGTGGCTAGTTATCACCTTGTACATGTTGGTTCGATCAAAACATCTCTATTACATACTGTCATCCTGACCTTATCTTTTAGGAGGGGTCAGTGTGTTCCTGTTATCCTTGGGGAATGGTTTTGTACCATCCTTGATATTGGGATGTTCTGCTACCACTTGATATCGGGATGTGTTTGCGTGAGTGCTCTGTGCTTAGCACTTCCTAGGAATGTGTATTTCTGCAATATCATCCCTGTTCTTGCCAGATTCTGTGAGCAGGTCCTGCCTCATACCAGGCCTTTGATACAAGGGCTCAAGCTGTCTTCCTACTACATTCCCCCGCTTTTTGTCTTTTTATGGGGAGATGTTTACTCATCATCCCAGAAAAGCATAATGCGTGGACTGAAGATGGCCAGTGGGCTAAACATTGTTTCTTGGTCATTTTGCTTTACCCATCCATACATTCATGCCCCACCTGTCCAGTTGTCTGCACATACCCTCATACAACCTGTGGACAGTTGCCTTTTTCCAATTGTTCTTAGTCCCATATTGTGGGCCTGGGAATGTTAGGTCTGGGACTTTGATTGAGGGGTGTAGTTTTAAATCCATTTTAAAAAATGGGAATAGGCACTATTCCAGTGTGTCCCACAGTGCTGGAGCAGTGACATTACAAATGAGGCCTTTACATATAAATACTTGTAATTAGTTATTAAACAGTACTGTCCATCCATGTTATGGGTTGCCCTTACTGCTGGTTGTCACCATCTGGTAAGCTTTGCTGGGCAGGAAACAGGAGCAACTAGCTTCTCTGTCCGTTGGATTGGTCTGAATTATTGAGGCCATACACTGGAGTTGCGATGTTAACAACATTTCTGGCATAACAAACCGGGTGCGGTGCTTTTTAGGTTTGCATTGCTTTGTAATACACCAGTAGTTGAGGTCGATTTCATTGTTTCTTCTAGATGCTGTTTTCCAGATAACCTACTGAATGGATGGGGGGAGGGATAGCTCAGTGGTTTGAGCATTGGCTTGCTAAACCCAGGGTTGTGAGTTCACTCCTTGAGGGGGGCCATTTAGGGAACTGGGGTAAAAATCTGTCTGGGGATTGGTCCTGCTTTGAGCAGGGGGTTGAACTAGATGATCTTCTGAGATCCCTTCCAATCCTGATATTCTATGATTAGATATTGTTATAATAAATGGAGATATCCCATCTCCGAGAACTGGAAGGGACCTTGAAAGGTCATCAAGTCCAGCCCCCTGCCTTCACCAGCAGGACCAAGTACTGATTTTGCCCCAGATCCCCAAGTGGCCCCTTCAAGGATTGAACTCACAACCCTGGGTTTAGCAGGCCAATGCTCAAACCACTGAGCTATCCCTCGCCCCATAGGCACACATCTCCTTTGGAATCCCCAGCCTGCAATGTCACAGCTGTAAGAGAGAACACAAGAGAACACCCCTGGGTTGTCCAGCATCCCAAGGAGACACGTGAAGCTGCAAAGTTCAAAATGGTCTCAGGATTTCAGACTTTATACCGGTGCTGCTGCCTGCTGAAGGTTATGAAAATCATAGTGTCACACCAGGCAGCAAAGGGAGTATTGCCAGACAGTTAACATCCTATAGCAACTTGGCTGATTGTGGACCTGTAAACTAACCACGGCAGTGCCGAGTTCATTTTTCCTCCCCCGATTTTAGCCCTTGGACGTTGTTACGATTAAACTGAGTTCCTAGTGACTCTCTGGCTCCTTGCACTTTGTTCCTGACATAGCTGAGCGTGCCTTTTCCATCGTACGCCCCCCCCCACACACACTTCACTGCTGATCCTACCTATCTGGTTGGTTTGGATAGCCCCAAAGAGAAAACACAAGGATCTAGAGAGGCCGGAAGGCAGCAACTACAGCAACACTCTCATCTCCAGGAAACCCTGAATCCAGCCTAATCTGAACATCTGCAGGAAAGCTCATGACAGCATTTTATCCCACTTTGCAGAGCAGACATCTGAGGGGATGGGCCAGGCTAATTTATCACCGCAGGATTCAAAGTGAGATGAGATTAGATCAGTGGACCAGGTGTGAATTAGCAGCAAAAGAAATAAAGAAGCAACGAAATGGGATCAGATGACGTGCAGTCTTTTTTTTTTTTTTTGCAATCTTAAACATTAACAAATAGAGTGGAGCTGTATGTCTCAAAGAGATGCAAATTAATGTATTCAAATGTAGGTGTTTAATTTTTCAATTTGGTACACAAACGGTGGAGGCAGACCCAACAGCCTTCATAAAATTAACATCAAATTTGTTTCATTCCTTTAGAGAGCATTGATTACAATTCTTCTGACACACTCTGGAATTCCATTACATTCAGGTGGTGGGTGGTCAGTTTAAATTATTTTTAGCTCATTGGAAGCAATTTAGCCATCAGAACTTGAATGAGCTTTAATTAACTGCCTCTTTCCTTCTTCCTCTGCAATTCATCAGGGTAAGGTTGAGGGTGCATTAAGTTGGATGGGTAGTAAAATTTGCATGTCTCTAAACTTTTACCAAAATGCTGTATCCCCCTTACAGGGCTTTCATTTCATGCCCTCACTTTCCAATCAGATAGAGATTTAAGGCCAAATTCACTCTTTAAAGTAGCCAGGTGCAATTCAAGAGAGGAAGATGATGTAAGGATGAACTCATGTTTAAGGCACTGGATTGAGATTCAGGAGATGTGGATTCAATTCCTGTCTGTGTCAAAGACTCCCTGTGTGAATTTGGGACTACCACTTAATCTCTCTGTGACTCAGTTCCCCATCAGTAAAATTGGATTAATGATATTTTATAGAATCAGAGAAGATTCAGATGGGAAGAGACCTCAGGTGATCATCTAGTCCAACCCCCTGCTCAAAGCAGGACCAACCCCAACTAAATCATCCCAGCCAAGTCTTTGTCAAGCAGGGCCTTAAAAACCTCTAAGGATGGAGATTCCACTACTTCCCTAGGTAACCCACTCCAGTGCTTCACCACCCTCCTAGTGAAATAATAGTTTTTCCTAATATCCAACCTAGACCTCCCCCACTGCAACTTGAGACCATTGCTCCTTGTTTTGTCATCTGCCACCACTGAGAACAGCTGAGCTCCATCGTCTTTGGAACCCCACTTCAGCTAGTTGAAGGCTGCTATCAAATCCCCCCTCACTCTTCTCTTCTGCAGACTAAACAAGCACAGTTCCCTCAGCCTCTCCTCATAAGTCATATGCCCCAGCCCCCTAATCATTTTTGTTGCCCTCAGCTGGACTGTCTTCAATTTGTCCACATCCTTTCTGTAGTAGGGACCCCAAAACTGGACGCAATACTCCAGATGTGGCCTCACCAGTGCCAAATAGAGGGGAATAATCACGTCCCTCGATCTGCTGGCAATGCTCCTACTGATACAGCCCAATATGCCGTTAGCCTTCTTGGCAACAAGGGCACACTGTTGACTCATATCCAGCTTCTCGTCCACTGTAATCCCCAGGTCCTTTTCTGCAGAACTGCCGCTTAGCCAGGCGGTCCCCAGCCTGTAGCAGTTCCCCATCCACACAGTGCCCATTCAGCATCCATACCCTTTACTGCCACTGCCACATAGTGATGCCAGAGAGTGCCAATTGCGCTGGTTGGTTTTTGTGATGTCTTCTTATCCACTAGGAACTGAGGGGTGTACTGTAGGTCATCAAATAAGCATCAGCTGATAAGAATGCTGAGTCACAATGACCTGGATCAGATTTAAACCAGTGACCTAAAAGTGAACCACTTGCTATCCCGTTACAAATTCCCTTGAAGTCAAACAAGGTCCCTTACAAGCTGTCACACACGCCTCTTGGCTCCATCTCCTCTTTTAGAAATGTGTTCTCTTCCTAGTGCTGGCACATGTCTTGCCTTTAATAGAAGGCAATTAATCAGGCTGGTCACAGAGCAGTGTCCTTTGGATCAAGCTTAGAATTAGAAGCTTTTTTTATTAACTGCACAAAAGGAAATGTTGATTCTTTTTATTACACAGTCTCATTTTTTCCCCCTTAACATCTTGACATGAAACAGTTGTCAATGAAATTCCCTGAGTACACCTTCTTTTGAATCAGATTGCTTAAGTCAGCTATGGGTCTGTATTGGGTGATAGGGGAAAGCAGCCATTTCTAATAAAATCTCAACCGTTTCTTCTTTAGCAATGAAAAGTCATTGTTTAGTGTTATTACAAGAGGTTTTTAATTCATTCTGTTTAGTTTCTCCTTTTCCTCTCCTCATAAAAATTGATGAGAAATGCCTCACTAATCCATCAGCCTGAATTTCCCTTGTGATTTCAAACTGGATGCAGTTTTCTTCTTCAGTTCCTGCCCTGAATTGTTGCATAGCACTGCTTCTCATTGTAGATTAGTCAATATGTTCCATCCCAGAAGTGGCTGCATTTAAGGGATGGGCGAAATGATTCCTTTACATCATAGAAAATTTGAGAACAAGTTCGTCCTTGGTTGCGATTTTACTGCATCTTTGAAGGTAAGGAAGTTGAAGACAATTTGGGCTGAATTTTTCAAACTTAGCACATTCAATGCATGCTAACGCTCTAACTAAACTGTTGAAACCAATGGTCTAGTCCAGATGGGAAAACAAAGATGGGCTTGCCATTTGCAATGGATACGGATTTTAGAGGGTGTCTTTCGGTGTACTTTATGCATATTTATGCCAGGTGGAAAAGAGGCTGACCACAAATTTGTGTTAAAATCTGTGTTTGTCATGGTCCTGGCCAATGTGTTGTGCTTTTGAAATCCAAGGGGATTGTGCTGCCTATGGCTGAATTTGGCCATGTGTGAGGAATAATATCAGTCACAGATGAACTCTTGCAGGCCACAAGTCTATATTTACAGCACTTGCATGAAGTCTAGGGAATTACAGATAATGTTGCACAGAGAGAATTGTTTCCTTTCAAAACAAAAGTTGTATTTATTCCTCAGGGGATATGGAGCATCATGAGTTTCTGCTTTGGGATTCTACCCAGCAAGACCCACATTAAAATCCTGCATTAGATCACAAATGGGCCTGAGTCAGACAGTTTCATTTTCACCTTCTCCTCATACAACAATATGAAATGCTTGGCACTTAGGGCCTTAGCCAAAGCCCATCGAACCTTGTAGGAGTCTTTCTATTGACCTCAGTAAGCACTGGATCAGACCATCACTGCTCAAAAGAGACCAATTTAAGACACACATGCCATGGAATTTATAGGTCAAGCAGTTAATGAGACCACTGGCAAAGCTCGGGAAAGATGGGAGAAACATGTGTAATAGAATAATAGAAATAATTTATAATAATACTTTCAACACAATGTAACAATGCCTCTAAGCAGGTTGTATGTGAGGACTGAACCCTGGATCTTAGAGCAGGAGCTTCTAAAGATAAAAGGCCAGGTGTATTAGCTTGGAGCGGAAGTAAATTCCTAAATCTCTATACATGGTCCATCCAGTAGGTGGGGACAAAGAGCCACACGGTGTTAATGTGGGTACGTTAATTTAAAAATACAGTAAAACAATACTCTAAGAAATTCAACAGTACAATTCAACCCACTGACAGTTAGTCAGGCAACTTAAAAACTTAAATCCAATCATTTCCGATACTTACAATTCCCTCCCATTTTCAAATGATTGAGAAAAACAGATGAGCTTTGCAACATGCCCTGAAGGCCACCAGTTTGGACCAAGGTAGGGAGTGAATTCCAAAGCTTCACAGAGAACTCCCAGCCAGCAGACCCTTCTCATATGAACCAATGGGACTTCAGCTCCAGCCCTTCAGCTGATCTCAGCTGCAGTGGACTGGCATGGATGAAGATGAAGAGTCATCTCTTGAGTAGATAAGCCCTCAGCTATTTAGGATAGTATGGATTAAACCTTCAGTTTCAGGTAGCCAGTGCAGAAAACGGAGCACTGACAGACTGTGCTAGTATTAAGATATTCCACCTACTAAGCAGGCTACTGAGTTCAGGATTAGAGATGGTTGGAAATTTTCCTGTGAAACATTTTTTCTTTGGAAAATGCTGATTTGTTGAATCCCAAACTGGTTGTAGGAAAGGGTCTGTTTCAAAGAATCTTCTGATTTGGAAAAAAAAAATTGTAAAAAAGTTTCAAAATGATAGAAATGTCCCATTTTGATATTTTCATTTTTTTAGTTTGTAAAGATTTTTCCATTCAGAATTTTAAGTAATTTATACTAAAACAGTTTTTGCATTTGTGTGTGTGTGTTTTTTAAAAAAAGGTTGACATGAAAATGAAACATTTCAATTGCTCTAATAAAAAAAAATGGAATATTGGTTTATGAAAATTTTAGCTAATTTAACTTTCCATCTTGATTTGTGATGGATTTTTTTTTTAATTTCGAAAACTCTCATGGGATGGTGTGATGGGGTGTGCACCCCACACCAGCCCTGATAGGGTTAATAAGGGCCTGAGAGGCCAATTACCTGACATCACCTGCAAGATGGAGGGCCAGGGTTAACAGAGTGAAGCCCGGGTGGGGAAGGGCTGGGCAGTACTATAAAGCCAGGAAACTGAAAACAGAAAGGTAGATGCAGGAGAAGGAGGCAGCAGTAACTCCCTAGGATAAGTGAGGTCACCAGGGGCCAGGAGGAAATCTGGAGGAGAGTAAGTCCTGAAATGCTGCCTGGAGTAAGGATTCTAGGAAGAGGCTAGGAGGGGGTGAAGTAGCCACTGGGAGTAGAGTAGGATCCCAGGGTAAATCCAGAAACGGGCAAGGGAAGAGAGAAAGACTGGATAGGAAGGAGCCCAGGGAAACAGCAACAGGGTCAGGGACTGAGCAGACCTGCATTGCTGGCTATAGGGTTCCTGGGCCAGAACCCAGTGTAGAGGGTAGGTCCAGGTTCCCCTGACAACCACTGGTATAGTGGCACTGCGCCCCGAGCTGGGGCTGAATGCCATCTGGAAAAGGCATCTGGAGATTAGTCCTGTTGGACTTCTTAACCCTGAAAGGGTTGTATTAAATGGTGAGCTGGCCCAGAAGGCCAAATTACCAGAAGGGAGACTACCGCAGATTGATCAAAGGCAGAAGGGACACCTGATGCAGTGAGAGCCACATTCCCAGATCTAGACATTGGGAGATGCAGTAGTGGTGAGTAGGAACCCTATTACAAACGGGAAAACTGTTTCTCACCCAGTCTATTCCAGATCAAGCATATTTATTTGAGGATCTCAAAGCACGTTACAAAAATGCTCATAACTCTCTTGTGAGGTAGAAAGGGAATAGTAGATCTCTGAATTATACCTGTCTTCAATATGGACATGTGGAGAAACCCTCACTTTCATGCTCTTTACATTTACTCACAGCTTTAAGGACAAATGAAATACATAAAGCAGAATTAATTTCCAGTAGAATATCTCCCAAAATTTTTCATGAGGGATCAATGACTCTTTAATACTCACATTCTCTCATTTGCAGTGGCAAATTTCCACCCAAGAAACAGCCTTTCAGCTTTGCTCCTTTTTCTTCTGATTCCCTGTTAACACACTGCAATCATTCAGTTTTTATCACAGGTCAAAATGTTTACATGGCTAGTGGCTTCTTAAAAGTTCATTCCCCAGCTAACCAAAATGAAGATTGAACAAAAACAGAGAGCGCTGCCTAAATGGAAGAGCATTCAGTGTGATTTTATGGATCATATCACAGGAAACCAAGTATCAAATCCAAAGGATATATTTTCCAGCCGACTTATGGCTACATATCACCATATTATAAGCCAAATGCTTTGAAAAACGGAGTCGTCATGGTGGCAAGATACTTATAAGCGAAATTCATCCTGTGCAGAGAGCCAGCAAAAAGGCCTCAGTACCACTTAAGCCCCCCAAATAAGGGCTTGTGTTGGCTCTCGGCTCAGGGGCCAATTTCTGCCTTTGCACTCCCTTACTCTCAAATCAGGGTTTCCTTCTCTCTAGTGCCTTTGAAAAATAGGGTTCTTCCTAGGGAGGCAGTGTTGCCTAGCAGAGAGCCCACTGGAATAGGACTTGAGACCGTCATTCTATTCCCAGTTTTGGAACTGGCCTGTTGGGAAGTTACTTCCTCTGTGCCTCAGTTTCTCCATCTGTAAAATGATAGTTACCTCTTTTGAAAAGCACTTTGGGGTCTACTGATGAAAAGTGCTATATAGGGGGTAGGTCTCCTCCTCCTCCTCATTATTTAAAAAATTGGATTGCTACATCTGAGTAAAGTTGCCCCAGCAAGCAGAAGCTGGGGCTGGGTAACAGAGGATGGATCGTTCAATAAATTGCCCTGTTCTGTTCATGCCCTCTGAAGCACCTGGCACTGGCCACTGTCCAAAGACAGTACACGGGGCTGGATGGATCACTGGTCTGACCAAGTATGGCCCTTCTTACATTACAGGGGTCGGCAACCTTTCAGAAGTGGTGTGCCAAGCCTTCATTTATTCACTCTGATTTAAGGTTTCGCGTGCCAGTAATACATTTTAATGTGTTTAGATGGTCTCCTTCTATAAGTCTATAATATATAACTAAACTATTGTTGTATGTAAAGTAAATAAGGCTTTTAAAATGTTTAAGAAGCTGCATTTAAAATTAAATTAAAATGCAGAGCCCCCCGGACCGGTGGCCAGGATCCGGGCAGTGTGATTGCCACTGAAAATCAGCTCGCGTGCCGCCTTCGGCACGTGTGCCATAGGTTGCCTACTCCTGTTATAGTATTTAGTTTCCTTCTCGTGCCTGGCACTTTTCACAAACACAGATTATGTTAATCGGCGTTAAAAACACACGAAGGAGAGCACAGGCTTGTTTTGCTACAACATGGGAGGTGAGGCATTAAATAAATGCTAAATACATTGATGACTGTGAGGTGCTCAGAAACTACTTTGATGGGGGCCATATAAATACTAATTTCTATTATAAGCAGAAGAATGAGCCCAGAGAATACAGGGCATTTGTTGGAGCTATCAGAATAATTGATTCAACGACTTTTGCCTCTCTTTCATGTTCACAGAACACTTGCTAAGAAATCAATTTAAAACAAAATTAAACATGAATCAAAAATATCTTGTGATTTTTTTTTTTTTTGGTGCAAATTTTCTATATCCCGTGGCTTGATATTTTAAAATTTAAACTTTGAGCTGTTTTGCTCTAGTTGAGTTAGATGTTCAGATACACAGTGATGTGTGTGGGATAAGAACCTACACACAATAGACTAAACACATAAATCTCCTGGCATGGTTTCTGTTCTCTAACTAGTTGAATAAAACTCCTATAATCAGACTTTTGGTGTGAATGTTCACATTTGCTTTCCAGAAGTAATGAAGGATGTAATATGAACATGAATGTGTTGTGAACATGTCCAATGTGAATTTATTATTTAACAAATTGAATTCATATACATTAATCTTTTGGAATATTCAGCCACTTATAATTGTTTATAATTAATTTTGGAACTATGCAAATAATTTTCAGTGCAACATGCTGGGCTTTACATACACGTCAGCTGTTAATAATTATGGACAAGTAGTTCCTGTATGCAGCAGTTTTTTTAAAAAAGGAAATGTCAGAGGGAAACTGACCTACAAAACATATAGGTGTATTTCACTTGGGTATCCTGTGACTAGATACAATAAAACCAACTAAGAGATACTAGATGGAAAGTGAGGATGTCACCACTTCCATATTTCACAGAACAGTTGTGCGGATAAATACACTAAAAATTGTTAAGCGCTTTGAGATCTACTGATGAAAAGCTCTATATAAGAGCTAGGTATTTTTTTTTATTAGCCTTTTGGTTTTTGCATCTCTTTAAAGTACACACAGGTCAAACTTTTCTCTGCAGCCTTGAGGACAATAAACTTCCTTTTTCTCCTAATCAAAACTGAGATTCTCATGTATTCACATGACCTCAGGAGCTGTGGTTGCAATCTCCTCCCACCAAATATTGCAAGACTCTCAATAAAAAGCACAAGAATTGGCATCTCTGATCACGGTTGTATCTCATGATTTTTATGCAGGTGAAATGGGACGGTTTCTTGTGTTTTGAGATTTCAAACTCCAAAACTCAAAGAAAAACCATGCAGGGATGAGAACCCTGATGGCTTAAACCACAAAAATCGTTGCATGAACCTCTGCAAAGTTAAACTGTAGCGGTTTACTTGGTTCTTCTCATTATCTGAGGGGGAAAAGGACCAGAATGCATCTCATTTGAGCATGTGCTCACTGAGGAAAAAAATTTACATTTTTGTAACAGCCCTACAAACCTTGGGATTTGACAAGAAATTGGATTAACCAATACAATTTATTTTAGCTTTCCCTTCAGGTGCCAGTCAAATTTTTTAGCGACTAAGGAATTTTCTGACAAATATTAAACCCATCACCAGGATGTGAGAGGTTAATCTCACTCCCGACCTCATAGAGCTGGGAGTCAGAGGTTTGAATTCTGAACTGCCACTTAGGCCTGGTCTACACTGCGGGGGGATCGATCTAAGTTACGCAACTTCAGCTACGTGAATAACGTAGCTGAAGTCGATGTACTTAGATCTACTTACCGCGGTGTCTTCACTATGGTGAGTCAACTGCTGCCACTCCCCCATCGACTCTGCCTGTGTCTCTCGCCGAGCTGGAGTACAGGAGTCGACGGGAGAGCGCTCGGGGGTCAATTTATCGCGTCTAGTCTAGACGCAATAAATCGATCCCCGTTGGATCGATCGCTGCCCGCCAATCTGGCCGGTAGTGAAGACATACCCTTAGTCATGCCAACTCCTGAAACATCAATTTGTTGCAGACTCAGTTTATAAACTCTGAAAATCAGTAAGTACCTATTTAAACAAACACACACACACACACACACACACACACACAAACTTTACATAAACAAAAGAGAAATAATTTACAATCAAGGAATACACAGCAAGGCCCCACTCCTGGTGAGAAATCCATGTGAGCATAAGAATCTGCCCGTGTGGATCCCTTTGCAGGATGGGACCATAACCTAACACTGGGTTTTTCAAAAGAAGCAAAGGGTGTTAGGTTTCCAAGCCACATTGAAGTTCAGTGAGAGCTGGGAGCATCAGTCCTTTAGGCTCTTTTCAAAATCCCATCCTGAACCTGTAAACATTCAAGCTCAGATCCTCAAAGGTATTTAGATCCCATTAGGAGTTAGGCACCTAAATACCTTTGAGGATCTGGGCCTCAGGGGGCATGTCTACACTGGAATAAAAGACCTGTAGCATTGCTGTGGCTGGCCTGGGTCAGCTGACTGGGGCTTAAAATAGCTGTGTAGATATTCGAGCCTGGGCTTTGGGATCCCAGAGCTGAGGTTCCAGACCAAGCCCGAATGTCTACACAGCGGTTTTACAGCCACACAGCCTGAGGCTGAGTCAGTTGATCCAGACCAGCCATGAGTGTTTAATTGCTGTGCAGATGTACCCAGAGTCAAATTTCCTAAAGCATCCAAGTCACCTAAGTCCCATTAACTTTCAGTGGGATGTAAACTCCTAGGAGTCTGTCTTCACCGCACAGTTAGACCAGGTGACAATCAATTGGGCAGGGTTAGATTAGTCCAGGTACAAACATCCCCACAGCAGAGCCCTACCCATGTTGCTGTGTCCTTTCTGTTTTGCACTTCCCTATGCACATCTGGGGGTATATCCCGTGGTTCTCTGTGCTGGTGCAGAGAATCTTTCCCAGTCAATTGTGTTGATTGAATGAGAACATGGGGCAGAACGGTGGGAAGGGACTATCAGCACCTGAATGATTTTTGCCTGGGTCCTCACTGCAATGTGAGCAGGTTCTCACCTGAGCGAAAGCAGAGCCCAGGTTCTAATATATACTGGCAGCAAGGTCAGCTAGTCTGGCACCTCCAAACCTGGGTCAGAGATTTTCCTGTGTGGAAGGTAGGGGTTTTTTTGGCTAAAATATGGTTAAGAGCTAGGGTTAACTGTGCAGTGAAGACACATCCTAAATGCCTTAGGCACTTTTGAAAATATTACCCTTAACACCGCAGGTCTGGGTTACTTAGTGAGAAAGGTTTCAGAGTAACAGCCATGTTAGTCTGTATCCACAAAAAGAACAGGAGTACTTGTGGCACCTTAGAGACTAACAAATTTATTTGAGCATAAGCTTTCGTGGGCTAAAACCCACTTCATCGGATGCATGCAGTGGAAAATACAGTAGGAAAGCTGTACCCTCACCTGCCATTCAAATAAACAGAAACAGTAAATACCAACAGTTTTTATCTGTAAGGCTTTGAAACGGGAATCTTGTAACACTTTACAACCTATCATTGGAAAAATTCTAGCAATACAGTTTTCACAATACCATGTCAAGGTAATTGGTGATAAAGCACTATCCTTTCCAAATGCATTAGTAACACTTATGGTTGGAAAATAGAAAAACTAACATATCAGAGCTATAAATACAGATCTAAACATTTCTGGTATCCTTCCAATGCAAAATATACAAAGGGCTTCATTCTCCAGTGCATTACTCCCTTTCTACACCATCACTACTTCCTTATCAATAGAGTTAAACAGTTGTACTACTGAAATAATATAGTGGTGCATCAGGTCTAAAATCTATTTTTTGACTATCTATATCAGGTTGGTCTCAGTCAACTCAGCATCTGAGCTCCTGCAAACATCAGGCAAAAATAGAAATGCCCCAAATAATCCAAAGTAGTTAGTTTAGTGTGTTGTGACTCTAATGGACTCCCCAGAATCTCAGCCCCTCTGGATATCCCTTCAGACTTTCTCTTGCTTGACCTAAGAAATGTTCCACTAAAAGAAATGAAAAGAAAAAGGCTTCTAAGCAGACATTCCAAACCCGCGAAAAAAATGTAGAAATTGGGCTTGTTTTTGGCTTACTTGGCTTGTAGCTTGTTGTAGCTTGTTGCTTCTTTTTTTTGATCAGCTCCTGGCAAGCAGGGGCAAGCAGCGGCAAGGGGGGAGAGAGTCAGGGGTACACAGCGGGCCCCCCACAGTCCCAGACTGCACGCCGGGGGGATCTAGTCACATAGTGTTGGGGTTCTTAGGGATTGGCTTGTTTTGGCCTTGTTTTGAAATGGGATTAGCTTGAATTTTGGTTTAGTGTGAAAGTCGGGGTGCTTATTTTCCCTGTGAAAGTTGGCAACTGTGCTTCTAAGTTCCAAATTCTGGTTGCCTTTTCTTTTAAGAAACAATTTCCCCAACCACAGTTTTTCCAACCTATAGCTGTCAACCTCGGTCTGTTTATCTTGGATTCTTTATGACTTCATTGCCACAATTCCTCCCTGTCCAATTAGTCAGCTATAGCTCAAATCAGTCTGATTAGCTAACAAGTCAGTCAATCTAGCTCCAGAGGAAAGAACTTCTTTTTCTTTCTCCACTGCCTCTGGGCCTCCAGTTTATTCTGTCTATTCTTACCCACCCATTGTAGCAGTATCTTAATTTAAACTGCTGCTGCAACTCACACCAATTCCAAATTTGCAACTAGAATCTAACAACATCCCATTTCCTGCCCAAATCAATGCAAGTTCCCTGCCGTGCAAATAACTCCTATGGCTTCCCAAACACCCAACGCTATGCTTTTCCTTCCCAGGGGAGACCTTCACTCCCTTGAGTAGGAGGTTCTCAACACGAATTTGCCTCTTATCCCTTACTACAACTCTCTTCTGGCCAATTGCCAAACCTAAAGCCTTGATTTGGACTCCGGTGGAAGAACTGGCACAAATGATGACCACTGGTTAAATATGTGGTTATTGGGCAATGCGTTCTCAGGCAAAACTCCCATTAGATTTCCTGGAAGTGACGAGTGCAGATTCCAGCCCAATATGCACACATACATTTTAACAACAGTGCACTTGCCAGCATTGTCTGGGCTATCTGTATTTCCACACTCACGAGCCAAGATGCAACCATAAGAGCACAGCTTCCGAACGGACATGGATCCTGGGAGCGGGCATGTTTTTTAACTGCTACAAAGAGCGTCTCACAGCACGACGGACAGGCTGACTTTTCTAAGGGATTTATCAGATCACATCACCACTTCCCAGAGACTAACATCTGAGAGGTCTCTTCTTGGAAGTTGTGGCATCAATGCATGGTTGAAATCTGGATTTTTCCTTCTCTGTGCCACAAGCCTGCAGTCGCCAAGCCTGGCATTCAGATACATGACAAGTAGACTGCTTTGCCAGTTTGTTTCACTGAAATTGGTTCCTGCTGGGAGGATCTGCTTTCACACTTGTTATGCTGGCACCTGACCATTTTTGGGTACTATCTTTAACATGGCACATCTGTTGTAGCCACACATATTCTTCGGCTGGTTCAAAGTGCCACGTGATAAAGTGTCCTATTTTATGGAAGTTAACCAGGCTTGATGTACCCTTGGGTACGCAGCTCAGCAATTCTGTAGTCTTGGTTACACTTGACAAACCAGGCTGACATTAGCAATCTTGTCTCATTTCCCCCTTTCATGAGAAGTAATCACAGTTGCCTTCCTCATCCGTATGGCTAAAACACAAGGCTAAGTCATATGGTTGTCGAGCTTGAGACATATTGGGTCTTACATATTTGACAATGCCTTCTTTCAAGGCTCTCTAAATAGACAGCCCAGAAAATAATAGTGCAGTGGATTCTGGAAATGTTAAGGGTCTATTAACAATATAAGGAAAACGGATAAGAATTTTCGTGTGCAATCTGTTTATTTAAATGATCACCATTTCATTAATACCAGAAAAGGAGTGTTGCTAGTGGTTGATAGATTCTCGGGTTTTTATCTTGGCTCTTACTGACTTACTCTGTGTGTCCTTGGGAAACTGGATTATTTTCCATTAATAATTAATTATACATACGATCATATGGCAGCATGTTGTTGAATGATATAATATCTAAAAAGTTGGTACTATTGACTTTATCCCATGAAACGGGGTCCTGTCATCATGCAAGCATTTGCCATCTTAGTATGTCCGAGGCAGCAGTAAGGTTCACCTATTCATCTTCTTTGATTCAGTGTTGCTACTTTTATGCTATTGAAGAATAGTAATTAATAATATTGCAGTATAATAGTAGTAATAGTTAATAATATTGCAATAGGGCCTAGAAGCCCCAGCCATGGATCAGGGCCCACTTTGTGCTAGTGCTGTGCAAACACAGAACAAACAAAAAACCCATCCCATCCCTTAAAAGCCTACATAGAATACTAGGGTTGTAAGAGACCTCAAGAGGTCATATAGTCCAACCCCTTGCTCAAAGCAGGACCAACACCAACTAAATCATCCGAGCTAGGGCTTTGTCAAGCCGGGCCTTAACAATCTCTAAGGATAGAGATTCCACCACCTCCCTAGGTAACCCATTCCAGTGCTTCACCACCCTCCTAGTGAAATAGTGTTTCCTAATATCCAACCTAGATCTCCCCCACTGCAACTTGAGACCATTGCTTCTTGTTCTGTCATCTGCCACCACTGAGAACAGCTGAGCTCCATCCTCTTTGAAACCCCCCTTCAGGTAGTTGAAGGCTGCTATCAAATCCCCCCTCATTCTTCTCTTCTGCAGACTAAATAACCCCAGTTCTGTCAGCCTCTCCTCGTAAGTCATGTGTCCCATGCACACTGTTGACTCATATATCCACTGTAATCCTCAGGTCCTTTTCTGCAGAACTGCCACTTAGCCAGGCGGTCCCCAGCCTGTAGCAGTGCATGAGATTCTTCCTTCCTAAGTGCAGGACTCTGCACTTGTCCTTGTTGAACCTCATCAGATTTCTTTTGGCACAATCCTCCAATTTGCCTAGGTCACTCTGGACCCTATCCCTACCCTCCAGCATATATACCTCTCCTCCCAGCTTAGTGTCATCTGCAAACCTGCTGAGGGTGCAATTCATCCCATCATCCAGATCATTAATAAAGACGTTGAACAAAACTGGCCCCAGGACTGACCCCTGGGGCACTCCACTTGATACCGGCTGCAAACTTGACATCGAGCCATTGAACACAACCTGGTGAGTCCGACAATCTAGCCAGCTTTCTATCCACCTTATAGTCCCTTCATCCAATCCATACTTCTTTAACTTGCTGGCAAGAATACTGTGGGAGACCGTATCAAAAGCTTTGCTAAAGTCAAGATATATCACATCCACTGCTTTCTTCTCATCCACAGAGCCAGTTATCTCATCATAGAAGGCAATCAGGTTGGCCGGGCATGACTTGCCCTTGGTGAATCCATTTTGACTGTTCCTGATCACCTTCCTCTCCTCCAAGTGCTTCAAAATGGATTCCTTGAGGACCTGCTCCATGATTTTTCCAGGGACTGAACTGAGGCTGACCTCTTGAGACATTAAGACAGACTTATGTGTAGTGCTGGGAAGGAGCCAGTGGCTGTGGTACATGTAGGTATCAGTGACACAGGGAAAGGTATAAGAAAGGTCCTGGAGGCCAAATTTAGGCATCTAGGTAAGAGACTGAAGTTCAGGACCGCCATGGTAGTATTCTCTGAAATGCTTCCAGTTCCACATACAAGGCCAGTTAGACAGGCAGAACTGCAGGATCTCAATGAGTGGATGATATAGTGTTTGGAGGAGGGATTTAGGTTTATTATTAGGAACTGGGAAACCTTTTGGGAAAGGAAGAGCCTATACAGGAAGGATGAGCTCCTCCTAAACCAAAATGGAACCATATTGCTGGCATGTAAAATTAAAAAGATCATAGATGAGTTTTTAAACTAAGGGCTGGGGAAAGCTGACATGTGAAGGAACACACAGTTTGGACACAGAGATATCCCTTAGGGAAGGATTTATTAAAGGGGATTCTCTATATCCTAGTAAAAAGGAGAGGATAAAAGTTGATAAAGTACAGGTAGAAGCTTAACAGAAACAGTCAAATGAAAAAGATTCCCATTCAGTTACATCACATTAAGGCAGACAACTAATTATTGACAAATTTTTAAGCGCTTGTATACAAATACTAGAAGTCTAAACACTAAGATGAGTGAACTTGAGTACCTGGTATTAAATGAGGATATTGATATAATAGGCATCACACAAACTTGCTGGAATGATGATAACCAATGGGACACAGCAGTACCAGGGTACAAAATATAAAGGAATGACAAAGTAGGTTGTTCTACTGGGGAAATGACACTATATGTGAAAGAAAACATAGAGTCAATATAGTAAAAATCTTTACTGTGCCATAGAATATCTACGGATATAAATTCCATGCTTGAATAATAAGAGTATAGTAGAAGAAATATACTACCAACCACCTGACCAGGATGGTTACATTGTGGAATGTTCAGGGAGATTAGAAAGGATACAAAAACAGAAAACCCAATCATCATGGGGGTTTTCAATTATCCCCATATTGACTGGGTACATGTCACTTCAGGACGGGTTGCAGAGATAAAGTTTCTACAGACCATCAATGACTGCTTCTTGGAGCAGCTAATCCTGGAACCCACAAGGACAGAGGCAATTTTTGATTTAGTCTTAAGTGAAGCACAGGATCTGGTCCAAGAAATGAATATAGTGAACCACTCAGTAATACCGACCACAATGTAATTAAAGTTAACATCCTTGTAGGGGGCAAAATACCAAAGAAACCCACCACTACGGTATTTAACTTCAAATAGGGAATTATATAAAAATGTAAACAGAAATTAAAAGGAACAGTCACCTGAGTGAAATGCCTGCAAGCTGCATAGAAACTAAAAACAACATCATAGAAGCTCAAAGTAAATGTATACCCCCATTTAAAAATATTAAGAGAACCAAACACTGCCATTGTGGCTAAAAAGTGTAAAGGATGCTGTTTACTCCCTGTAATGGGAGCTGTGCCTAGATCAGGGATTGGCAACCTTTGGCACGCGGCCCGTAAGAGAAATCTGCTGGCGGGCCGGGACGGTTTGTTTACCTGCAGCGACCGCAGGTTCGGCCGATCGCGGCTCCCACTGGCCATAGCACAAGAAATAGGGGTCACCAAATGAAATTAATAGGTTAAAAAAAAACAAAAGGAAGTATTTTTTCACACAACACGCAGTCAACCTGTGGAACTCCTTACCAGAGGATGTTGTTAAAGCCAAGAGTATAACAGGGCTCCAAAAAGAACTAGATACATTTATGGAAGATAGGTCCATCAATGGCTATTAGTCAGGATGGGCAGGGATGGTGTCCCTAGCCTCTGTTTGCCAGACGCTGGGAATGTATGACAGGGGATGGATCACATGATGATTACCTGTTCTGTTCATTCCATCTGGGGCACCTGGCACTGGCCACTGTCAGAAGACAAGACACTGGGCTAGATGGACATTTGGTCTGACCCAGTATGGCCATTCTTATGTACCTATGTAATAATTCAATGCCCCATTACTATTACCGGTCTCTTCCTGATCATAGAATCATAGAATATCAGCATTGGAAGGGACCTCAGGAGGTCATTTAGTCCAACCCCCTGCTCAAAGCAGTACCAATT
Organism: Emys orbicularis; assembly: GCF_028017835.1. NCBI lineage: Eukaryota > Metazoa > Chordata > Testudines > Emydidae > Emys > Emys orbicularis. The sequence goes on along the minus strand of NC_088685.1, from coordinate 14,663,644 downwards.
CCCAACTAAATCATCCCAGCCAGGGCTTTGTCAAGCCTGACCTTAAAAACCTCTAAGGAAGGAGATTCCACCACCTCCCTAGGTAACCCATTCCAGTGCTTCACCACCCTCCTAGTGAAAAAGTGTTTCCTAATATCCATAATAATAATAAACCTCCCCCACTGCAACTTGAGACCATTACTCCTTGTTCTGTCATCTGGTACCACTGAGAACAGTCTAGCTCCATCTTCTTTGGAACCCCCTTTCAGGTAGTTGAAAGCAGCTATCAAACCCCCCCTCACTCTTCTCTTCTTCAGACTAAACAATCCCAGTTCCCTCAGCCTCTCCTCATAAGTCATGTGCTCCAGCCCCCTATTCATTTTTGTCATCTGCAAATTTGCTGAGAGTGCAATCCACGCCATCCTCCAGATCATTAATGAAGATATTGAACAAAACCAGCCCCAGGACCGACCCTTGGGGCACTCCGCTTGATACCGGCTGCCAACTAGACATGGAGCCATTGATCACTACCCATTGAGCCCGATGATCTTCTATCCACCTTATAGTCCATTCATCAATAACAGGGGTTCCCTCTCCTGGCAGGATATCTTTAGTGTGAGAAAATACCACATCATCATCTGGAAGGTCAGTCCCTGCTATGGGATTGTTTCCCTCCACTCCGATATTCTCCTTCCCTGAGACATTCATTCTTCTCAACAGAACAGAGGCTGTCAGACCGGGAGTGGGACCGCTCAACTGTGTCCCTGGAAATCTGTTTATGTACCTCTCTGTCTCCATTAGCTTCTCCAGTTCAGCCACTCTGGTTTCAAGAGCCCACACTCTGTCTCTGAGGGCCATGAGTTGCTTGCACCAAATGCCCACATAGGCCACCTGCTCGCAAGACAGGTCAATCAGACATGCTGCATTCAGTGCAATAAACTAGATAGCCACCACCCTGCCACTGGGCTTCTGCCTGCATTCGTTTAGCTGTTTCCAGGGTTTTATTTGTTTCTCTTTGGGTTTTTTTTCAGGGGAGGGTTATCAGCCTACATTTGTTAGGTGTGGCTGGCTCTCTCTAAACTCCCTCTTAAAACTCCCATTCACTAGTTCCTCTGGTCAGTTAGGAGCTGGCTTTTTCTCCTTGAGTTAGTTAGCCCTGCTGCCTCATGAAGGGATCAAAGGATAGTAAGCTAGAGTCTAGTTAGTAAGCTAGTTTAGCAGGGTGCTTGGCTCAGCACACAGCGCCCGAAAGAGACCACACTATAAACTTCATGCAAGCAGGTGTAACGCTGATAGACCCCAGTCGTCGGCAGGCAGGATCGAACCTGGGACCTCTGGAGCTAAATGCACGAGTCTCTACCGCATGAGCTAATAGCCATATGGCTATTAGCTAGGGTTCTAGAGCAGACTCACTAATCTCTCTCTCTCTAAGTGGTCTCAGTGCCATTAGATGGGACAGAACGCCACACCCAGAATGTGTTTGGGTTACACAGGCACACAAAAGAACAAAGCAACAGGCAACAAACTCACCCCAAGGGATACATTAGCTCCTCCTTCACCTGGAGAAATCCCTTGCAAAACTCCTGTTTGCTGCTCTGGTTTTCTAGCTCCCAGAATACCTGTATATGGGATCAAGACTCCTTTATGGTGCCTTGCAATACTCCCTCTGACTAGCTTTCCTTAGTAGAGCTAGTCAGAAACTGGAATTTCCATTCTGCAGGACATTCGAAAGTGTCAACATTTATTTTAATACCAAACCATCACAAAAAGGCAAAATTTCTCATGGAATGAAAATTTTGAATTAGGAACTATCCATGTTTGATTTTGATAACATCCAGTCACTTGTTTTAATACTGAAATATCATCATCTATAAAATGTAAACTACAATGTGTAATATACATATTATTTAATAATTTATATTACAAGTAATACTTTTCTATCATGTGAGTAATCAAACCGATGAAGTCAAAACTAAATGTTGTCACCTTATTGAAATAAAACATTTTCAACATCATTAAAACAAAACATGACTTTTTTTTTTTACTTTTTTTCCCAGCAAAAATGTTGTCAAAATTGACATGCTCCTTTGAAATGTTTACCTTTCAATGAAACTGCATTTTCCAATGGAAAATTGTTTGGCTGAAAATTTTTCAACCAGCTCTACTCATGAGAAATATACCTAATCAAAATACTCACTGATAAAATCTTTATACCAAGCCACATTACACACCTTTCCTACAGTCGCTCTCTACCTACCTACCATACAGTGGAAAAATATAGAAAATTGGCTATAAAATGTCTTACAAAAAGTGCATAACAAAGTTTTGATATATTTAAATTCTGCATTTCAAAAACAAGATCAGCTATACAATACACAAGACCAAACAGAAGCCATGTACATGTATTATTGAAGAGTACACATGCTCCCTCTTTCCTATGTATATTGATTGTATGTAATGCAATGATGAATTAACGTGTCAGAGTTCAGATTGCGATTTTCAGTTCTTTGATGCATGTAATGAAGCTGAGATGTACTGAGATGAAGCTGAATATGTTGGAGTAGGTATTAATGTGTTGGTATGGCTGAATGCCATCATGGCAATGTGCTAGTGCTTGGAGAGTGGTATTGTGTTGGGAATGAATGTTACATATATGACTTCCTTGCTTTGTAGCATTTGCATTCCAGTGAGGAAATAACATTTGAACAACCTTTACACTAACGTCTGGTCGACACTACAGAATATGACTGGCTGAACATGGCTGTGAATAGTTGTGAGGACTGACGCCACGCTAAACACAGTTTGGGGGTCGGTATAGACTTGTATGCAAATGTGAGGGATGAGAACCCAAGGGTTAGCTGGAAAGAGGGGCTGCAGAACTGGCCAAATAATCAGATCTCCTCCATTTAAAGCCTTGCAGTTCCAGTAGAGACAGAGACTACAATGATGGGCACAGTATAAAAATTAGAATAGAACAGATGCTAATCTCCATATCCTGCTTTAAATCATAGATCTTCTGTTCCCCACCACATTTTCTTCCTATAAGCTAAGGCATAGGTTAAAAGCAAAGGGATAGGGTACTTTGTTATAGCAAGTGTTTGTTTCTTATACTAACACATTAATAAACTGGCAAACACTATTAGCTATAACCATTTCTATCATGTAATCATGGATCTGCTCTTCTTCTAGCCTTCTATTGCTCCACCCCAGTTCCCTTTTTTTTTATTGGGATGTCCATGGTATGCACCCAGGGCAGAACCTTTGCTCAAGCTCTCCACATCCACTCTCATGCCCCCATCCTGCCTAATATAAACATATATTGCTGCTGCTGTGTTCATGGCAGCGGGGTGGGGAGGGAATGGTCACGACTGCACCATGGAGTCTGGATATAGATAACATAATAGATCTCTTCTAGTCAATCACTCTGCTACTGCAGGATTGCTCCCTACACTAAATTCTCCGGTGCTTAGTCTGGTCCAGTTTTAAATCTGAGTACTGGGTCTTCCTTATGTTGGGCATGTATGACTATAGAGCACAGAATATTAGGGAAGGGCAAATAAGATCTCAACCCTTCACTCAGAACTCAAAGGGAACATGAATCATTTTTAGAGGTTTTAAAAAGTCTGGTTAACATTTTCCACATTTCTTGCTATCATCATTTGTTGTATCAGAGCCCATCTGGGTTTAGACTGTGAAGGCGAGCAATTCCCATGCCTAACTAATATGGGAAAGGTTCTTCTCATTATATTTATGAGCTTGTGAAAAGCAGGATGAGCCTGAAATCTTGTGGTAGAGCTTCTCATGAGCCTCCAAGTGCAAGTTTGCGGCCCCAAGAGCTCCACATAAGGTTCAGAGAGGTTTCTTTGAAAATCTCAGCCTTACATGCCTAAGGCTCCATTGACAATATCAGGCTAAACTATTTGGTGCTTCTGGAAATGCTTCTGCAGAGAATCCCAGACCTTATGGAGAAGAGACTTTCTAGATGAGAGTTGTGTGATACAAACAAGTGCAAGAGGTCCTCTGTTCTTAGCTATCAGCTACATGTATAGTTAAGTTCTTTTTGTTGCTGAACTCGCGAATGATGTGGCTGAAAAATGGCATTAGTTAGTAGCTGAAAATTAGTTACATGATAAGCATGACATGCTGTTTTATTCGTTTAGAAGCTGGTCAATAACATTACCACAGTACTGAATTAGGAAAATGAGTTTAGCTTGTTTGGACTAAACACGAGCTCATCTAAACAAGACCAATTAACTGATCTTAAGCCAAACTCAATGTTTATTTCATTACTTCGGCTCTATGAGGTTCATTATGTAAATTGCATCTTTTACCACTTCTTTAATAAGAGAACAGGGCATGAAGGCTCAGTATTTTATGACTCCCATACCCATAATATGAATCACAAGCTGGAAAGTCATTTCTTGCTGTGCTAATTGCAGACATTTTAGTGAAGTTAAGGAGAACTTCTCAACCTATCTAGCATTTCATATAACCTCTTCCATGAACAGCTTCCATGAGCCAAGCTGAATAGTTCTCTAAGGCGTAACTTTTTCCTTTTCTGTAATTAAAATACAGCGATTATTTGTGGATGTAATTATCTTTTAGAGGAAAGCACAACATGCTATGCAGCTTTATTAGCTATCCAATTAATGGACTACAGCTCAGGTAAAGACCCTTCATTCCCATGAATTATGAAACCCTACTAGTTGCATGCATGGGTCTGACATCGCACCTGTTGGTTACAAATGTCCATGAGATGCAAAAAGCACCTGACCCCATTGACCTATGATCTAGGCACAGCTCCCATTCCAGGAGCAGCAAGGGGAAGTGAGAACGATCTGGGAATCTCAAACTAGAGATCACTTCCTTAACTGTACCACAGTGGGCCTAGATCTCCCTTACAGGCCACTCCAACAGCACTCGTTTCATGGATGTCCACATGTAGGTATTACATGTCTTTATCTGACTACCCTGTTCTTAAGTAGTGTCCCTGGACTCACAGTAGAATTCTCAGATGGGACAATCTATATTGATTTAAGTGCACCAATGTACATGGAGGTCAAAGCAGTCTCTCATTCATGATCCATGTCTATATCACTTCAACCATATCATATTCCCTACCAACTAAGAAGCTTCCAGTTCATCTCTGAATAATAAATGTCCAAAGGGATACTAAACTCTTAACTAGTAAAGACCAATATCAGACTGATTGTGCAGAGTGGGGGTGGGCAGACTATTCCACATATTGCCACAGGAGGGTTCTTACTCCATCCTCTGAAGCATGTGGTTCTGGACACCGTCAATGACAGGATACTGCACTAGATGGATCACTGGTCTGATCCAGTCTGGTAATTCCTATGTCCATCTAAAATTAAAACTACCAACCTTGGAAACCAACCCCGGAAACAAGCTTGACTATAACTCATTCTACTACCTGTGTGGAGACCCTTGTCTTTTGTTGAGTCTGACCAATCGTTAGTGTAATCCTTACTATAAACCATTAATGAGAAATACACAGGCTATTGGTTACTGTTAACAAGATTTAGGGTGAAACCTTGATCTCACTGAAGTGAATGCATACTCTGCCATCAACTTCCATGTGGCCACTACTGTGGAGTGGTGTACCAGGTGAGACCAGGAGACCTACCTGGAATTTTGCATGGAGGATAGAGGGCAGATGCTCATCTAGTTCACTCCTTAGTCTTTGTGTCTCCTTTCACTAAAGGGATAACAATTCCATTTCCTTTCCCAATGTTTAAAAGGGGATTATCCCCCAACCACAAAACAAGCATTCAGGGTAAAAGACAGGCACAACAATGCATTGCAAAGGAAGTGTACGCCATACACCTCGTCACCCCCACTGATCCATGTGCAAGCAGGTTAGCATGCAGCAAGGACTGGGAGGTGAGCAGAGACCTGCTACCGGAATGGTGAATGGCTGTGTACAGACAGCTGAGCTCTGCAACCATAAGTGCCAATGCTAAGCATCCAGGTTACCGAGCCGGGACACCTGGGCACCATAACACCTAACCTGGAAAGGAGGAATTGAAAGGAATTAGCCTGATCTGTCAAGCACAATTGTAAGTGAGTGATGAGGAACCAGAATTCCCTCACAGAGAGGTGGCAAATGGACAGGAGCTAAAACAAGAGGCCCCTTAGGGATCTCACATTGGATCTAATGGCATTTACAGTCAGCACCATCCTGCTGCATGAGCAATCCAAGTAGTGGAAGACATTTTGTCCTGAGGAGCACAGCAGGAAGCCAGTGGACATGTAAAAAGTCATGATAATGTCAGGTGTGTTGTGTGTGTCAGCTCGGTAAATGGCAATGGAAACAAACCAAACCACATAAAGAATTCCTCACGTTAAAGCATTCAGCTGTCAGTCATGTGAAACCAAGACTGGTAGCACTTTTCATTTGTGTCAGTGCCGACCTAGCTGGTCTGAAATACTGAACCCCGCATACAGGGCATAGAATTTTCTGGGCATGATCTAGGTCAGTGGTTTTCAACCTATGGTCTGCAGACCCCTGGGGGGGGGCATAGACTATGTTTAAGATTTCCAACGGGGTCTGCACCTCCATTTGAAATGTTTACGGGTCCACAAATGGAAAAAAGGTTGAAAGCCACTGATCTAGGTGAAAGATGCTTTAATACTGGCACTCTGAAGGGTTCAGCCATAGCTGTATCCAGCGTAACCTCAGCACAACCTCAGAGCTGTGTAGTAGTAATATCCAGATCTTATATAGCACTTTTCATCCATAGATCTTTACTATCCATAAGGAGGTAGGCATCATTATCCCCATTTTGCAAATTGGGAAACTGAGGCACGAGGAGTTGAAGTGACTTCCCCAGTTCACCCATCAATCCAGAAACAGAGCTGGGAATAGAACACAGGTCTCATGTCCTGAGTCCTAAGTCCAGTGCTGCATCCACTAGGCAATGCATCAGCTAAAACTTTATACTGAGGCTGGGAAGGATTCGATTTTTATCAATAGATAAATGTCAGTAAATGTCAATTTCGCCAAACGCACACAAACAGACGGAAAATAATATTTCCATCAATAATAGAAATTTACTGATAGGCAAGTAAGAAAAATGCTGCTTGAGAATTTACGAGGGTTTGATTTAAGGATATTTATTTTGTATATCTTGGCGTATGTTGTGATGTTGATAATTCACGTTTTAACGGTTATAGAGCATTAACCTTTTGAATCTCAACGTCTGCTGTCATTCAATAATTACTGTCTGACCCTCTCCCCCCAGTTTCTTGCAACTGAAAATTTAAATGGATAAAAATACAAAAATGCTTAAAATAATCATTGATTTTATCCATTGAAAATATAAAAAAAAAATCTGCCAAACCTATTTGTATTTCATGCTCCTCCCTTGGAGGGGAGCTGAATCACCTGTTACAAGCCTCCTTTTTCACTGACCACACCTACATATTGCTTGAGCCACATCTAATTGTATAATAAACGTTACTTTCAGAGTAATGATGCCTAGTGGCTAAGTACCTGCACTAGAACTCAAGAGGGGAGTTGGTTCCAGCTCTGCTATTGATCTGCTGTGTGTCAACCTTTGTCTGCTTATACTTGTAAGCTCTTTGGGGGCAGGGACTGTCTTTAACTATGACTGTACAGTGCTAGCCTCCAGTTGCTACTGTAATGAAAATAATGTAAAGGGTTAATAAGGCCCTCCCAACCAATCAAGGCTCTGAGCACTTATTCCCTTAAGGTTCCCTGTCTTACAGAGCTGTTATGGACAGGCAACAGACTCCCATTCTCACTGTCACACACAAGCCTTGACACAACATGGAAAGATCAAAGGCTGCTCTCTTGCTTCTCACTTGTGCTACTGTTGCAAAATTCTCCAGGTGGCAGGCAGGGCAAGAAGGATGTTTAACTCTTTCTTCAGCCGACCTAGGAAAGACAAAGCACGTCTCCAGCTTTTAAATCACTATAGTCCAGAGCCCCCTGTTTACTGCAGAACATCTCTTAAAAACAAATCAGTTATAAAAGGAGAAAAAAGGAAAATGTGCAGAATGTTGGGGTAAGAAGTAGTGGAATAAGAGCACTGCGACAACATCTGAAGTCATATCCCTAAGATTTAAAGTAGAGATGCACCTATGGTGAGAGCCAATCATGAAAGTGACCTGACTTTCCAGTTCTCATTGGCAAGTGCCTGAAATATTGCTACAAATACTATTCTGGCAAGAGTTCAGCCCAAGCGTATGGAAAGCTTCTGAGATCAGCTGATCTCATGAGACTTCAGCCCTAAAAAAGCAGAAATCTCATGTCAGTGTTGTCAAATCCAAACCAGAATCCCCGAACCCTGATTTGCCTTCAAAACTGAACACTAAATCTATACAAGATCTGCATCCAAATACTGCCTTTTGGGTCGGTCCATCACTCCTTTAAGTCATTGGAAAGAGTCCCATAGACTTCAATAGCCTGTCGTTCTCAACAAATTGACCTATGCTAGGAGTCTGAAACTCCTTTTCTTGGCTCAGATAGGGTGCTTTAGGGAAGTCCTCTTCAACTTTGCACATCTTGAGGGCTACTTCATCATTGAATGGAGTCAAAGCCATCACTTTGTGATGTTCCCATCGTGATGTTGCACTGTCAAAACACTAGAAGACAAACATCTCAAGCACAACTTGATGTCAAGACGTCAGACTAGAAATCCAGGCTCCAAGGCCTGGCTAGCAGAAAATACTAGAGGGTTGGGGGCATGGCAGTGTAAAATCAGGTCCACCCGAGAGGCATGGTGTTCACTGCTGCAATCCCAAATGTATGAGAGCGTAGATTGGTTTGGAGATGCTGATTCAGCAGGGATTTAGGCAGTGTGGTCCAGGGAATAGGACAGTGGAGAGGTATTTGGGAGACCTGGGTTCTCATATCTCTGCATTGTCCTTGGGCAAGTCAGTTGCAATGATATGGAGATATACCTATCTCATAGAGCTAGAAGGGACCTTGGAAAGGTCATCAAGTCCAGTCCCCTGCCTTCACAGCAGGACCAAGTGCCCTCCCTACAGATTTTGCCCCAGATCCCTAAATGGCCCCCTCAACTCACAGCCCTGGGTTTAGCAGGCCAGTGCTCAAACCACTGAGCTATCCCTCCCCAACCTGTCTGTTCTGCTCTTCCTCTCCCACCATTTGTCTGCTCTATTTAGATTGTAAACTCTTTGGGGCAAAGGCTGTTTCTTAACATATATATTCAGTCCCTAATACAACAGGGTCCTAATCTCAGCTGGGGCCTCTGGGTCTACTGTTATACAAATATTAATAACAAAATGGAAAAAAATAAGTTTTTTTTTTTATAATGAGAAGTATATGGAAAAGTAGTGAATGTCACACGTTAGGGCCCAAAGCAGCAAACGGTTGTTCATTTGCATACAGTACATCATAAAGGGAGACAGGGCTTCTGTTGGAGTCAGCTCTGCTCCCATTAAAAACAGCAGGAGCTGTAGCATTGGCTTCACTGTGCCCCTTATCAAGCTCTTAAATTTCACGGGGCAAATATGTTTTAAATTCCTCTTCATCTACATTGATCCTGCTCAGATGCAGATTGTTTCTAAATGCAGAAAAAAATGTTGCAGGAAACAAGGATATTCTGTCGACTTTAAGAAACAGTCACAGAGCTGGAGTACGGGGTCATTTGAAGGCAACCCATTGGGAAGCTAACATCATCCTTACCACACTGTGAGATCTATTCAATACTCCATCAGTTAGGAATGTATGAACCTAATTAACCTCAGTGGAAATCACAGTCGCTCTTCTGCAAGGGATCCTTTTGAAAGACATAAGACACCCAGGCCCAGATCCTCAAAGGTATTTCAGCACTTAGCTCCCATTGATTTCAATGGGACTTAGATGCCTAAATATTTTTGAGGTCCCGTTGCTATGTCCTAGGTCTAGTTTGCGCCCTTCTATTGCGAGCATGCATAGGGACAGCACTGTCCATGCAGCAGGAGCATGCAACCAGAGTCTCTGTCCTGCTTCCTTCATGCACCCTCTCGGCTGCAAGTCACTCCACAGGGGCGTGGGGAGGGAGAAAGTGAGGCCATGGCCTGTCTGCAAGAAACCCAGCTAACATATCTGGTTGGGGTGCTTCGGGTGGCAATGGCTTATACTGCACCTCTGACAGAATGTAGCAGCAGATGCACTGCCACTGGATGCAGGGCACTTTCAGAGGCATTCTGCTTCGCCAGGGCAATAAGATTGCACACCACCCTCAGCACAGGCTCTGCCCCCAAGTAAATAAATGGGTACTCTATATTCAAGGGTATTTACAGCTTTTTCCATAAGGCTCTTACTTTCTCCCCTTCCCCTTCCCCACCCCCACAGTTTCTCTCTTCTCCCAAATTTCTCCATTTCCCCCTCTGATCCCCCACCACTGGATTAGTTTCTCTCCATCCCTCCCCACCCCACTGCCTGCTCCTTTTCCTTTTTGTAGTGTCTCACTAGAACTATCAACATTGTATTACAGTAGTGACAGAGGTCCTATTATGCCAGGCACTGTAGAAAATATGAACCAGTCCCTGCCCCACAGCTCTTAAAGCTGAAATAGACAAAATAGAAGCATTTACCTCCATTTTACAGATGGGCAACTAAGACACCAAAAGAGAGAGATGCCCCAGGCATGCAGGAAGACTGAAGCACAGCCAGTTAAAGCAAGATTTCTTTAGTCCAAAGCTAGCACCATAGCCACAAAATCACCCTTCCTCTTCAATACGCAACCAACGATGTTTGAGTGCAGGTCAAGCTTTTGAGCTTGTAGCATGTGAGTGTGTCAAAATTAAGCAAAGCTTGTCAATAACTGCTCGTTGCTTTGGATAAACACAGAGAGCTTTTGACTTGCCTGAGGTCAAAGAGTGAACCAGTGGCAGGGAATAGATCCCCAATAACCCAGAATTTCAGCCCCTGTGAAAAACACTGCATGGAAGTTGAAGGGAGGATGGGCCTCTGGATATTAAATATACCTGTGATCTTCCTTCTCTACCCCTGATTTTGTAAACTGGTTCTGTGCTCACAAAAACCTGCATGACTCAACTGGTGGGAATTTTCCATTCCTGCTAAACCAGCACTTTTCTTTCTGTTTAACACTCATAAATCAGGCCCTGTCTATCTCATTTCATAACCCAAAGGTATGGAAGCCCTACTTGCATTATGCTCTGTCAGCTGTGCCACAGAAACACTGCTTTACAGCTCTATTTTTTCCCCTTCCTTTGCATGTTTCCAATGATGTCCAGAGTAGAACTGTCTACACCTTGCTCAGAAGGAAAATGCTTTGGGCCCCATTCTCCCTTACACAAGCTACTGTTGGAAAGGGAATAAGGTTTCAATTCACGGTTTCCTTTGGATTCTTCATGCAGGTGAGCAGATCTGTTCCCCACTCCTTCCCGCAGAAGAGATTAGTTGTTCCATTCCCCTGTATGTGTGGGTCTTAGGAAGGCTGCCAGAGGTAACAGGCAATCCAGGCAGAAAATGTCTCCTATCTACACTGCTGTCCCCTTCCCACCCCTCCATGTGCTCCTTGGGCAGTACAGTTTCCAAGTACATTGCCAGAGCTGCCACTGAAAGCTACCCAGGGCGACCACATTTCACAATGGGACGGGGGGGGGGGGGGGGGAAATCTGGGCAAGTCACTGGAGACCCTGGCCATAGAACCTTGTTCCAGTTTTCCCTAGTGGATACCTTCCATCCCTCTCCAAACCTTCTGAGGCAGAAACCTACTGGAAGAGCGTCCATGGGACTGGGGGGAAAGAGAGGACCCTGCCACAGGCCTCCTTACTTCCATGCCACCCCACTGAGCCAGGCACTCCGTCTCCCTTCCACTCGAAGCAGCAGAGGGGTAGTTTTGGTCCTACAGAATGGTAATTTTTGCCTGAAAATGATGGGCCAAATTCTAGTCTCCTTCAAATTCAGAGTAACTCTTTGGGAATCAGTGACCAGCCCATAGAAAAGAGCTCTGTTAGGGACCAGGACTTAGGTGGACAGGCCTAGTGGCTAAAGCAGGGGTCCCCTTAGTCAGAGGCCAGGCACCAGAGCCAAGGATCAGAGCCAAGAATCAGGACCAAGTTACCCAGGGTGGGCAAGGCAGGAGTTATCACAACCACAGACAAATGCTTTGAGCAGCAGCTGAGCTGTTGCTACCGCTGGGCTTAAAAGCAAACCTGCTCACTTCCTCAGCCATGATGGCAGGGCATTCCATCAGGTGGCCTAGATGATGCAGACCAGCTGTGCTCACTAGCCTGCCAGGAGGCTGAGCTGGTGCAGCTGCAGGACCTTATTACTGACAAGCTACTTCCACAGCATGCTTCCACCTAGCCCCTGGAATTCTCCTCCCCTGGGGGTCTGTGGTTGGGAGGGGGCAGGGCAAAACAGCTGACAGGGATCTGTTGGAAACGGGGTTCTCTAACTTTGTTCATAGAGAGAACTCTTAATAGGGAGATTGTCTCTTGAATACCTCCATGTCCCATTGTCATTTCTATAGACATCCTCTCTCTCATTGGTGACCATACAGGCAAACTCCCCTCCCTCATGCAATCACATGGTGCACCTACTGTCCCTTTCATGACCACATGGAACACCTTTCCTTCCTGACTGCACAACATTCCTATGGCAACAGTTGCAACTTTTTCTGTGGAAAAATAACATGAGGAAAATATTTAGCTGATCCTTAATACAGTTTAGTAGATGGATACAATGGGCTGGAGCCAGGACTAGACAGCTCTCTGCAGGCCACCAGCAAGTGCCAGTAGTTCATAGAATCATAGGACTGGAAAAGACCTCGAGAGGTCACCTAGTCCAGTCCCCTGCACTCAAGGCAGGACTAAGTATTATCTAGACCAGTGTTTCCCAAACTTGGGACGCTGCTTGCGTAGGGAAAGCCCGTGGCGGGCCGGGCCTGCCAGGGGCTTTCCCTACACAAGCGGCGTCCCAAGTTTGGGAAACACTGATCTAGACCATCCCTAACAGATTTTTGTCTAACCTGCTCTTAAACATCTCCAATGATGGAGGTTCCACCATCTCCCTAGGCAATTTATTCCAGTGCTTAACCACCTTGACAGTTAGGAAGTTTTTCCTATTGTCCAACCTAAATCACCCTTGCTGCAATTTAAGCCCATTGCTTCTTGTCCTATCCTCAGAGGTTAAAGAGAACAATTTTTCTCAGTCCTCCTTGTAACAACGTTTTATGTAATTGAAAACTGTTATCATGTCCCCTCTCAGTCTTCCCTTCTCCAGACTAAACAAACTACAATTTTTCAATCTTCCCTCATAGGGCATGTTTTCTAGACCTTTAATCATTTTTATTGCCTTCTCTGGATTTTCTCCAATTTGTGTACATCTTTCCTGAAATGTGGCACCCAGAACTGGACACAATACTCCAGTTGAGGCCTAATCAGCGTGGAGTAGAGCGGAAGAATTACTTCTTGTGTCTTGTTTACAACACTTCTTCTAATACAGCCCAGAACGTTTGCTTTTTGTTGCAACAGTATTACACTGTTGACTTATATTTAGCTTGTGATCCATTATGACCCCCAGATCTCTTACTGCAGTATTTCTTTCTAGGCAGTCATTTCCCATTTTGGATGTGTGCAATTGATTTTTCCTTCCTAAGTGGAGTGCTTTACATTTGTCCTTATTGAATTTCATCCTATTTACTTCAGACCATTTATCCAGATCATTTTGAATTTTAATCCTATCCTCCAAAGCACTTGCAACAGCTCCCAGTTTGGTATGATCTTCAAACTTTATAAGTGTACTCTCTATGCCATTATCTAAATCATTGATGAAGATATTGAACAGAACCAGACCCAGGACTGATCCCTGTGGGACCCCACATGATATGCCCTTCCAGCTTGACTTTGAAGGATCATGAGACTGATGCATAGATCAATGAAAACAGGAGTTACTCCTAGTGTAGCTGAGAGTAGATTGGGCCCCACAATATGAGTTTGTGAGTGGTGATGAAGTGTAGAGTGTATTTGCTGGAGTGATGGACCCCCTAAGCAGGGGACTTGAACTCCTCTTAGTAACACTGCACATCTCCTTCATGCTGGCAAGATAAGGAGAAAGGCCCTGAAGTAGGAAGTGTCTGGACTCTATTTTATGAAGTGGTGGCACGTGACAAGCCAGGAGCTGCAGTGAAGATGGATGCAGAAAAGATTCCCCAGAAACTGTAGGCAGAGCCATGTGTGGAATAGGCTGTGATTGCCAGATGTTACAGCCGGGTGCAGGCCTGTGTGGGACTTCTGAGGGATCAGCAGCCGCTGGGCAGGGAGCCAATGTAGAGGAGCCCCAATGAAAGGCACTAAATGAGCCTGGCCTGGAAACGTGTTTGCTTGAATAGAGACTAGACTGGAGAGGGCACCCCACACACTAGGCTTAAAGAGCCCTGACTCTAGACTGGACTGCCCCAGGGACCCAAACAAGAACTGCTATTGAACTGTAACTGTTTGAGCCTCTGCCCCTAGTGTCTTAACAACCTATCCCTTTCTTGCCAGCTCTAGGAAAAGACCTTTTCCTCTTAGCCATTTGTCTGAATGGTTATTGGGAACCACCAGGGCTAACCAATGTCTACAAGGCCTACATGCTGAAACACCTGCTTTGCTTGCCTCTGTGCCACAATACACTTAGCATGCTATTGGCACCTTAGGAGGTTGGTGTACTCCATTACTGAGTAGCCTCAATATTTACGCTATACAGCAGAAAACAACATCAGTGCTGTTACTGAAAACAGCTGTTAACATTTGGACAAGGAGCATGGCAGGAGAAGCTCCACCACTTGAATCCTGTAATCCTAGACTGGTCAAAAACTCTTGAATGTATGATGACCGGACAGAATCCTGCATTGACTGGAGTGGGTGAACAGGATGTCCTACCCCAAAAGGCTTTTCCCATCTCTGTGTTCTAGGATTCCTGTGGTAGGGTGTCTATAGCCCTTGTTGGGTTTTGTTGTAGATATTTCTATTTCCTTACTGAGATGGTTAATTTTGTGAGTAACATTTCCCATGGATAAGAGTCCTTTGTGTATTTCACTTGACCTTACCAGTCTTACCCACCCCAAAGTCAATATAATATGACACCTACAGAAATCATATAATTATAGGGGTCTTTGATTTGACACTTAAAAAAAAAAAGTAAATAAAAATAGTTCCCCTTACTACCATAGGCGCCTTTGAAACATAAATTAGAATTTCGTGTTCTAATTTGCCGTTGACAAGTCTTAGAGGCAGAGTTAAGACAAAATTCTTGAGCCAGCAAACTTGCTTCTACAAGTACAAAGGAATTTAAAGAGTGGCCTGGGGAAGAAATGGATGGAGCTGTCAGTCACATGAAAGAATTTAGAAAAAGAATGCTGATGCTTCGTCAAATGGTGGGATTCAAATGTAGAGGCATGTCGCTGACCCTGATGCTGAGCATCACATACTTTAAATCCCTGAAGATTAATAGGAAAGATGGTTATGGCTCTCACAACAGCTGCTAGAAGGTGTTCATAGCTCAGGTTTTAATTACGTGTATTTATACAGTAAAAAGTCCTAAATGCATGATAGCCCGTAGTATGCAACAATTTTGAACATTTATGAGATTCAGGCAATTAAGAGTCTAAACTTTCAAATGTTTCCAGATGGCACACTGATTAACAATTGTGTGAATTTAATATTTGTTTAAATGCACTGCACTGTAAAATATTTCTTAATAGTATATGAATGCATCTCAATGAATCTAGGAACAGCTCTTCTCACAGCATAACTTGTCTCATTGCCTGGAGAGCTGGAAATCTCATTAGCTGATTATATAGACCAAAAGCAGTGGCAGAGTGGAACAAGAAGACTGAAAAGAGGCTTTTTCTCAGCTAAGGATTATTTCTCCTTTCTGTCTTAAGCCCTGATCCAGCAAAGCATTTAAGCATGCGTGTCATTTTAAGCATGAGAGTAGTCTCATCATCTTCAACAGAAATACACACAGTAGAAGTTAGGTACATGTGTAAGGCCCCGATGCTGCAGTTCTTGCAGATGAGCAGACAGCTGTGCCTGCAGGCACCCCCGATGAAGACAATGGCGCTCCAGGTAGCCACAGCAACTCATGTGCTATGAATGGTAGGATAGGGCCTAAGGCCCAGACAAAGGGAGTTAGGTGCCTAAATACATTTGAGAATCTGGTCCCAAATGCTTTGCTGGATCAGGGACCGGTTTATGTGATATAGTTTTTGGAGAACTGAATCAATACAAAAGCCCACTTGGTTTCATTGTGGACTTGAAACTCTGCAGTTTGATTGAAAACTTACCGTCATTCAAACCAGTTTACCAAGGGTTGTGGTGGATTCTCCATCAGTGGAAAGCTTTAAATGAAGATTGGCTGTCTTTCTAAAAGATGCACACTGGTTCAGCCACAGCTATTGGACATAAAGCATGAATTAATTCAAATTAACCCATGGCCTATGTTGTTCAGGAAATAAGAGTAGATGACCCCAATGGTCCCTTCTGGCCTTAAAATCTATGAAAAAAATCACTAAAATTTGCAAATATTTTGAGGAGACCTGGGCCAATCAGTAGTTCTGTGTAGAAACTAGAGATGGGCCTAAAAACTTCAGATCTGATTCCCTAGATTCTGAACATCACATATATCATGGGTGTCTGAATCCAGTGTTTTGATCTGCATATGTGTCAAGCTGCATGCACATGAAACTTGTGGTGACAAAATGGCAGATGAAATTTAATGTTGATAAATGCAAAGTAATGCACATTGGAAAGCATAATTCCAGTATGGAATGATGGGGTCTAAATTAGCTGTTACCACTCAAGAAAGAGATCTTGGAGTCATTGTGGACAGTTCTCTGATAACTTCCACTCAATGTGCAGTGGCAGTCAAAAAAGCTAATAGGATATTAGGAACCATTACGAAAAGGATAGATAAGACAGAAAATATCATAATGCCACAATATAAATCCATGGTACACCCACATCTTGAATACTGTCTGCAGATCCGGATGCCCCATCTCAAAAAAGATATATTAGAATTGGAAAAGGTACAGAGAAGGGCAACTAAAATGATTAGGGGTATGGAACAGCTTCCATATGAGGAGAGATTAAAAAGACCGGGACTTTTCATCTTGGAAAAGAGACAATTTAGGGGAGATATGATAGAGGTCTATGAAATCATGAATAGTGTGGAGAAAATAAATAAGGAAGCATTATTTACCCCTTAACATAACATAAGAATGAGGCTCACCCCATGAAATTAATAGGCGGCAGGTTTAAAATAAACAAAAGGAAGAACTTCTTAATAATAATATTAATGGAGATATCCCATCTCCTAGAACTGGAAGGGACCTTGAAAGGTCATCAAGTCCAGCCCCCTGCCTTCACTAACAGGACCAATTTTTGATTTTGCCCCAGATCCCTAAGTGGCCCCCTCAAGGATTGAACTCACAACCCTGGGTTTAGCAGGCCAATGCTCAAACCACTGAGCTATCCCTCCCCCCCTTCTTCACACAAGGCACCGTCAACCTGTGGAACTCTTTGCCAGGGGATATTGTGAAGGCCAAGACTATAACAGGGTTCAAAGAAGAGCTAGATATGTTCATGGAAGATAGGTCTATCAATGGCTATTAGCCAGGATGGGCAGGGACACAACACCATGCTCTGAGTGCTCCTAGCCTCTGTTCGCCAGAAACTGGGAGTGGACGACAAGGGATGGATCACTTCATGATTGCATGTTCTATTCATTCCCTCTGAATCACCTGGCATTGGCCACTGTCAGAAGATAGGATGCTGAACTAGATGGACCATTGGTCTGACCCAATATGGCTGTTATGGTTTTGCATGGTTTCAACACAAAATGAGGTGGAAATCAATATTTTGGGCAGAATTTTGTTTGGAGTTGATGGGTTAGCTAGTTAGTTCCTTCAAACCTGAAACGCAATGAAAACTAGGAGGAGCAACCCAGGAAAACAAATATTGTCTTCTGAACCCTACAACATGAGAGGAAGGTGGCCTTACAATCTAAGTAACTTGGATGCAGAATAAACAAATCACACACTGAAGCCGAGAGTAGCTTGCATATGTCTTAAGACTATTTTTGCTCTTGTGTATCAAAACTGAAAGACAGCAGAAATCTTAGCAGGAAAAAACCAATGAAAACCTCAATGTGACTCTTCAATGTCAATTCAGAACCCTGTGTGAGGAATGACATTTAAAACCCTTCATCTATGCAAAGTAATTCTTAGGATAGTATTGCTGCACCAGAAGATACAGCTGCTATGCACTCTACACATAATGTCAAGAAAAAATGTCAGTCTTCTCACATCTAGCACCATCTTGGTGAAACCAAAACCACTGACATAGATTTGATTAGTAAAGGCTGCAATAACCAAGTTATAATTGAATTGAATATTAATGTCTTCATTATTTTCTCACCACTCCCTTTCCCAGGGACAGACTGGTCAGACTGTTAGTTCATTACTCTCCTTCATTTAGGGAATTATATAAATAGTATCAAGACAGTGATAAATTCAGGCATCCTTTCCACAATGTCAATTATTTAGACAGAATAAAGTCTACCTGGTAAAATGAAATTGCTTAGCTCCTAAAGGGCAGAGATGAACTTTTTTTTGGCTGCTTGTGCAGAAATGTTATAAATATTTAAATATAAATAATAAAATCTTTACACATTTAAATAAACATGAGATTGATATTACGTACACAGATACACCATAAGACAATTGCCACTTCTTTAGGAAAATCAATATCTCCTGAGATTGCACTGAAAATCAGTCAACTGGTTGATATCAAACAGGATGCCACAGACCTCCCAAACCTCATATCTTTTTGCCCAGATCACAAACAACAGACCTATCTTTTGATTTAGAAAGGATTGTTTTGGTTTGTTTGTGTGTTTGTTTTTCCAAATTCACTTCCCTATCTCTGTGTATGAGACAGACAACTACCTTGTTGTGAGTTACGTAGGGACTCAACTCGCAACAGGTGAGTCTAAAGGCGTGGACTGCTATTGCTTGAGCTAACGGACCAAATTGCCCCTCCCTTGACTGGATAATACTTAACTGAACTTTTCCATACTGCCAAACAAGTTCAGTTCAGAATCAGTTGAAGGGAAGGTTGCAGGTTTGGAGGGGTAATTATTTTTAAAACCAAGTTATTATTATTATTATTATTATTATTTATTTGGCATATGCAATCCAGTCAAGCCAAGCCACAGCGTTCTTATCAACAATGTTCAAGGCACGATGACCTCCAGAAAGTTGAGTCATTTTGCATTCCTCAACAATGAGAAGGCTCCATTGCCTTCATAGTAAATCAAACCTGGGTTGATGTTGAATGGGGTCTGAGACAAGATAATTATTTGTCACTTTCTCTGCGGATCATGAAGCTCACCACGCATCTTCTACCATAAATCCCTCACCTGCTAAACTTATCCACAGTAGGCGCCGTGAGGGCAGACGATCATGTGGTGGCATATCATGCAATTTCATCACATGTTTTGCTATGCTTTCCTCTCTGTGAACACTGGGTGGACCAATATTGCAGAGAACTGGTAACCATGGTAGAGGAGTAGATTTAAGTTTGCCTGAAATAATATGCATGGTGGACTTAAGTTGGCTACTAAAGTCACCAATATACACTGCCAGATGCTTAAACCTTGGCAGAACTTGAACACCAGGTGAAAGTTCACACCAGGGAAGACTAAAACCAGGCAATACTCACCTGGTTTCACATTTCATCACAAACTTTAAACTCAAACTATATTCGCCAAAAAGTTTGCTAAGTGTCACAAATCTTTTGGACCAACCTAGGTCCAGTTTTGAGTAACTGTGTAGATCAGTTTATAGATTGGGATCAAATTCACTGTTTTGTGTGTAATTTTATTTTACTTATTTATAGGTTTTATTATTGGTGCTCATCATAGTGTTTGAGTGCCTCACAGACATGAAAGAGTTTATTCTCAAAATAACTCTCTGAGGTAGGGAAATATTATTGTCTGCATTGTATAGCTAGGGAAAAAAGACACAAGAAGATAGAAAGAAAACTGAAATTCCATCCTGCAGGAAATTTGGATATTTTAGCACTTATTTTCATTCTGAATTAGGATAAAAAGTCAAAATGTCACATTTTCATGGAATAAAAATGCCAAAAAAATGTAGATTGAAATGATCAAAAGGAAACATTTTGACATTTCCCGGATAAAAACTTTATGGTTTAGTTGTCAACCAGAAACTAAATGTTTAATTTCTAATCAGTAGTAATGTCTCCATCTGCCTGAGCTAGCATAGTGCCTTGTGGGATTTGTAGTTCTGGATCCCTTGTGTCCCCAGTAACTCTTATGGGCCTTGCTTCATGGCCGAACTACATGTGCCATGATACACTGTGGTCTCTCCTTGTGGCTGCCCTGCCACGGTGCATTATGGGAATTATAGTTTCTTATTGCAAAATGCTTTGTTTGAAAGGTCCTGTCCTGCAACTAACTGTATACAAGCAGACCTCTCTGCCCACATGGACCTCTGAACCCATTCTGAGTCCATTGACTTCAACAGGGTTCTATCTATACAGAGTCAAAGTGACTTGCCTAAGATCATATGGAAAAGCTGTAGCATAGCAGGGAACAGAACAAAGACCTTGTTAATCAGAATCCATTGCCTTAACCACAGCACCATCCTCCCTTTCCTCACAAACCTGGAGGAGACCCAATAGTTTCTGCTGAGTTTCAAGGTTTGGGATTTGTTCATAGCTGAAACATAAAATGAATCTCAGAGACACAAACATCAGGGGTCAAAACCAAAGGAATATTTGCAGGAACCATATAATGCAAAACTGATGCGCTTTGTGAAGCTCATTACTGCTGTTGTTTGTTTTAACATGACAAACCACTCTCTGCATCACACCCATTTGATCTAGATGCTGATTGTGATTTTCAAAGCTGGCTAAGGAACTTTGGTGCCCATTTCCCATCTGGGTGCCCAAATCTTCCAGGTTGCTCTGAAGATCTCAGCTTCCATATTAAAATGTGAATTAGGCCCTCTAACTCTGCAGGATCTTATTCTGCCACAGGGGCCCGATTAATGCATCCAGAGGGCAATATCCACCTCCTGCACCAGAAGGTAATTCATGACTCCCATGAAATACAGGATGCTTCTGTCATACTCCAGGCCACAAATGCTCAGCTCTGCTTGTTGATTAAAACTGTTCATGAGGCCGCCTCCAGTTCCAGGAGAGCTAACCTCAAAGCATTTTATAATCTCACATTACGCTCCTGCTCACGTGGCGCCTACCTGTGGCTTCTTGGCAATGAGCGTGGTTGCATCACGCAGAGTAAGAAAAGCCCTGGAGCAGTTTTGGAACCTGACAAAATTCCTCCGGGATTCCTGTTGCAGCCTAGTTTGCTAACATTAGACCACTGCTCAGGTGGGAGCATGAGTCTGAGGACCATTGAAGGCCATGAGTTTCCCTGATGGATCGTTGTTAAACACCTGTGCTAAATAACTTTTTGCTGATCCTCTGTGAAAATTTGCAGAGTGTTCAATAGTCCTTAACATTTTCCATCTCTTACGTGGGCAGGTGGTCTCATGATTGAACTCAGGTCTGCAGTTAAAAAGCACTGCAGACAGAGATGCACATTCAAGACTTCTGCAAAGCCTTTTTAAAAAACATATGCTGCTTAAAAGCTTCTTCTGGGCTTTATTTAGTCAGCATAGATTTTTGTCCCTGGCTTGCATTTATATGTAGCATATTTACGACTGGGGTCAAAGTGGACTTTCATTACACTGGTGAAATAAGAACCCATAGCAGCCACATTTCAAACAGTGTCAGTTCATGTTAGCAAGGGGAAGGGATAAATAAGCTCATCTGTGGGATCAACGAATACTCATGGAATCTCTTACACTGAAAGATCCTAGCTCTGGAGTGTACTTGGGAACCATAGGGCACTATCACGGGATCTGCTGAGCACTCACAACTCCCATGGACTTACAGAAGCCAGCACCAAACCCCCTGTTAGTATCTTTCTAGTGAACTTGGGGCCTAATTCTCTACAGCCTTGCACCTTGCGTAGGCATTTACCCTTGTGCAAATGAGCATGAACTGGCTGAATAGGTTGTGTTTTCCAATCAGCTTTGCACAGATGACTGCTCAAGGTGCCAGGCTATGGAGAATCAGGTCCCAGCCTACATTCCAGTTAGAACATTTGTCCCGAAATGGAACATTTTGTTTCATTTTGGGGTATTTTTAACCTTTTAAAAAAGAAAATGAAGGGCTAGATGCACAAAAACCAAGGAGGAGGATCCCTCCCCCCTTATAACCTTTAGCCCAGTGGTTAAAATACTCACCCAGAGGACCCCATCGAAATCCCTACATAATTGCAGCATGGACTTAAATCCAGGTCTTCTGCTAATCATCAGACTATTGGGTTTTCTAGGACAGGCCCTCTCTCAATCTCTCCTGGTGAAGCTGTTCCACTTCATATAATACTTGAATAGTCATTGGATCAGAAAAAGTGACTGGGAATGGCTCTCTAATCCAAAGGTTAGGTCACCCCATTGTGTGTTGGGGGGAGAGAGGACACCAGGTTTCAAGTCCCTGTTCCAATAAATATGTATTTACACAAAGTGGAAAAGCTTCACGGGGAGAGATTGTGGGAGTCGTAACTGAGAATCTCCTAAGCCTGGTGGTGAGGGTACGTGTCTGGTGAGGGAGTGCCTTAGCTCAAAACCCTGTTCCAGAGCAGCAATTCAGACATGCCTGTCCTACATGAATGTGCTAACCAGTGGTCTACAGGTTTTAAGGGCCTCGCCTCCAGTTTTGTGAATGGTGCCTAAAGACCCTTGTGACTTTAGCCCCCAAAATCAAATTGTTTCATTCTGATAATGAATCATTTTGACATTTCCAATTTTTTTTGTTTCAACTGAAACAATTTGCCAAAAATCTATGCAAATTTGTGAAACATTTCTAGTGAACCAAATGTGCATTCTTCAGCCCCTCCCCCCAAAAAAGTTTTGGTGAAAACATGTCACCCAGGTCTGCTCAGCATCTTGCAGGAGTTGGCCTGATGGGAGTTTTGCCTGAGGAAAGGCTGCAGGAATGAGATCGGAGGACTGCCTGGATTGGCCTTGAGAGAACAACGAAACCCAATTATCAAAGATACTTCACCCAGTTTCTTGGGGCATTAAGAATGATTGTGGCCAGCTGGCACACATTTCCACAAATGCAACCGTGTACGCTAATGCTCTTGTTAAGCTAATCTGTGTTAGACGCACACACTGCACTGTGACATGACACTGTCTACCCAGCAGTTTTCTTTCGGGTAAATGCCCTTTGATGCATTCATTCCAAAATGTTTTGTAGGAGAGGATCGAATTGTCAGGTGTTTACCTGATCCCTTTGTCTAAAGAAATGGGGAAACTGGTTCCGATAAAATAAGAACAATTCTGCAGTTCTGCCTACCCTTTGAACTGTATTCAAAACGTTTCTGGAGGGATAGGGAATGCTGATGTTCCATGAAAGGTGGTGGTGGTCGTGAGGTACATATGAAGAGTCAGTCTTAAAGCTTATATAATTATCACAATTTTTAACGCCAAACCCTGAACCTTGACATGGCTGAACTTGGATTCGGAACCTGGATCCATGCTTGAAGTTTGCAGCTGTCTCTTATGTTTATAATACAATGCTGTTTCAGGCCAAACTATAGGGTATTCAAAATCTTGATCCAGACAGAAATTTTCTGGCTCAGTCTCATCTGAACTACTAAATGGTGGAAATGCAAAGCTTGGTAGAGTGGGTTTTGTTTGAATAAGTGCCTCAAATCTAACATCTTGAAGTTAATGTGGGTGATGTTCTGCAGCATCAGCTAATTTTCAGTGAAATGCAAAGGTTCAGTGGGTGACAATTATTTATTTGTATTCCTGCTGTGAATGCCACACCTGAAGACTCTGACCAGAAGGCCTGATCCAGTCCCCATTGAAATCAATTAGAGGCTTTCTATTGACTTCCATATGTACAGAATGGTTCCCTATAATGCGAGGCACTGAACAACCATAATCCCTGTCCCAAAGGCTTTACAATCTAGTCAATTGAGATGAGTTCCACAGATTCAATATTTGAAACATTCTTCGGTCAGAAATCTTGCTTTGAATTCATTATTATGCTTTGTTATCTGAGGAGCCAACACTTCCACTAGTCATTTCTGTATCACCTTTGGTGGTAGCTCTTGGATTACAAGTGCTTTTGTCATCTGGTGCCATGCAGTCATTAGAGCAACTTTAGATAGTCTGTATCTTTTCTTTCTACCCAGGGGTGGATTAAGACAATTCCTGTCAAACCTTACCTGTCACCAGCACTACTTATGAAGAAACCGTGCTTCGTTTAGCACCAAGAAGGAAAGCAATTTGATCTTCAAATGTGTTCATTCATATGTTGAATAATAATGACACTATTGTGTACTTGTTTAGACAATAGCTTCTGAGTAAATTTGTAGTCTTTGGCAATTTAAAAAAAAGAAAAGAATGTTCTCTGTTATTGTCGAACCTTATGGTTAAATATCTCGCTGGCTAATGTTTAATAGCCACCTTGCTAGCTTGTGTTGATTTTGACAATAATTAACCTGAAGTAATTGCAGTTGCTTCTAATATAGGCACATGTTTATTTTGACATTTTTTAATTTGCTTGTTAAATAGTGGGTAAATAGTTAAAAACATACATAGTTTTAGTAGTAGGAAACTCTATGATAACATTCACCCTTTGTGCCATATCTGCAACTTCCCTGAATTTATGCTCAGCACAAGCGGGTAAAAGAAGTGACTTTAAATCACTTTTCTGCCTCCCCCAATCCTGGGGTGGACCTGGGACAAAATTGGCCCCAATGGTAAATTAGAGCAGCCCCAGAGCTATTCTAGCATACAGCAGCTATGATAACCCCAAGGAAATGTTCTGTTGACTGGTCCAGGCCTACTGGGGCTTATTGCCTTCTGGTTCTATCTCCCTTCCCCTCCCCAGACTACTCCTATGCCACATCTGCCAGAGGGGAGGATGGAGTATCAGAATATAACATTGGTTTTATACCAACTGAGGACTCCCCCACAATGAGGAATGTTAATTAAATAAATAAAGATATCCTATTTCCTAGAACTGGAAGGGACCTTGAAAGGTCATTGAGTTGAGTCCCCTGCCTTCACTAGCAGGACCAAGTACTGGTTTTGCCCCAGATCCCTAAGTGGTCCCCTCAAGGAGTGAACTTACAACCCTGGGTTTAGCAGGCTAATGCTCAAACCACTGAGCTATCCCTCCCCCCAATTTAAGACTTGTTGGAGGTCTCTTTGCACCACAGAAGTTGTCACCCATAATTAGACTTGTATGGGGTCCATGATGGGCAGTATTCACTACCTTGGGTAGTCACATGTTCAAGGTCTGAGATTTCATGAATATAAGTGAGAGACTTGTACCACTGGAAATTATTATTAATATTACAGTAGTGCTTAGAAACCACAACTGAGCCCCAGACCCTATTGTGCTAGGCCCGAGCCAGGAAATTGAAAAGACAGCCAAGGTAAGTAACACAGTGTCTACACAGACACTGGGCTACACCTCTCGTGGAGGTGGAGTTATTATGTTGGTGTAGTAGGGCACTTACATCAGCTGGACACGGCTGTAGTGTGTACACTGACATAAATAGGTTGACATAAGCTGCCTTATCTAACTATTTAGTGTAGAACAGTGGTTTTCAAAGTTTGGGTCATGACACAGTACTGGGTCGCAGAATGCAAGGCACTGGGTCACCTTGCTCAGCACCCAGGGACCCTGGTGGCCGGCCAGTAAAAACCAATAGTCCCTACCTGTTTTGACACTGCGCTGCGCCCTGGAAGTGGCCAGCAGCAAGTCCGGCTTGTAGGGGGGGGAGGCATGGGGCTCCGTGTGCTGGCCCCACCCCGAGCACTGGCTCCGCACTCCCATTGGCTGGGGCAGTGCTGTGGGATAGAGTCGTGTGGAGCCGCTTGCACGCCTCCGCCTAGCAGGGCCGGCTCCAGCATTTCTGCCGCCCCAAGCAAAAAAAAAGAAGAAGCCGCGATCGCAATCGCGACCGGTGGCGGCAATTGGGGGGAAAAAAAAGAAGAAAAAAAAGCCATGATCGGCGGCGGCAGTTCGGCGGCAGGTCCTTCGCTCCTAGAGGGAGTGAGGGACCTGCTGCCCCCGAATTGCCGCACGTGCCGCCCCTCTCCCTTGGCCGCCCCAAGCACCTGCTTGTTAAGCTGGTGCCTGGAGCTGGCCCTGCCGCCTAGGAGCCGGACCTGCTGTCCGCTTCCGGGGCACAGCGCGGTCCATGGTGCCAGGACAGGAGGGAAGCCTGCCTCTGCACCCCAGCTGCGCTGCTGACCGTGAGCCACCGGAGGCAAGCCCGTGCCCCAATCCTCTGCCCCAGACCTGAGCCCAACCCCAACCTGGAGCCCCTTCCTGCACCCCAACCCCCTCATCCCAGGTCCCACCCCAGAGCCTGCACCCCCAGCCCAGAGCCTTGACCCCCTCCTGCACCCCAATCCCCTGCCCCAGCCCAGAGCCCCCTCCCACACCCTGAACCCCTCATTCGCAGCCCCACCCCACAGCCCTCACCCCTGCACCCCAACCTTCTGCCCTAGCCCTGAGCCCCCTCCCATGCCCCAAACCCCTCATCCCCAGCTCCGCTGGTTCATGGGCATCAACAATTTTCTTCAACTAGGTCACCAGAAAAAAAGTTTGAAAACCAATGGTGTATACCAGGCCTCAGTCAGAGGCTAATAGTCATTGATGAACCTATCCTCCATGAACGCATCTAGTTTGTTTTTGAATCCTATTATAGTTTGGGCCTTCACAATATCCCTTGGCAATAAATTCCACAGGCTGACTGTGCATTGTGTGAAGAAGTATTTCCTTATGTTTCTTTTAAACCTGCTGCCTATTAATTTCATTGGGTGACCCTTGTTCTTGTGTTATGTGAAGGGGTAACTAATGCTTCCTTATTCACTTTCTCCACACGAGTCATGATTTTATGGACCTCTAGCATATCCCCCTTAGTTGTCTGTTTTCTAAAATGTACAATCCCAGTCTTTTTAATCTCTCCTCATACAGAAGCTGTTCTAGACCCCTACTTTTGTTGCCCTACTCTGTATTTTTTTTTCAATTCTACTATATCTTTTTTGAGACAGGGTGACCAGAACTGCATGAAGTATTCAAGGTGTGGGCATACAATGGATTGATACAGTGGCATTATCATATTTTCTGTTTTATTATCTCTCTCTTTTAATGGTTTCTAACATTCTGTTAACTCTTTTGACTACCACTGCACATCGAGCAGATATTTACAGAGAACTCTTCCAATGACTCAAAGGTCTCTTTCATGAGTGGTAACAGCTTATTTAGATTCCGTCATTTGTATGCATAGTTGTGATTATGTTTTCCAGTGAGCATTATTTTGCTTTGATCAGCATTGAATTTCATCTGCAGTTTGCTGCCCAGTTTAGTGAGATCCCTTTATAACTCTTCTTTGTCACTTTGGGGGGAGGGATAGCTCAGTGGTTTGAGCATTAGTCTCCTAAACCCAGGGTTGTGAGTTCAATCCTTGAGGGGGCCACTTAGGGATTTGGGACAAAATCAATACTTGGTCCTACTAGTGAAGGCAGGGGGCTGGACTCAATGACCTTTCAGGGTTCCTTCCAGTTCTAGGAGATAGGATATCTCCTTCTATTATAACTATCTTGAGTTGTTGTGTTTCGTCTGCAAACTTTGCAGCCTCGCTGTTTATCCCTTTTATTTCCCTCTCCTACACGATGCCCATCATCATTTTTTTGTTTTGTTTTAAACATGGAGGTACCACTGTGTAGATGCCAGTCCTATTTCAGATCTAAAGCATGTTACAGCTAGACTTAGAGCAGTTTTACTTAATGAAGATGTGAATTAGAAGCTGGAAAATAAGATATTGTTCTGTATGTAAAATGAGGAAAATCATGCATAATGCTTCCCCTCATTTGTACGTATCACATTCGCTATTGTCAAGAACAGGATTAACTATCCCTCGGGTTGTGCATTCCAAAATGCTTAATCTATTCTCCCCTTGACACGACAGAGTAACTCCCATTCATACACACTCATACTTAAAGGAGAATATACCCTCATTTCTTGGCTTTTATTAATTACCTCCCTCTTTCTACTAGCACCCAAAATCACAGAGCTTCTCTTTTGTGTGTGTGGGGGGGAATCACCCATATAAAGTTCAGTATAATGAAAGCCAAGTTAAAAAAAATAAAGTCTTAAATTACAGAACGCAGATTATTACCCATTATTTTCACAGTGGGCCTGATTCTCCTCTTGATAGCACCCTGAGAATTCCCTTTCATAGGATGGTGTTCTTATCTGGTGGAACGCTGATATAGCCAGATCCTGTATTACCTCTTTAACCCCAGTATAAGGAGTGGATCAGTGGCAGAAGTGTAACAAGTCAGAGCTCTTGCAATTCTCAGTTAGTAGATAGTCCCTTAGAGACCATTGCCAGCTGGCATAAATTGATCAGCCACAATGGCTTCTCTAATCTATGCTGAGGATGGAGCTGTTCAGGACAGAGAATCACAGAGCCAAACTAACTCCCTAATAACCTAGCCCTCCTTCTGCAATGAGCAGATTTCACCATTGTAGGCAATCTAGCCCAATGTGTATAACCAATCCTAGCGAGAGAAGACTCAAATTCAGTGGGTCAGATTGTGATCTCAGTTACACTGGTATAAATCCACAGAAAATCCATGAAGTGAGATCACCATGTGGCCAAAGTATCTGGAAAAAAAACCACCAGCTGTGCTACAATATGCATTGGTATACTTCATGTATTTGAGATTAGAAAGCAACTCCCTAAAGTCTTAAAGAGTCTATTCTCGCAAAGGTCCAGACCTGCCATTAAAGTCCATGAGAGTTTAGGTGGATGACTTGACTCCCCCCTTTGCAATGTACAGTTTCCGAGATGCAATAACATAAAGTGGACACTTCTGAAATGCATAGCATCTTCTACTGAAAAATATACTTTTTGCTACTGAAGTCCCTTTACCAAATATACACAGTGCCTGTGTATTAGTGCTCGGTATAACAGCACTATCAAACTGTTACATCTTGGCTCGAATGAGTTGTTTTACTAAGTGTAGGTTTATTTTTTATTTTTTTTAATAAATGGAGAAATTAAGATTTGTTTTTTGTTTTCTGACAATTCATCAGGCGGTTTTTGTTTTTGCAGAACTCAAACTACGGGTAGTTCCAGTCTCAGTTTCTTTGTATCTCAACCCTCAAAGTTCAGATAAGTGGTTCTGTTTTATACCGTTTCTAGTTTTCATGTATTTTCAGAAAAAGAGAATTGTGTTTTTATTTATTCATACTTACTACACTGTGATGAGACAAGTGCAGCAAATGTTTTGGGGGTTATGCCCCAGAAGGGGCAAGTTAGGCACATGCTTTAAGTACTTTGCTGGATCGAGATGAGAGTCTTTGGTACATTGCAAGACTGAGCGCTTGCTGGAAAACCAGCAGAATACCAGTGTGTGTATGTGTGTGTGGGGGGGGAAAAATGGCTAGGCACTGATGCTACAAACACAAAGGGAGGCAGTGTAGCCTAGTAGATAGCGCACTCGACAGGGACTCAGGAGGCCTGGGATCTATTCCTGGCTCAGCCACTGGACTGTTAGGTGACCTGGGGAATGTCACTTCACTGCTCTGTGCCTCAGTGTTCCTGTCTATAAAATGGGGTAATACTGACCTAATTTGTAAAGCACTTAGATCTACTGATGAAAAGTGCTTTCTTAGAGCCAGGTATTATTAATAGGAGCATGCTTAACTTTTAAGTATCAGTGTAGCCCCCATGAAGTCAAGCGTTGATGTGTGCAGGATCAGAGCCTTAGTGTCAGTGCCTAAGAAGAGGCGTTCAGCACCATGTACTGCTAGACCCTGAGCCATTTATTCCTTTTTAAGCAATGTAATTGTTCTATTTAAATGGGGGCATATTCAGACAAAGATCCTGAAGGCCTTAGAAGTTAGTGCTTGAACTAGATAAATGGATAAACAGTTTCTATATGGCACTTCTCACATTCAGGGTGTTCTAAGCAATTAAAAAAACCCAGTTAATTTTGAACCTGAACATTTCTGTAATATATTAACACTTCCATTCTGGAATGCAATACACCAATATTAGCAGCAGCGCTATGTGAAATGCAATATTCACACTTTTGATTTATCTGACGATAATTCAAATTATCTCACTTTAACGGATTCTGGATCTGTTAAACCTACAGAGAAATGTGGATCAGATACCCGTTATCTTGTTACAAAAGAATTTGATTTCATTTATGATAGGCTGTGATATACTGCTATCTTAATCTCAGAATCACATTGGAATTAACATTATGTCATGTCCAGAATAACACAAAGCACATGAAGGGAGACATATCATACCAGAAACTTTGGAGTGGGGGAAATATATATAATTTCTCCAGATCGGATAACATGTGTTGATATTCAATACAGGTAGCAAGTGTCCATTTATTAAGGCAAACAGAATAATGTCAACGGTAGTGCAGGTTTTTACAGCTGTGTTTTTTCTACTGTGCAAATTATTTTGCATATCTATATATTGACTCCAAGTTAACAGGAGCGCGGCCACAGAAACCAGGAGTGGACAAAAGACTCCTTAAGAAGCTCCAAACCAACAACCAGAAAGCCTTTTAGCTGTAAGTCAGCAGACTTTTATGTCAAGCTTGGCTGACTAATTATTGCTTATAATTTGCATTAGGATTAATTAACTAATTAGAGAGGAATGTCTGAAGGCAAAGTTATGGCTCTGCTTGTCAAGCTGAGGACTTTAATTATTCTGATATTTTTAATTATAATCAGCTGCTGAATGAGAATTACATTGTCAGCTACTATAGCTGATGCTACAGTGGGTAGCTGGGCTGGAGGAATTGTGGGTATTGTACTACCACTTTACCTAGAACCAGTGGAAAGGTATAGCCAGCAACTCAAACATAATAGGAAAGCCTTCTGGCTGCAATAATCATTAAAAGTATGTACACAGCACGAGGCAAACTGTGACAGTTCAGGGTTACGTGTCATGTTAAGAGTGAAGCGGGAACTGCTCTGGAGCGGTAAAGAAGCCAGTATTCTGCTTTGTTTTCATTCTGAGTCTATTCTCGGGTCCGCAGAGCCACGCTGCTCTATGGAGCACGGTGCAGCAGAGAATGCCCAGCCCAGGAAGGGAGCAGGACAAAAGTGGCTTTATGCATAAGTTAGAGCAGCTCATGGGGTGCTCTAATTTACACCTGCCTATTCAGTGCTTCAGAGTCTAGCACCCCGCAATCTCTATAGAGGCATGAGTCATGGAGGCTCTCACCCTCACTCCTGACATGCCCACTCTGGTCTGTGGCTTTCAAGGAAGCAGCCCTCTGTGGTGCCTTTACTAAGGAAATTCTCCTCTGATCCCTTATGGCACAATTCCAGCTCTGTTCTGGCTCCAGAGAGGCATATGGGGGCTGTATGGAGGAGAGGATCTGTCCCATTATTGTCTGCAAAATCAGCTAGCACAGATGCAAGATACAATCATAGCAATAGAGTTTACAAGATATTCATCAAGATATGGCAGCGTATCTGGAATCAGCCTTTTATGTATGATATTCTGGTTTAAGGGCATGATTCTGCAAAATCGCCGTGAGTAACTTTATGCAGTGAGTCAATAAGACCGTTCCCTGAGTAGTTACTCCAGTGCATAAGTGTTTGCAGGACTGGGGCTTAACCGTGGTAAGATGGACAAAGAGCAAATAGCTTCCGACCAGTTCAGCCAGAGATGGCATAAGAACAAACAACACTGAGCTTGTCTGTGCCTATCAGACCATTACACTCAATCCCCCCTTCCTTATGTTGTGAGAGAATTACAACACAGAATCACAAGCCCAAGATATTTCAAAATGGCCCATTCTAAACCATGCCTTTTTTGTTAACCTTGTAGAGGGTATGTCTACACTACAGCAACACCACTATGGTGGTGCAGTTCTTCTGCTGTAGCACCTTTGTGTTGTAGATGCTTCTTGCATGGACAGAAGGGATTTTTTCATTGATGTAGTTAATACACTTCCCTGAGAGTGAGTTACTAGGTCGAAGGAAGAATTCTTCCATCGACTCAGTTGTGTCTACACCGGGGATTTGGTCAACATAACCAAAGCACTCAGGGCACATCATATTTTCAAAGCCCTGAGCAATGTAGCTAGGGCCATCTAATTTTTAAGTGTAGACCAGGTCTTATTTTAAGACATTACAGTGCGAGTTAAGGACAAAACGCCACCCTTAAAGGGACACTATCAGATAGTTTTAGGGCCAACATTTTAGGTGTTGTATAGAAATAATAAAGAGTTTTTGACAAAACTCTAGATGACTACAAAAGGCTGTCAGGATATTTCAAAACAAAAGAAGTGTGTAGTGGAGGTGGGAGTCTTTGTGTTCCAATCAGTGCTGCCAACTCTTCTGTTTTATTCCAAGTCTCAGGATATTTGGTGTTTTTCTTAGATTCCCCAGCTCCTGGAGTCATGTTATTATGTAAGACCCTCATCTTGCATTAAAATAAGTAAGACTCTGGCTTATGTGGTGGTAGACAAAAGCTTGAAAATGATTTGAGTGCACTCCACAGGCTCATAAACCAAGTAGGTAAACAAAAATAATAACACCTAGCTCTTCTATAGCACTTTTCATGAGTAGATCTCTAGGTGCTTTACAGAGGAGGTCACTATTACTCCCATTTCACAGATAGGGAAACTGAGGTAGAGAGTTGAAGTGACTTGCCCAAGGGAACCCAGGTCTTCCAAGTCCCTCTCCAGTGCACTCTTCAACTCCATAGATACATAGATCATGATTTTTTAAGCCAGTTTCATGATTTTTTTGGGAGTGGGCTGACCCATGCTTTCTGAACTGTTGGAGTGGCAGTACTGCAGCTTTTAATAATTTAAAATTTAAAAAAACCAGTCCATATTGTGCCATTGACATATAAATGGAACACACTTGATTTCTATGGGAATCTTCGCTTAGAAACTGATAATCTGATATGCCCATTCATTTCCTTCTCATTGACACAAAGTCCTGTTTGCACGGGTGTAAATGAGGGTGTAAAGAAATCTTAGTGTACATGAGAATCAGGCCCTTAAATGCTTTCCTGAGTCAGGGTTTAAGAACATCCTACTCAGGAAAGAATTTAATGACTAACTTTAAGCATGTGCTTACGTCTTACTGATTTAAAAGGGACTCAGGGCAGGTCTACACTACGGGGCTAAATTGACCTAAGTTACGCAAATCCAGCTACAGGAATAACGTAGCTGGAGTCGATGTACATTAGGTTGACTTATTGCGGTATCTACACCACACTGGGTCGACGGGAGAAATTTCCCCGTCGACTTACCTCATGCTTCTTGTTCTGATGAAGTACCGGAGTCAACGGGAGAGCAATCGGCGGTTGATTTAGTGGCTAGATAGATCGCCTCAGCATCGATCCATGGTAAGTGGAGACAAGCCCTCCGTCACATAGTTAAGGGCTCTCCTGTGTAGGGATGCTTTCTTGAATGAGAGCCTTCCTGTTGAGAATAATAGTGCTACTTTCTGTGAGATTTCCCGTTGACTACAATGTGTTTTCAGGAGCCAGGCCCTGTGATGGTCAACTTTTAAGCCTTTTTGTTTGTTAAATATTTTTATAAATATCATAAACAACAAAATACAACTATAATAATTTACATAATAGGGAAATACATAATGGGATTAAAAATACACTTTAGATTGTAGTTTGGAAATCCTGTTCAAACCCTGATCGTGTAAACATAACATACATGGAAAAATTTTACTTGTGTGATCACTCCCATGGGTTTAATGGGACTACTTACGTGTAGAGTTACACTTGTATGGAAAGTATCAGAGGGGTAGCCATGTTAGTCTGGATCTGTAAAAAGCAACAGAGTGTCCTGTGGCACCTTTAAGACTAACAGATGTATTGGAGCATAAGCATAAGATTCACCCACGAAAGCTTATGCTCCAATACATCTGTTAGTCTTAAAGGTGCCACAGGACCCTCTGTTGCTTTTTACTTGTATGGAAGTGTTTGCAGGATTGGGACCTTGAAGTGTAAGCTCCTTGGGGCCATATTTTTGTTCTATGTTTGGGCCAGGGACTTATTTTCGTTCTGTGTATACAGTATCTCGCATAATGGGGCCCTGGTTTATATTTGAGGTCCCTAGCCGCTAGTGCAATAAAATAAAAAAATACAATCACTAAAAAGCATCTATGTGTATGTATTTGCTACTACTATTAAAAATAGTAACTGACTAGGTATGTAACAGGAGGTTTGGAAAGATTGTTGTAGTACAGGGATCAGCAACTTTTGGCACGCGGCCCATCAGGGAAATCCGCTGGCGGGCCAGGCTGGTTTCTTTACCTGCAGCATCTGCAGGTTCGGTTGATCGTAGCTCCCACTGGCCGCGGTTCACTGCTCCAGGCCAATGGGGGCTGCAGGAAGCAGCGCAGGCCGAGGGATGTGCTGGCTGCTGCTTCCCACAGCCCCATTGGCCTGAAGCAGTGAACCGCAGCCAGTGGCAGCTGCGATCGGCTGAACCTGCGGACGCTGCAGGTAAACAAACCATCCCGGCCCGCCAGCGGATTTCCCTGACGGGCCACGTGCCAAAGGTTGCGGATCCCTGTTGTAGTGTCTGAAGATTTTTTTTTTTTTTGTAACATAAATATTTCCCAACCATGTTTTCAAATTGCAAACCACACATTCCATCGTTTTAGACTACATACTGCCCTCATAATTGCATCTGACCCTCGAATTGAAATCAATGAGGGGGCCAGAAGAAAGTGTGAGAGGGTATAAGTTAAAGTAAGTGCACGAAAAGGTTTCGCGTTTTTACACCCTCCTGTTAGTTGCCTTTTCCTCTAGAGCCCTTGCCATGCATGCTACAACATCATAGACTCATTTGGCCCAATTCTGCTGTCAGTTACAACAGTGAAAATCTCTATTGCAGCTAAGAAGGGATTTTGACCTTAGTCAGTTTTCTGACTGTATGTGAAATTAGAGAACTGGAATGAGTGGATGAGATGAAAACACAGCAAGCTAGATTGACAGTTGGCCCTACAGGAGCATGCAGGGAAGCCAGGGGGTGAAAGACCCCCACCCATGCATCTACCCCTGCCCTCTGTGGGTATGTCTATCCCGTAACTGAGAGTAAGCCTCTCCACTCAAGCTAGTGTGCTTAATGGGGAAGTAGAGCAAATAACAGATGACACAGAGAAGGCTGAAGTGTTTAATTCTTTTTTTCCAGCCTTCACTAAAAATGTTAATTATGACCTGATACTTAAGACCGGGCCCGTGAGATCTCACATTACAACACCCCTTATTACTCTCATATACATGCTACTTTTGTAAAACAAAGCCTTGAGCTTAACAGTCGCCAAACATTTCCAAATGGTGCCCACAAAGGACTGAGCAGTAGGACTGAGTGAAACCCACTGGTTTGAGTGAATCAAAATCAAAGGGTTTAGCTCACCTGAGTTGTGATATTCAATTTCTTGGAATTTCAGATTCACACAGACATTGAAAACGTCAAGCAACCCATTGTGAGATCGCTATAAAATTTCCCAGTCTTTTTCTAGGTACCCCAAAACGCAGTATACAGAGTGCACAGTCAGGATACAGAAGATAAGGTCTGCAAGAGTCCCTGTGAATAGAGTCTTTTGCCAGGTAAGGATCAAATTCTAATCTCAGTTATACCTGTGTAAATCTAGAGTAACTTCAATGAAGTCAAACATGTACAACAATGTAACTAAAATCAGAGGAGGAGAGGGATAGCTCAGTGGTTTGAGCATTGGCCTGCTAAGCCCAGGGTTGTGAGTTCAATCCTTGAGGGGGCCACTTAGGGATCTGGGGCAAAATCAGTACTTGGTCCTGCTAGTGAAGGCAAGGGGCTGGACTCGATGACCTTTCAAGGTCCCTTTTAGTTCTAGGGTATGTCTACACTACGAAATTAAGTTGAATTTATAGAAGCCGGTTTTATAGAAATCGGTTGTATACAGCCAATTGTGTGTGTCCCCACATAAAATGCTCTAAGTGCTCTAGTTGGCGGACCGCGTCCACAGTACTGAGGCTAGCGTCGACTTCCGGAGCATTGCACTATGGGTAGCTATCCCACAGTTCCCGCAGTCTCCGCCGCCCATTGGAATTCTGGGTTGAGATCCCAATGCCCGAATGATGCAAAACAGTGTCGCGGGGGGTTCTGGGTACATGTTGTCAGGCCCCTCCCCCTCCATCAGAGCAATGGCAGACAATAGATTTGCGCCTTTTTACCTGGGTTACCTGTGCAGACAACATACCACGGCAAGCATGGAGCCCGCTCAGCTCAGCTCACCGTCACCATATGTCATCTGGGTGCCGGCAGACGTGGGACTGCATTGCTACACAGCAGCAGCAGCTAACTGCCTTTTGGCGGTAGACGGTGCTGCATGACTGGTAGCCTTCATCGGCGATCTGGGTGCTGGCAGCCGTGGGGCTGGCAGCTGTAGGGCTGCATTGCACCAGCCCCTTGCCTTTTGGTAGAAGATGGTATATTATGACTGGTATCCATCATCATCGTACTGCAGTGGCTGTCAATCATGGGAACCTGGGCAGACATGCTCAGTCCTATCGAACTATCTTGATGATGATGGCTATCAGTCATAGTATGCTATTTTCTGCCAAGCGCCCAGTATTTTCTGCTAAGCACCCAGAAGAGGCCGAGAGCGATCTGGGTGCTGGCAGACGTGGGGCTGGCAGACGTGGGGCTGCATTGCTACACAGCAGCAGCCCCTTGCCTTTTGGTAGAAGATGGTATATTACGATTGGTATCCGTCATCATCGTACTGCAGTGGCTGTCAATCATGGGCACCTGGGCAGACATGCTCAGTCCTATCGAACTGTCTTGATGATGATGGCTATCAGTCGTAGTATGCTATTTTCTGCCAAGCGCCCAGTATTTTCTGCCGAGCACCCAGAAGATGCCGAGGGCTATCAGTCATGCTGCACCGTCGTCTTAAGATGTAAAAAATAGATTTGTTCTGTATTCATTAGCTTCCCCCTCCCGCCGTGAAATCAACGGCCTGCTAAACCCAGGGTTTTGAGTTCAATCTTTGGGGGGGGCCATTCGGTGTGACAGTTGTTTGTGTTTCTCCCTGATGCACAGCCACCTTTGTTGATTTTAATTCCCTGTACCTGTACGCCATGTCATCACTCGCCCCTCCCTCCCTCCCTCCTTCCCCTGGTCCGTCAGATACTAGTTTCACGCCTTTTTTCAGACCAGGCGCCATAGCTAGCACTGGGATCATGGAGCCTGCTCAGATCACCGCGGCAATTATGAGCACTATGAACACCACGCGCATTGTCCTGGAGTATATGCAGAGCCAGGACATGCCAAAGCAAAACCAGGACCAGCCGAGGAGGCGATTGCAGCGCGGTGACGAGAGTGATGAGGAAATTGACATGGACATAGACCTCTCACAAGGCACAGGCCCCAGCAATGTGGAAATCATGGTGTTCCTGGGGCAGGTTCATGCCGTGGAACGCCGATTCTGGGCCCGGGAAACAAGCACAGACTGGTGGGACCGCATCGTGCTGCAGGTGTGGGACGATTCCCAGTGGCTGCGAAACTTTCGCATGCATAAGGGCACTTTCATGGAACTTTGTGACTTGCTTTCCCCTGCCCTGAAGCGCCAGAATACCAGGATGAGAGCAGCCCTCACAGTTGAGAAGCGAGTGGCGATAGCCCTGTGGAAGCTTGCAACGCCAGACAGCTACTGGTCAGTCGGGAATCAATTTGGAGTGGGCAAATCTACTGTGGGGGCTGCTGTGATCCAAGTTGCCAGGGCAATGAAAGACCTGGTGATATCAAGGGTAGTGACTCTGGGAAACGTGCAGGCCATAGTGGATGGCTTTGCTGCAATGGGATTCCCAAACTGTGGTGGGGCCATAGACGGAACCCATATCCCTATCTTGGCACCGGAGCACCAAGCCACCGAGTACATAAACCGCAAGGGGTACTTTTCAATGCTGCTGCAAGCCCTGGTGGATCACAAGGGACGTTTCACCAACATCAACGTGGGATGGCCGGGAAAGGTACATGATGCTCGCGTCTTCAGGCACTCTGCTCTGTTTCGAAAGCTGGAGGAAGGGACTTTCTTCCCGGACCAGAAAATAACCGTTGGGGATGTTGAAATGCCTATCGTGATCCTTGGGGACCCAGCCTACCCCTTAATGCCATGGCTCATGAAGCCGTACACAGGCAGCCTGGACAGGAGACAGGACCTGTTCAACTACAGGCTGAGCAAGTGCTGAATGGTGGTGGAATGTGCATTTGGACGTTTAAAAGCGCGCTGGCGCAGCTTACTGACTCGCTCAGACCTTAGCGAAAAGAATATCCCCATTGTTATTGCTGCTTGCTGTGCGCTCCACAATATCTGTGAGAGTAAGGGGGAGACATTTATGGCGGGGTGGAAGGTTGAGGAAAATCGCCTGGCCGCTGATTACGCGCAGCCAGACACCAGGGCGGTTAGAGGAGCACAGCAGGGCGCGGTGCGCATCAGAGAAGCTTTGAAAACGAGTTTTGTGACTGGCCAGGCTACGGTGTGTGAAACTTCTGTTTGTTTCTCCTTGATGAACCCTCCGCTCCCCCCCCCACCCAGTTCAGTCTACTTCCCTGTAAGCCAACCACCCCACCCTCCCCTCCCCGCTTCGAGCACCGCTTGCAGAGGCAATAAAGTCATTGTTACTTCACATTCATGCATTCTTTATTAATTCATCACACAACTAGGGGGATAATTGCCAAGGTAGCCCGGGATGGGTGGGGGAGGAGGGAAGGAAAAGGACACACTGCAGTTTAAAATTTTAACTCTTATTGAAGGCCAGCCTTCTGATGCTAGGGCAATCATCTGGGGTGGAGTGACTGGGTGGCCGGAGGCCCCCCCACCGTGTTCTTGGGCATCTGGGTGAGGAGGCTATGGAACTTGGGGAGGAGGGCTGTTGGTTACACAGGGGCTGTAGCGGCGGTCTCTGCTCCTGCTGCCTTTCCTGCAGCTCAACCATACGCTGGAGCATATCAGTTTGATGCTCCAGCAGCCGGAGCATCGACTCTTGCCTTCTGTCTGCAAGCTGATGCCACCTATCATCTTCAGCCCGCAACTTGCTCTGTTCATCCCGCGATTCAGCACGCCACCTCTCCTCTCGTTCATATTGTGCTTTTCTGTAATCAGTCATTGACTGCCTCCACGCATTCTGCTGTGCTCTGTCAGCGTGGGAGGACATCTGGAGCTCTGTGAACATGTCATCCCGCGTCCTCCTTTTTCTCTTTCTAATCTTCACTAGCCTCTGTGAAGGAGAAACATTTGCAGCTGGTGGAGGAGAAGGGAGAGGTGGTTAAAAAAGACACATTTTAGAGAACAATGGGTACACTCTTTCACGTTAAATTTTGCTGTTCACATTACACAGCACATGTGCTTTCATTACAAGGTCGCATTTTTCCTCTTATACTGAGGGCCTGCCGGTTTGGTGTGAGAGATCACTCACGCAGTGCCAGGCCACAGATTTCGGCTTGCAGGCAGCCATGGTAAGACACAGTCTTTTGGCTTTTTTAACCTTCTTAACATGTGGGAATGGTTTCAAACAGTAGCACTCTCATTTCCCATACCAAGCACCCGTTGGGTTGGCCATTTGAAATGGGTTTGCAATGTAAAAGGAGGGGTTGCAGTTTCAGGGTTAACATGCAGCACAAACCCAACTAACTCCCCTCCCCCCCACACCCAATTCTCTGGGATGATCACTTCACCCCTCCCCCCCACCGCGTGGCTAACAGCGGGGAATATTTCTGTTCAGCAGAGCAGGAACGGGCACCTCTGAATATCCCCTTAATAAAATCGCCCATATTTCAACCAGGTGACCGTGAATGATATCACTCTCCTGAGGATAACAAAGAGCGATAAGGAATGGATGTTGTCTGCATGCCAGCAAACACCGGGACCATACGCTGCCATGCTTTGTTATGCAATGATTCCAGACTACGTGCTACTGGCCTGGCGTGGTAAAGTGTCCTACCATGGCGGACGGGATAAGGCAGCCCTCCCCAGAAACCTTTTGCAAAGGCTTTGGGAGTACATCCAGGAGAGTTTTCTGGAGATGTCCCTGGAGAATTTCCACTCCATCCCCATACACGTTAACAGACTTTTCCAGTAACTGTACTGGCCGCGATTGCCAGGGCAAATTAATCATTAATCATTAAACACGCTTGCTTTTAAACCATGTGTAATATTTACAAAGGTACACTCACCAGAGGTCCCCTGTGTGCCCTCAGGGGATGGGAGCACGCCTTGGGTGAGTTCGGGGGTTACTGGTTCCAGGTCCAGGGTGATAAACATATCCTGGCTGTTGGGGAAACCGGTTTCTCCGCTTCCTTGCTGCTGTGAGCTATCTAAATTATCTCCATCCTCATCT
Organism: Emys orbicularis; assembly: GCF_028017835.1. NCBI lineage: Eukaryota > Metazoa > Chordata > Testudines > Emydidae > Emys > Emys orbicularis. The sequence continues at coordinate 14,623,122 of NC_088685.1, read as the reverse complement.
TCCTCGTACCCCGAACCCGCTTCCCTGTGTGTTTCTCCAGTGAGGGAGTCATAGCACACGGTTGGGGTAGTGGTGGCTGCACCCCCTAGAATGGCATGCAGCTCCGCGTAGAAGCGGCATGTTTGCGGCTCTGCCCCGGACCTTCCGTTTGCTTCTCTGGCTTTGTGGTAGGCTTGCCGTAGCTCCTTAATTTTCACGCGGCACTGCTGTGCGTCCCTGTTATGGCCTCTGTCCTTCATGGCCTTGGAGACCTTTTCTAATATTTTGCCATTTCGTTTACTGCTTCGGAGTTCAGCTAGCACTGATTCATCTCCCCATATGGCGAGCAGATCCCGTACCTCCCGTTCTGTCCATGCTGGAGCTCTTTTGCGATCCTGGGACTCCATCACGGTTACCTGTGCTGATGAGCTCTGCGTGGTCACCTGTGCTCTCCACGCTGAGCAAACAGGAAATGAAATTCAAACGTTCGCGGGGCTTTTCCTGTCTACCTGGTCAGTGCATCTGAGTTGAGAGTGCTGTCCAGAGCGGTCACAATGAAGCACTGTGGGATAGCTCCCGGAGGCCAATAACATCGAATTCCGTCCACACTACCCCAATTCCGACCCGCTAAGGCCGATTTTATCGCTAATCCCCTCGTCGGAGGTGGAGTAAAGAAACCGGTTTAAAGGGCCCTTTAAGTCGAAAGAAAGGGCTTCGTCGTGTGAATGTGTCCAGGCTTAATTCGATTTAACGCTGCTAAAGTCGACCTAAACTCGTAGTGTAGACCAGGCCCTAGACGATAGGATACCTCCAATTTAATCAGAATTTGACCCCTAGTTAGTAGTACCTGTGAGATATCATATTTTAGAAATGTCTTATACCCAATCCAGACTGGGTTTTCTACTCATTTATTTACTGGATATAACATGACGAAAAAGGAAAGTGTAAATACATTTCTTAATGGGGAAGTAGAGTAAATAACAGATGACACAGAGAACGCTGAAGTGTTTAATTTTTTTTCCAGCCTTCACTAAAAATGTTAATTATGACCTGATACTTAACACTATTAAGATTAACAACAAGGGGGAAGGATCTCCAGCCAAAAAAGGGAAAGAACAGGTTTCGGAGTATTTAAATAGCATAGATACATTTAAGTCGTCGGGTCCTGATGAAATTTACCCTAGAGTGTATTAAGAACTAGCCAAAGCAATCTCTGAACCATTAGGAATTATGTCTGAGAACTCATGGATGATGGACGAGTTCCCAGAAGGACTGGCAAAGGGCAAGCACAGTACGTATCTTCAAAAAAGGAAATGGAGAACCTGGGGAATGATAGACCATTCAGCCTAATTTTAATACCTGGAAAGATACTAGAACAAATTATTAATCACTTTGTAAGCATCTGCAAGATAATAGGGCGATAAGGAATAGCCAGCATGGATTTATCAAGATCAAATCATGCCAAATCAACCTAATTTCCTTCTCTGACAGGGTTACTGGCCTAGTAGAAAGGGGGAAGCAGTACATGTGATATATGTTGATTTTAGTACAGCTTTGGACACCATTCTACATGACATTCTCATAAGCAAACTAGGGAAATGTGGTCTTGATGACATTACTATAAGGTGGATGTGCACAAGTGGTTGAAAGACCTTACTCAAAGAGTAGTGCTATCAGACTTGGGAGGATGTATCAAATGGGGTCCCACAGGGATCTGTCTTGAGTCTGGTACTATTCAATATTTTCATTAGCAACTTGGGTAATGGAGTGGAGAGTATGCTTATAAAATTTGTGGATGACACCAAGCTGGGAGTTGCAAGCATTTTGGAGGACAGGATTAGAATTCAAATTGATCTTGATAGATTGGAGAATTAGTCTGAAATAAATAAAATGAAATTCAACAAAGACAAGTGCAAAGTACTGCACCTAGGAAGGAAATATCAAATGCAAAAAGGGAATAATTAGGTAGGTAGCAGTATTGCAGAAAAAGACCTGAGGATTATATTGTATCACAAATTGAAGATGAATTAACAGTGTGATGTTATTTGGAGAAAGGCAAATGTCATTCTGGGATGCCTTAACCAGAGTGTCATATGTAAGACACGAGAGGTAATAGTTCCGTTCAACTCAGCACTGGGGAGGCCTCAGTTGGAGTACTGTGTCTAGTTTTGGGCATCACACTTCAAGAAAGATTTGAGAGAGTCCGGAGGAGAGCATTAAACATGATACAAGGTTTAGAAAATATGACCTATCAGGATAGATTGAAAGAATTGGGCAGGTTTAATCTAGAGAAGATAAGGATGAGAGAGAACATGATAATAGTCTTTAAATATGGAGAAGGTTGTTGAGAGATAAAAGGTAGGTGAGGTAATAGTTTGTATTGTTCCAAAAAGGATGGTGATCAATTGTTCTGCATGTCTACTGAAGGTAGACTTAAAGCTTAGTTTGCAGCAAGATTTAAATTAGATATTAGGAATAACTTTCCGACTATAAGACTAGTTAAGCACTAGAACAGACTACCAAGGGAGGTTGTGGATCATCATTGGAGGTTTTTTAAGAAGAAGTTTGACAAACACCTGTCAGGGACGATCTAGGTATTCTTAATCCTGTTTCAGCACAGGGGGATAGACTAGGATTACATCTTGAGGAGCTCTACACTTACATCTTAAGAGCTCTACACTTCTGTGATCCTACAATTCTAAAAGTCATTGTTGAAGTTGAGGTGGAAATCTGCAAGGGGAGATTAGGTTGTCTGTCCATGGGATGAAAATTTTATTGATGTATCTCAGGTATATCATCAGTTTTTGTTGCGTTTTTAAAGACATTCTTCCCCAAAGTGGCCCATGAAGAGGTTGGCATATTGGAGAGCCATCCTAGTACCATGGCTATTCTCATGGTTTGGTTAAAGTGTATGTTGTTGAATGTGAAGTTAGGTGAGTGAGGATAAAATGGATGAGTTTGGCAATGTGTTTGGAGTGGATATCTGAGGGTTGTTCATTGTAGATATTTGAGGTAGGTAGCGATGCAGTGATGGTGAGGGATGTTGGTGTATAGGGAGGTAACATCCATGATAGCAAGTATGGTGTTCTGAGGGAGGTTGTTGAAGTTGGGGAGTTTCTGGAGTTGGTGGAGGAAACTTGCCCTTCGTGTGATGAGTTGTGTGAGGATGTTTTTTATGAGTCTTGATATTCCTTCAGGAAAAGTGCAGGGCCAGAGATGATGGGTCTGCCTGGGTTCCTGGGTTTGTGTATCTTGGGAAGCATTTAGAACCGTGGGTTGGTGGGGGATGAGTAATGGAGTTTCTCTTGAAGTTGTCCGGAGGGAAGGATTTGATGCTATCCTTAAATTGCTGGGTATGTTGTGGTGTGGGGTCTTCTTTGAGTTCTTTATAGTTGGTGACAAGGGAGAGTTTTCAGCTGGTCTCACTGATATAGTCATCATGGTTGAGGACTACTGTGACACTCCCTTTGTCTACTGGTTTGATCACTATTTGGTGGTTGGATTTCAGGGACTGTATAGCTATCCTTTTGGCAATCAGAGATTGTGATGGATGTGATGTTTAAGGATTTCTTCACAATTGATTTTTTTCTGAAGCAATTGATGTAATCATCAAGTGTGTGGTTTCATCCGTTGGTGTGTGTCTAAGTCAGATTATTCTTTTTTTGTATTATGGTCAGTGAGGTTGTGGTATTTTGAGTGGTGTTGTCTTTGTTGTGAAATAATTCTTTAAGGTGGAGTCAGCAAAAGAATTCTTCTAGTTCTACACATTAGTATGGTATGAGGTTCTATGTGATGGGGCAGAAGTTCAATTCCTTGGAGAGCACAGATCCAACTGGGGGCTTCCTTCTCCAGGGTTGTCAAGCCGATACCTTTCATAAGCAACGAGGTCAACATTTTCTAACCCAGGTGCTTTAAAATTAGGCGGTTCTATCCATGTATATGTATCTAATTCTGGCCTGATTTTCAGAGGTCCTGAGCACACACAGCGACCTCTAAGGTCATTGGGAGATGTGAGCTCTCAGTGCTTCAGGAAATCAGAGCACAGATTTATGGTCCCAGATCAGGCCCAGGACTTAGGAGACCTAAGTTCTATGGCTAACTCAGCCACTGACCAGCCAGGTGACCTTAGAAAAGTCACTTCACCTCTCTGTGCCTCAATTTTCCTATCTGTAAATGATATTTTCCTCCTTTGTGAAGAGCTTCTGAGATTTATTGATGAAAAATGCTATCTAAGAGGTATTCTCATTCTTATTATTAACTTTAAGCATGTCAGCAGTACCAATAAAGTCTTCCAAGGCAGTCAATGGTACTATCCACAAACTTAGTTAGGCATATGCTGAAGTCTCTTGTCCTTCTAGAGCCTAGGTACCTAAATCTGCCATGAAGACCATGCCAAGAACTAGGCATGGCAGATGGTCGTCATTCACCCATTTTATTTTTTAAATGGACGTACAAAAAACAGTGCTTGGAAATTGCAGGGACTCTAGGGAATATGCTGGATATTTTAGAGACATTATAGCTAGGTATAGCTTTTTTTCATGAACACAAACAAGAAGCCAATGAATTGGAGCCAAATCTACTTATAATAATTAGCGATGGGAGCTTTTCTGTCATTAAGACTGACATTATATAGAGGGAATATTTGTTTCCGTCTAAGTACAAAGAAGACAAATGCTTGGAAGACAAACGCAATTATACAATAGTGAAACCATTTCCAAAAAGCAAACAAAACTCCTGGCAATAAGTGTGTTCAAATGAAATCTTGAGAGCTATAAATAGAGAAATTGGACTCTTGTCTTCCTCTCAGTCAAATCCATCACCTTCTCATACTTGTCATAGCAGAAAAGTGAAATAGCAAAAGCTTTATCTATGAAAAGTGACTTATTAGGGATGGGGAACAGGAGAATAGGCTGGAATCATTTATCAGAATATCTATCTATCTGGTGGGCCAAATATCATACTAAATACATAATAAATATTTAAAATTGGAACATATTTGAGTTTCATAAGACCGCCTATCACTAATCCCTCTCTATAATAATACTTGGCATTTATTGTATAAAGCAATATCATGACTTCTACTTATTATTATTCCTATCTTGGAGTTTTGCATGGCCACCAACTACCATAGTATCAGAGTGTCTTCCACATAAAATCAATAGCAATAACAAAGTGCCTACTAGACTTCATGGAGTGTCTGGCATATCTCCCTTTTCTGGAGAGTGCAGGATGGGTTGTGTGGATAAATCAGGGCCTTGTTCCTTGGTCTCTTTAATCCATGAGATTCCCCTGACCGTTGGAGAAGACCCTGCTCTGGCTATATGTGTACAGGACAAATAGGGAATGTTAATGACTGGACTAAAAGAGACAGCCAGTAGTTCACAGGTCACCCAGAAATCTCGTACCGTTCTACGTGTGGAGGAAGGTGAGGAATGGAGGGAGAGGAGTTGATTTACTGGGGCCCAAAAGAGGGAAAGAATCCTGGGTGGATGGAAATTCAAATCTCTCTCCAGGCATCCCTCTAACATCAAACAACTCCTCTCCTGTGCCTCAAGCTCAGATATAGCAACTCTTGGGGAGTTGCCATCATGATGTTCATTATTAATTCCTAATAGAAAGGATGTTCACAACAATAAATATTCCACCAATTTAGGTATGGATGGACTGAAAAGAAGCAACAACTGGAAAAACCCATGAATGCCCCCTAGAAATATATGCATTTCCTTATATAGGCTCTTCCATCACCCAGTACCTTTGCACCCTCATAACTCTATAAAAATCAGCACCTACAAAATTAATCATTTCCCTTCTGATGATTAGATAAACCCCTGCCTTCAAGATTTAACGATTATAGCTGTGTGCCATGGGTACTCCTTTATGCCATACAAATACTTAGCCAAAGGCCTGCCTCGGTAATTATGCCTTAATTTCTGCCTTGAAGGCAGCCAACTCTGGCTGTGATGAACCATCAGAGGAAGGGAAATGCGTGTTTAGATTGAATACATGGTGGGAATTTTCCCCCTAATGCTTGGAATTCGCTTTCCCAAGAGGTGGGATCCACTTTATTGAGATTAAAAGAAAAAAATATGGACCATTATCTAACACAGATGCTGGTCACACTAGATATATTTTTGGTATAAACTGTATTAGATTCTTAGTACAGGTGCCTCTTGTTCTCTTCAATAGGGCTGAACTGCTCACTCTAAAGTCAGGAAAGGATTTCCCTTTGTGGTACATTGGCAGGGACCTTAGGATATTTTTTGCCTTCTCCTGACTCACTGATCAGGGATCAGGTGGGCAGATGCCACACAATAAGTTTCATAGATTTCCAGGGGGCGGGTGTTGAGCATTGATGGCCTTCCTTTTCATCTTGTCTTTCTATTAAAAGTTGCTTTCAAAGTATTTTGGTTGTCCTTTGGAGAAGTATAACTGTAGTCCAGATGAAGATAGGAGAGGATAAATCATATATGACTGATGCACTATATTCTTTTGAAAAACCATTCACTCACATAGGAAACACACATAGGATACAGTATAGCCTTTAAATAACTAAAGGTACCTTTCGCTCCCCCCGCAAATTTGATACACAAGAAGCTCTTAAAATGTTTGTCTCTTATATTCTTTGCTCAGATGAAAATTCCCTGCACTTTTGTCCATGTAAACATAGAATTAGTCTCCTGCAAGTTTAGGTGGTGGCAGTTCCTGAACACAGTTATATTTTGCAGATAACAGGATTAGCTTGGATGTGGGTAATAAGTTGGTGAATCTCCCCCTGGCCATTTCTCAACACTGTGAGAGCACTAATCCTTTATGCTTTGATGTCTTCTAGTTTTCCATCAGGTGCAGCTCAGCACATTTGTCCTGGGGCAGTCAGCGCTCTTATAAGATCTCATAGTGTCCTCATTAGCTGCGCCTATTTACCCAGCCAGCCTGTTGAACCCAATTTATAGTTTATGTGATTAATTCCCAAAGTACAGTAAACTCTAGCTTTAAGGCTCTCTATTATACGACTGCATCTCATATAAGGGCAAACACTAGCTAGTGCTCTTTTGTTATATGGCTTCCCCATATATAAAACTATAATAATTTTGCTCTCAACTACACATTAAACATCATTGTATATACCTCCTTTCAGACATATAGCCCATAAAATTTTTTACACGTTGGCTCATAAAGAAACAAGCATACGAGCAGGTCATTGCTTACTTTTTCTCTCTCTTTTTTTTAAATCTTTGTTTTTAACATTTTATATTACAATTGTCGGTATTGTTGAGTGAGTCTAACAAGGCACATCATTTACACTGTTTATCCATCAAATTGTCGGTCACAAAGGCTTTAGCAATCAAAGTAGCAGCCCATATCCACTGGCACTTTTTTTAAAAACATGCAGGTTTTGTAGATAAAAGACTTAAGTTGTGAATTTTTATACAGCCTTTTAAGTCAGCTGATGACATCTGTCAGCTTCACCATATTTGCTCCTATTGGGATATGAACTGCAAGAGTTGGATCTTGCTGGCAATTTGCATCCAAAAGAACTTTATATCTTTTTTTTTTTTTTTTGCCAGTGGATGATCATTTCCATCTGTCTCAGCTCAGGGGTTCATTGGGAGAGACACCCTGAAACACCTTTCCCACCTTCTCCTTGCCATCTTTCCCACCCTTCCAGTTTCAAAAAGCACAGCTCTTTGGGTGAACCAATTCCTTTAGATATATCCTATCAGTGAATAGACAAACAAGATCACAAAATCTCTGAGCCTTTGGGGCCGGATACTGATAACCTTACTCACAATGAGAGCTGGAGTATATAAGGCTACTTGTGTAGTAAGGGGCTAACACTATGTGAGTAATGGTATCAAAAGCAAAATCCTTTACATGCAGAGACCTATACAGAGGGTAAGCATAGTTCACTTTCAGTAGTACCTTACCTCCCAAGCCACTCCATTAGACTCAATTAGACTAGTTGTGTAATAAGACAACACACATCATGAGTAAAGTGGCAGAATTGGACCTTAAATGGCTTGCGAATGGTGTAGATGTAAACTCTGGACGCCGGGGACCGATTGTGACCTCACACCAGGCTTACACCAAAGCCTCTCCATCGATTTCAGTGGACACTCCTGATCTATATCAGTGTAAGAGCGGAACCAGCCCTGGAAGATGCTTTTTAGCTACAAATCTGGTACAATACAGGTCGCAGCAGAGCAAGCTTTCCCCTAGGCAGCCTCAGTAATATGCCTTGAATTTGACCTGCAGTGATCAACCACCTCTAGGGGCGACAGAATAATTCAGTCTCCATGCCCTTTCATCCTTCAGCAGTTCTAGTGAGACTGCGGACATCTGTCACAAAGAGCTGGATGGAGGCAACCAGTACATCCTGTCTGTCTCTGTCTGTCTGATGGGGGATGAGACTCTGGGAAACCATCAGAGAAAAAAGTCTGTATTCCTTATTATTCTTGTGACTCAGAGGTAAAGGTCTGTCTGTTGCCAATTCCTGTATCCATCCAGTCCTCTATAGCACCCACACTGCTTGTGCCCAGTAGATAGAACTGTTCTGGATTCTGATATTTTTGCCATCTTCATCAGACCTCTCTGTAACTCGCTGGGGCTTAGCTAAGTACACAAGACAAGGCAACTTAGCTACGAGATGCCAAATGCCCAGTAGCACGGTGCTCAGCCACAAAATAGGCTGGAACTCCCATTGACTACAGACTGAACACAAAGCACTTCTCGGACTGGGTCCAGGAAGTCTCCCTAGAAGAAAGTTGCTCACCAGGGAGTCAAGTCAGTGGGCCTGATTCTTTGGTCTGGCAGATGAGAGAAAGTGAACAAGTTCCACCCTTGGAAAGACCATTATTAGAGCTGATCAACATTTTCCCAAAGAAAAAATTTCTTGTGGGAAACTTGGATATGTGGGAAAGTGGGTTTTCACACCTTTTCCTTTTTTTCCAACTGGAAAACTTTGTGAAACAGTAAGAAAGTGGGAAAGAAACCACTTTCCCTCATTTTTGGAATTTCCTGTGGGAAAACCAGAATTTGAAACATTTCTAAGGGGAATTTTTCACATGAGAATATTTTCAGGAAAAATCTAGGTTTTATAATTGCTTATATTATAGTAGCACCTAGAGGTGCCAAACCATCATGAGGGCCCCACCGTGCAAAGTGCAGTACACATAGTGACAGTCCTGCCCCGAAAAGCTTACAATCTAAATAGTCAAGACAAACAAAGGGTGGGAGACAGGCTTAGAATGTACAACCAGAAGCTTGGGAGCTTAGGCACAGAGAGATTAAGGGGCCTTATACTGAGCCCCTCATTTTCACTAGTGAGCAGTGACTTGCAATAGGTCACACAGGAAGTCAATTACAGTCCAGTGCATAATAAATTATAATACAGTACAAGTTGCAGAAAAATAAATTCTAGTCTACATTCAAATTGTGAGCAAGTGGACAATCTGAAGCAGCCCCAAGGCAGGTTTAAATTGCTCTGGTAACAAACTGATATGATGAGTTATTGCTGATATGGATGGCCTAATGATCTCATGCCGATAATATTCTGTTTCCTTAGCTGTGTTTCGATGTTTTGCTGACTATACTCAGACTCACACTATGGACAATAGAGACAGAGCACCAGGAATACATGCTCAGGTATCAGCAGCTTTTGTATCTGGTAGGTCAGCCCTTGATTTTCACAATTGTTTAGCACTCGCAACTCCAGTTGACGTCACCCGGAGCTGCAGCTACTCAGCTGCTCTGAACATAAAGGCCCCAGGTACACAGTGGCAATTGATTGTGTAGATTCATACCCAAGACAGATTACCATAGCTTCTTGCCCACTTCTAATGGACAGTTGGAGTAGATTATTCCTTTTCCTGGGATTCAGAACTTCCTTCCAAAAAGCCAGTCAAATTGCCATATTCTGTCCATCCCTGATAAAATACTGCTATAGAAATAATAGGGCTGACACCAGTTGGGTTCTATAGAACATACAGTGTTCTGCAGATATTGTCCTAAAAGGTATAGAACCGGTTAGAGAATTATACTCCTGCTATAGAATTCCATAGGATGTTGTAAAAGTGGAAAGCTCAGTTTCCCTGCCAAATTCTGTAGGATTCTTCCCTAAGGGCTAAAACGGCATTGACTTCAACAGTAGCACAAGGGTAACTGGAGGCAGAATTTGGCATATAATGCCTGTAAGCACGATTCTGCTGCTAATAACTACAATCCAACATATACTGTAATTAAGACAATAGGGTTTGCTAATATCATATCTGATTATTCTAGCCACAAATACAGCTGGGGAAACGTTATCAGATAATCAGACTTTGATTTTTATGAATTTGTTTGTTATTCAGAAATGTTGGACAATGCTTTATGCAAACATATCTTGCTATTTGTTAGTCTTGAGAAGAGCTGGAAGCAGAAGGTGTGGGGGAGAAACTGCAAACATTTTTGGGGGGAAAACTACCCCGACCCCCCTGTTTTTCCTCCAGAAATTGGAAATTTCAAAAAATTTCAATGAGTTCTATTCATAATGTGTGATTGGTCACATAGATCACAAAGGGTTGTTTCTTCTTCCTGAATAGATGACCAAAGGAGGGGACTCAACGTGATTTCAGGATGGTCTTATGTACACTTCCTGTGGGAATCCTCAAAGGAGCACATGAGCATTTGCACTAGAACTTGTGAAACTCTCTTTCTGCAACCACTACAGTGAACAAAATCATTCCTGAGAAGAATCCTGCGAAATGAGTAATAGGGTAATAGAAGAGTAAAAAGAGTAATAGAAATAGTATGCTAACTGTTGTGGTGAATTTGGGGTTCATATTCAAAATGAATGTCAATAAATACTTTTCAGTATTAACCAGCTGTAGTTACAAGCTGCCTGCAGTATATGAATACTCTTTAAGTAAGGAGACTTTGTAGCATTTGGGTAAGTAGCACAACCAAGATTTTAGAAAATAGGTGCCAACTTTATGCACATAGGTCCATAGTTAGGAACCAAAATAAGTGGCCCGTTTTTCAGAGGGGCTCAGCACCCAGCAACCCCCATTGACTTAAACCAGCTGTCCTGCTGGGAATGGCTGCTCAGGGACGTCTGATATGGTAATACAATTCTTTGAAACATTTGGCATCGGGATGCTACTAGCAGGATTGGCAATATGATTGATAACTGATTCTGGGAGTAATAATAATAATGTAAGAGTAATGCTCCGCATTTATATAGTGATTTTCACCCCAAAATCTCAAGAGGCTTTATAAAAGCAGGTGTTGGTGTCACTAATTGACGTATCTGAAAATAGAGGCACAAAGATGATAAGGGAGTTATCCAAGGATACACAAGTCAGTGGTAAAACCAAGAATAAATCCTAGGTCTCCTGTCTCCCAGTCCCATGCTTGAATCACCAGACCACAGTGCTCGATTTGACAAATCATGTAAGAAATATTCTTTGTGCCCAAAGCAACATTACCTATTCCATGTGTTCAAAGATAAACTGCTTCTGGACAAACCTGTTTTGGTCAGTTTTTGAAGGATACTCTTCAGAGTTTTCACACATATGTAGGACCTCAGTGGGCCTTCTGAACTTTTCCATGGCACCTATAAATCAGGTTCCTTTTAGATAAGACTCTAAATTTACCCAGATGTGCTGTAGAAACTATGTGAGGTGCATTCATTGTTTGTATTTCAAACGGCCTTATCTGTATTCAGAAGGAATGGGAGATCTTTCCCCCATAGCAGCAAATGGCTGTTCCTACAGCCATTTTTTGCCTGACTTTTGATGTTGGTTAGTACATTATGCACAGCGGCCTCTGTGTTTGCTCTGCTATTCAGTTGCATCACTCTCCCCAGTTTCAACAGAGGCTGCGGTTTTAATGGTATATTTCAGCATAAGGATTGGCTCCAGTCAGGGCCGGCTCTGGCTTTTTTGCCGCCCCAGGCAAAAAAGCCTCCGGCGGCCGCCCCCCCCCCCCGCGGGGGGGGGGGCGGAGCGGGGGGGGGCGGCGAGCCCCGGCGGGGGCTCCGCTCTCCCCCCGGCAGCCGGGGGCAGGGCGCCGGGGGGGAGGGCGGCCGGAGCCCTGGGTGGAGGGCGGCGAGCCCCGGCGGGGGCTCGGCTCTTCCCCCCCCTCCCCCGCGGCCAGAGCGCCGGGGGCAGGGCGGCGAGCCCCGGCGGGGGCTCGGCTCTCCCCCCGGCGGCCAGAGCGCCGGGGGCAGGGCGGCGAGAGGGCGGCGAGTCCCGGCTGGGGCTCGGCTCTCCCCTCCCCCCCCGCGGCCAGAGCGCCGGGGGCAGGGCGGCGAGTCCCGGCGGGGGCTCGGCTCCCCCCGCGGCCAGAGCGCCGGGGGCAGGGCAGCGAGAGGGCGGCGAGCCCCGGCGGGGGCTCGGTTCTCCCCCCCCCCCGCGGCCAGAGCGCCGGGGGCAGGGCGGCGAGAGGGCGGCGAGTCCCGGCTGGGGCTCGGCTCTCCCCCCGGCGGCCAGAGCGCCGCGCCGCCCCCCTCCAGGTGCCGCCCCAAGCACCAGCTTGGTTGCCTGGTGCCTGGAGTCGGCCCTGGCTCCAGTGTGAGCCAGGGACTCCTTGTGAATACCTTATGACAAATTCTGCATTCTAATCTGTGTCTGAAGGCATCATTCAAAACCATGCCCATCAGTGCTCTGACAGTTTCTTTGTATTCGCACCATAGGAAGAAATGGAATCTGCCTCACTCTTATTCCTTTTATGGAATCTGAACATTTCCATTATAACTAGTACCCGGCGGAAGCACAAAGTGACCTGCCAGCACATTTCTCTCTCTTTCCTTAACCAAACATTGTATTTACTGGCTGGGATAGGGTGTACCATTAATTATAGCACATGGTTTCTGCTGAAATTCCAGTCATTACAGACAAAAGTGCTGCTTTTGAAGCATATTTTGAAATGCTAGCTGATATGATAGATGGGCTAAGTAATGTTCTGACACTGGCAGCCTATGTGTCTCTCCAGCCAATGAGGGGAATGATGAAATAATTTCCTTCCAACTAGCACCTCTTCCTTTCCTTCCCCCTGTTTCTATTTAATACACCAGAATTCTTAATATAAGAAAACGGAGGTGGTCAATTATACAGTATGTTAGGGCCAGTTCCTATCACTGTTACACTGAGTAGAGAAGCCCCACTTACTTCAAGAGAAGCCCCACTGGTTTCAATGGGATTACTCACAAAGTAGTCGGCAAGAATAGAATTTGTCCCTATGAAGAATACACAATAAAATGAATTTTTAAAGTAATTCATACAAATACGTGTCCTGTTTTGCTATCTATATAACTTTGGTCCAGATTATGACTCCAATTAAAACTCTTTAAATAGAATTGTTCCCCTCCTCCTCAAAAAAAATACGAAGCATATATAGGATGTACGGTGATGTGTCAAGGTATAAAGGTTTTGTTGCCAATTTTGGGGGGATGAGTTGCATAGCTCATATATGAGTAGTATGGCCGTCCCAAACCCATGCCAATAAAACTATATACTACACCAGGGGTAGGCAACCTATGGCACGCATGCTGAAGGTGGCACGCAAGCTGATTTTCAGTGGCACTCACACTGCCCAGGTCCTGACCACTGGTCCGGGGGTCTCTGCATTTTAATTTAATTTTAAATGAAGCTTCTTAAACATTTTAAAAACTTTATTTACTTTACATACAACAATAGTTTAGTTATATATTATAGACTTATAGAAAGAGACCTTCTAAAAACGTTAATATGTATTACTGGCACGCAAAACCTTAAATTAGAGTGAATAAATGAAGACTCGGCACACCACTTCTGAAAGGTTGCCGACCCCTGTACGACACCATCATGTGTCTTCTGTACATATATAGAGGGACTGATAGAATGAGGTACACGCATAGATAGAGCCAGGAAAATAGAGATATGTGGGGGAATGCAAAATATTTTCTTACATAAATACAAGAAGACTCATACAGGGCAGTGTGAGTTATGTGACTGTTTCTAACCAAATGACCGTCACACTTTTGTTTCACCCAACATCATCACATATTTCCTAAGACATTTTTCAGCCAACCTCCTTTCTCCCTTGTTTGAATTACGTTTGTTACCATGGGGCCTGCTCCCCTAAAAAACAGATGGAATTTGGTGGAAAGAGCAGGTGCAGAATCTGGCCCTATTGGCACAATGATGCTGCAGGGTGGCTTCCATTTTAATGACATCCATAAGTGCAGTAGCGCCTGCTTCATGCACTGTGGATATTGTCTATCAATCAGTTCCAGGGACTCAGCATATGCAGAGCAGCATCTAGTAGAAGATGGTGCTTTTTTCCAAAACAAGGGGATATTTTATAAAGTGAAACCAATGTTTGTGTGTACATGTACGTGACTTACTATGAAAACACTCAGGCCTGGTCTACACTAGGAGTTTATATCGAATTTAGCGCCGTTACATCGAATTAACCCTGCACCCGTCCACACCACGAAGCTATTTAGTTCGAAATAGAGCTCTTTTAAATTCGACTTCTGTACTCCTCGAAAACGAGAGGAGTAGCGCTAAATTCGAAATGGCAATATCGAATTAGGCTAGGTGTGGATGGAAATCGACGGTAATAGCTCCGGGAGCTATCCCACAGTGCACCACTCTGTTGACGCTCTGGACAGCACTTCGAGCTCGGATGCTCTGACCAGCCACACAGGAAAAGCCCCGGGAAAATTTGAATTCCTTTTCCTGTCTGGCCAGTTTGAATCTCATTTTCTGTTTGGACAGCGTGGAGAGCTCAGCAGCACTGGCAACGATGCAGAGCTCTCCAGCAGAGATGGCCGTGCAATCTAATAGAAAGAGGGCCCCAGCATGGACTGATCGGGAAGTCTTGGATCTCATCGCTGTGTGGGGCGATGAGTCCGTGCTTTCAGAGCTGCGCTCCAAAAGAAGGAATGCAAAGATCTACGAGAAGATCTCTAAAGCCATGGCAGAGAGAGGATACAGCCGGGATGCAACGCAGTGCCGCGTGAAAATCAAGGAGCTGAGACAAGGCTACCAAAAAACCAAAGAGGCAAACCAACGCTCCGGATCCCAGCCCCACACATCACGTTTCTACGAGGCACTGCATTCCATCCTAGGTGCGGCCGCCACCACTACCCCACCAGTGACCGTGGACTCCGAGGATGGGATATTGTCCACGGCCGGTTCCTCGTCGGAAATGTTAGGTGACGGGGAAGATGAGGAAGGAGATGAGGAGGACGAGGCAGTCGACAGCGCTTGCACCGCTGATTTCCCCGACAGCCAGGAGCTCTTCATCACCCTTACCGAGATCCCCTACCAACCGTCCACAGCCCTTACCCCGGACACCGAATCAGGGGAAGGATCAAGCAGTGAGTGCTTTAAACATCTAAACATTTAATTTTAACATAACTGGAATATTTATATTGTTAAGAATGGGCTTTTCAGTCACTCATTTAAACATAGAAACTTTTATTTATAACAAAACAGGAATATTAACTATATTAGTAATTTGTTGTTCATGATTTAGTTGGCTTAGTGAACTATTTACTCCTAACTATGTATAGAAAATCAAATAATGTCCGGATATTCATGATTAGGCCACCACAGGACGCTCCACTCTGTAGTCCCGTATGCTGCACTTAAATGAAAAGACGGTCAATGTGCCCGGGAATGGACAGAGAGTCCTCCTGGGATAGCTCGGCATAGCTCTCCTGGAGGTACCGCTCAAGCATGCGCATGAGGTTCCGCGGCAGGGCGATCTTGTTCGGTCCCCCGTGGTAACACACGTTCCCACGCCATGAGTCCATCAGGTAGTCCGGGATCAATGCACGGCACAGCATGGCGGCATACGGCCCTGGCCTCTGCATGGTCTCACGAAGCATCCTTCCCCTCTCGGTCTCCGAGATCCTCATGAGTGTAATATCACACATGACGCCCTGCTTTAAATTAGGGAGGGGAATGTTAGTATTGGGACTGCTTTACAGCCACGCGGTGGAGGCGGCAGAGGGGCAGCATACAGGGATCTTTCCCGGGGACAGCCGCGAGGTGGTGGGACAGGGGCAGAGCTCATGCTTCCCTGATTGCTGCCAGCAGAGAGTGGCCTTGCATTCAGTGCGAAAGGAGCCCAGTGCTACTATTACATTTTTAAGCTGCCACAAGTCTACGGCTTACCATGTTATCCTGCAGCAGAAGTAGAGGTGTCCTGCAACGCTTCTCTGATCGCAACTGCAGGACCCCAGACACAGAAGACGAGGGCCGAAAATTCGACCTTGTCCTGAGTGCGCATGTGAAAGGTCCAGTGCATGGTGTTGTTCACAGAGAAAGACTATGTTCTTTGTTAGCAACTTCATTTATCTGTCTCAGGAATTTACTCCCTTTTTCCCATTCCCACAGACACATCTGCGACTGTCTCCCAACCCAGCCTGGCATCACACTCCCAGAGGCTAGCGCAGATTAGGAGAAGGAAGAGAAAGACGCGTGAAGACATGTTTTATGAACTTATGGCCTGCTCACGAGAGCAGGCAGCCCAGACACAATGGAGGGAGAACTTGTCACAAATGCACAGAGCAGTCATGGAACGGGAGGAGAGGTGGCGCCAGGAGGACCAGCAGGCTACTCAAACCCTGCTTGGACTAATGAGGGAGCAAACGGAGACGCTCCGGCGCCTAGTGGATGTTCTGCAAGACCGGAGGCAGGAGGACAGAGCCCTGCTGCTGTCTATCTCTAACCGCCCTCCCCCGCCACCAAGTCCCACACCCCCCTCACCAAAAGTCCAAAGAAGGAGGGGCGGCAAGGGCCGTTAAAACTTTCAGTCGGCCCCTGCACACTGCTGCAGCAATGGAAGGCTCTCGTTCCAAAGTTTGAAAAGTCCTTTCCTACCCATCTCACAGTAGCCCACGTCCAAGTTTCCTCCCCCCCCTTTTCATGTGCGGTTCATAATAAAACATCTGTTTCTGTTAAGTACTGTTTCCGAGAGTGTCTTTTAGAGGGGATTCTGTCTGAAGGGGGGGAAGGGGTTTGTTACTTGGACAGGACAGTCACCTGTAGCAGGCTACAGAGGCGGGGGCAGGTCCAGCATCAGGACACATACACAGTACAGTCACCAGTTACCCTGGTCAGTCTGGGAGGCGGTTTTCATGTTCTGGGGTGCGAGGGGGTTGATCTGTGACTTTGTGGCGGGGGAGGGCAGTTAGAGATCTTATGCCGCGGTCCTTATCCTGGATCACAGAGCCACGCAGCAGGGGATCTGTTACCCTCCGCCCCCTGCCAGAAAGTCACTTGGCCGACACATACATGCAGTCCCGCCCAGGACTGCTGGCAGGCTGCGTTGAAACAACCAATCCAGCACTGCGGAGCCTGTCATTCCCGGAGTTTAGAAGCATCATTTGCATCAAAACACTAAACCCGCCCCCCGCCACAGTCTGCGTCCCCGGTTTAAAACATTCCCGCGAAAACAGTAAAAAAGAGAACCTTGTTCATTAAAAAAACGGAACAGATTTTATTTGTTGGGAAGGTGGGGAAGGGGGTATGTAACTTGGAAGGATAGTCAACAGTAACTGGGTAAAGAAACGGGGGCAGGTTCAGCATCTGTGTCCACAAAGTAAACAGTCACTGGAGACCCTGCTCAGTCAGGAACCTGGCTTTCAAAGCCTCCCTGATGCACAGCGCGTCCCGCTGGGATCTTCTAATCGCCCGGCTGTCTGGCTGGACGTAATCAGAAGCCAGGCTATTTGCCTCAACCTCCCACCCCGACATATAGGTCTCCCCCTTGCTCTCACACAAATTGTGGAGCACACAGCAAGCAGCTATCACAATGGGGATATTGGTCTCGCTGAGATCACAGCGAGTGAGTAGGCTTCTCCATCTCCCCTTGAGACGGCCAAAAGCACACTCCACCACCATTCTGCACTTGCTGAGCCGGTAGTTGAATAGTTCTTTCCCTGAGTCCAGTGCGCCAGTGTAGGGCTTCATGAGCCAGGGCATTAGCGGGTATGCAGGGTCCCCGAGGATGACTGTAGGCATCTCCACATCCCCAACAGTTACTTTGTGGTCCGGGAAGTAAAGACCTTCCTGCAGCCGTCTAAACAGACCAGAGTTCCTGAACACCCTAGCGTCATGAACCTTGCCAGGCCATCCAACGTTGATATTGGTAAAACGTCCCCGATGGTCCACCAGTGCTTGCAGCACCATGGAAAAGTAGCCCTTCCGGTTGATGTACTGGCTGGCCTGGTGGTCCGGTCCCAGGATAGGGATGTGAGTCCCATCTATAGCCCCACCGCAGTTTGGGAATCCCATCTCGGCAAAGCCATCTATGATGAGCTCCACGTTTCCCAGGGTCACTACCTTAGATAGCAGTAGCTTGACGATTGCCCTGGCTACTTGCATAACAGCAACCCCCACGGTAGACTTGCCCACACCAAAGTGGTTAGCGACGGACCGGTAGCTGTCTGGCGTTGCGAGCTTCCAGAGGGCTATGGCCACTCGCTTCTGGACAGTCAGGGCTGCCCGCATCCGGGTGTCCTTTCGCTTCAGGGCAGGGGACAGCAACTCGCACAGTTCGAGGAAAGTCCCCTTCCGCATGCGAAAGTTGCGCAGCCACTGGGATTCATCCCAGACCTGCAGCACTATGCGGTCCCACCAGTCCGTGCTTGTTTCACGGGCCCAGAATCGCCGTTCAACAGTATCAACAAGACCCAGTGACAGCGAGATGTCCTGGGCGCTGGGTCTCATGTTCTCAGAGAGGTCGGAGCTAGTGTCCGACTTCATGCCGTCACGGTGGTGCCGTAGCCTCCTCTCATGATTGATCTGCAGCTGCCTCTGGTACAGGTGGAGGAGAAGCTGCGAGGCGTTGAGAACTGCCACAACTGCAGCGATGGTCGCAGCGGGATCCATGCTCGCACTGCTGTGGCGTCCGCGCTGTCAGTAATCAGAAAAGCGCGCGAACTGATTTCCCGCCGGCGCTTTCAGGGAGGGAGGGAGGGAGGGCGTGAGTGACGGACGGATGACGACAGGCGCCCAAAAGCACCCTCGACACATTTTTTTACCCAGAAGGCATTTGGGGCTCGACCCAGAATTCCAATGGGCAGTGGGGACTGCGGGAACTGTGGGATAGCTGCCCACAGTGCACCGCTTCCAATGTCGACGCTTGCCCCGTTAGTGTGGACTCACAAAGTCTCACAAAGTCGAATTACTGTCCTTAGTGTGGACACACACGTTCGACTTTGTAATATCGATTCCACATAGTCGAATTAACTAAAATCGAAGTACTCTCGTAGTGTAGACATACCCTCAGATTCGCTTATGCATTTCTTTATTGAAGCTTTTGAGCACTTCAGAGCCGCCCCGGGAGAGAGTCCTTGTTCTCCCCATTTGGCTGAGGAGGACACTGACCTAGCAAGCAGAGCTGGGTGAATAACTGATTGTTCTGTTCACTGGCAGTTCTGGAAAAAAAACAAAAAACAATTTAAACAATCAATTTGGGTCGAACCAAATTTTTTTGGTGAATCGAAAAAGTCAGTTTGGGCACTCGCCTGGGGAGGGACAGCCAGGTTCCAGTCCCTGCTCCAATGGCCAGTTATTTATTTATTTTCACAAAGTGGAAAAGCTTCAAAAGGAGGATTTGAGACACTCCCATTCCAAAATACCTGCTAGCCAAGGCACTCACTGACTGGGGGAGATCTGGCTTCTAATCCCAGCTCAAGGATGGGGATTTGAACCTAAATCCCCCATAGTGTAAATGACTTTCATTATCCACTGGCCTATTGGATCAGGGGGAGGAAGGACACCATCTCCACCACTTCCTCCTGTGAATGGTGCCTAAATTTTCTTGTGACTCTAGCCTGGAAAAAATGAAATGCTTTATTCTGACTTCAAGTCATTTTGAAATTTCCAAAAATAAAAAAAACAAACGAAAACACTTTGGTTTCCACTCAAACAATTATCCAAAATTGACACAAATTCATGAAATATGCGACTATAATATAAGCAAATATAATTTTTTGGCAAAAAAAGTTTCAGTCAAAAAATGTCACCCAATTAAGTAATTTAGCCAAGGAATCCTAAAGCCGAGACAGGACTAGACCCCACATCTTTCAAACCAGATCTCCTTCCCAGATCAGTTCCTGTTTCTCATAAGCTGCTATATACATTTCAAACCATCCTGTGAATTAATGCTACAGTCAGAGCTGGGTGATTAACAGATTTTTTCAGTTCAGTGTCAATTCTAAAACACTGGGGAAAAAATTAGTTTTGGGTCAAACCAAAAACAAAAGTTTTCAAAATTTTCAGTGGATTAAGACGTTGGAAAAAAATCATTTTGTATTGAACAAAACATTGTTTCAATTAAATAAAAATGTTTCACTTTCATTGCAATCATTTTTAAAATGTTTGATTTATTTTCAAAATAAAATTCAAGGACATTTTGAAACAAAAAAGTTGTACTGAATTGCTCCTTCCCCCCTCCCCAAATCAAAAAGTTTCATTTTGAAAATATAAAAACAAAATGTTTTGATTTTTATTTAATTTTTAGGGTTTTTTTTCTTTTTTGACTAAAACTAACACAACTTTGCAAAATGTTTTGGTGTAACCAAATGTACGTTTCCCATGAGATGGATGAATAGACAGATATATCCATGTTGTACAGACTATTAGTCTGTGTGTATGCATGCATGTGTTTTGCATATTGGAGTGAATGCTTTTTGCCAACTTCTAAAGCACTGTCCTCTAACCTAAGTCCTGAAGTATTGTAAACTATAATAGACAGGACCTGTGCCTATAGGGGAAAGTTCTTCTCAGCCAATCTTTCCATGTTTTCCTAGGGCATGTCTTCTTCCACCTCAGAAACTTTATTCGACTCTTCCAGTTTTCTGCTTATTTTTGTTTAATTTGTTTCTCATCTTAATACACCCCAATGGCACTTGTTATGTCTCCATCTCAGAGGTTCATAAGTCACAGTCTTTAAGTAAATGTTTTCCTAAGCCGTACCCATGCAACTGACATGCCTTGCTTGGGGGAGGATTTCTTGCTTGCGTGTTTCCATATTTTTGCCATTTTATGGGTTTTTGCCAAGAATTGTGTCTTTTCAGGCTGCACTGCCATTTTTATCAAAGCTGTTCAAAAATATAAAGGGTTTTGTTTTCCATCCTGGATTCCAATTACTCGGTGCCAAAAGAGACCATAGCCTTGTTCTTCTGCAAATGAGTTTAAACTTGTCATTCATGACTGTATCTGAATCAAAGGGTCAGATTCACTCACACTGAGTGGGACCTTACCCACTGAGCGGTCCCACTGATTTCAAGGGGCCTACTTTTTGTGTAAGGGCATCACAATCTAGCTCTTCTTCTCCTGCAGCATTTACTAGATGAAATAAATTATGATTCTGATGCAGGCCATATTCACCTTCATGGAACTATAGGGCCAACTCCTGAGATCTTTACACAGTTTTCATACTCAGACCTTATTCTGGCAGTTTTACAATGAAATTGATGGGAGTATGACTGTGAAATCGGTAAAACTGAGGAGAAATTCATCTAGGTCATCTAATCCATTTCCTGCCACTCTAGGAAGTACTTCCTACAGTCTGTTTCCTAGCTCCTGGTTCAGGCCAGTTTGAAAAGACTCAAAACAATGGGATGGTCAGCATTTCCCTTGGGATGTTATTACACACTAATAGAATAGATCTTACCACTAGGAAATTGTGCCCATTTCTTGTCATCTGCTTAATTCCAGCCCCTTATTCCTGCTTACCTTCCTCAGTCCTAAATAACATAGTTTCTGTCTTTGTGCTCATGCTCCTCATATACTTGCTGTAGTGCATTGTCAGATATGCTTGAATTAGCCTAGGTAGAAAATACTGATTTTGCCATTCAAATACCTAAATGGAAGTCAAACTGTTTTGGTGAAATCTGGGCGACTCCCAACCTTAGATGTCTACGAAGGTGTCACTAACACTGACTTAATGGAAATGAATACCTGAGGAAATGGGTATATGGGGAGTGGGTGTATTTATATATTTCCTTAGCAAAATTTCACTATACATATGTAAAGTGAAGCACATAAAGCAACACTGATTAGGATTGTATCCATAGATCCTAAAATGCTTTACAAAGGTCCATGTTTCTTTCTTTAATGTGCCCATCGTAAGTCCCATGTTACAGATAGCTTAACCAAGTCAGAAAGGTTAAGGAACTTGCCCAAAATGACCCATCAAGTCACCGTGAGTGAGGTAATATCTTTTACTGGATCAACTTCTGTTGGAGAGAGAGACAAGCTTTTGAGCCACACGGAGTTGTGTCCAGTAAAAGATATTACCTCACCCACTTTGAATCTCTAATGCTCTGGGACTGACACAGCTACAACTACGCTACATACATCAAGTCAGTGAAAGAATGGAAAGAGAAGAAAGTTCTTCTGATGCCCAGACCCATGCCCTACCTCACTGCCTCTTACACTGCTCTTTGTTATAACCGTTCTTTCCACCTGAAGAAAAAACTATATGAGGCTGGTGCGTTATTAGTTTAATAGGCCAAGGCTTAAAACTTCTCTGATGGAAAACTATTGAGCCACTAACTATAAGTACCCAACGTGAACTGGGATTGTGGCTGAAAAATAGAGACCTTTTCAATCATAGAAGAATACTTTCCAATATGGCAACACGTTGGGGGGGAAATTCTAGAACTTCAGCAGGAGCTAAAATGGGATGGACAAGCTCTCCCTATCTTATCCCACCAAATGCCAGTTTTGCATTGGTGCAGGAAACTCTCAGAGTGGGAGAAGTTGCTGTAGCACTGCTGGTAGAGGTTGCCTGCTGCCATTTCTTTTCTGGGGAGTGGCGAACTTACATTTTGGTCGAACTGATATTTTAATTTCATTGCATTGTTTTTGGAATGCAGCATGGGCCAGTGGTTAGAGCAGAGGACCAGTCAGGAAGCCCAACTTTTATGTGAAACTGAACATGTTCCCTTACCCTTGGGGGAGGGATAGCTCAGTGGTTTGAGCATTGGCCTGCTAAACCCAGCATTATGAGTTCAATCCTTGAGGGGCCATTTAGGGATCTGGGGAAGAGAGGGGGAAAAAGGAGGGGGAAAAAAAAAAACCCTTTCAGGGACAGTACTTGGTCCTGCTAGTGAAGGCAGGGAACTAGACCCACTGGTCCCTCCCAGTTCTATGAGATAGGTATATCTCTATTTATTATATTACCCTTGTCGTGCCTCAGTTTCTCCATTTCTACAAATGACTAATAATACCTATGTCACAGGATCTGTGAGGCTTGGATGGAAGGTGCATAGGGCCCCGAATCATGTTCTAAATTAGTGTAAAGCATTATTATAATAGCGATTTCTTTTGTATTTGAAGCATTGCTTTTCCCTTCATATATACTGCAGGTCAGACCCAACCTGGATATGAGTACAAACATGCAGATGTGAAAAACTGAAGGCCCAATTTTAGAGCCTAGATTGAAGCCACTCTGACAATTTGGCCCAACGGTATCACAGCATATGTCACTTTAATCAGTGAGGGCTCTGAGCAACCAAATAACACGGGGAACTAGTTCAAAGAGGGCTCCTCTTACTTACTCAGAGGTTCTGATTATTTGTAGCTGTTTTCAAAGCGGGGTACCCTGAGCACACAGGATTTATGATTTGGCACTGAACTCACCACACAGCCTTTTCCCTGGGATAAATGATTTGTGCTGAAAGAGCCTTGCATGGCTGAGAATATTTTTTGCTCTATATTACTGCAATGAATGCTTGATCAGCAAAGTGGTGGGGAATTTTAATATCTGATCTTTTATACGGTTGACAGAAAAATAAATGAAAAAAAGTCTTAAAGGCTTTTGCATGGGTCTCCTTTATTTTCTGAGCAAAGGACAGGGGCACTTAAGTGTAGCAAGCTTCCTAAAGGCAAAATCTACTCTACCCACCTACAGCCCACACTTTCAGCTCCAAAGGGTGGAGTCTAGAGTGGATTCTACCCTTTCTCAAAGCAGGGCCCAGGTGGACGGCTTCATTCAAGCCTATGCAATAGCAGCTGGATTCCTTCTAATTATTATTGATTATTTGTATGATTGTAGTGAGTGGAAGCCCTACTCATGGACTAGGGATCTGTTGTGATAGGTGCTGTACAAACAAAGAATTAAAAGACAGTCCCTGCCCCAAGGAGCCTACAATCTGAGGATAAGAGAAGAGACAACCGACGGGTACAGACAGACTGATGGGGATAACGAGAAAACGACAAGACAATCGGCAGTGGTCTCAGCACACCAACAATCTCACCATTTTCATGTTTTTTTGTAGGCATCATGGCAAAGGAGAGTTTTAAGGAGGGATTTGAAGGCGTACAACGTAGTGGCTTGACAGATGTTGACAGGGAGCGCCTCCCAACCATGAGGAGCAGCGTGGGATGGTGCTTCTTTGGAAATTTAACAATTGGGCAAGGATGTCTGGCGTCATGGGCTGATCAGCGGCAAGAGTCAACCTTTTGGTCCTGAATGAGAAATGATAGGGTGAGGAGAGGCCGCGAAGGGCCTTGAAAGTGAGGATAAGTAGTTTGTTTCATGCAACAGAGAAGAGGGAACCAGTGGAGGGATGCAAAGAGTGAGATGACATAGTCAAAGTGATGGGCTAAGAAAATGATTTTTGCAGCAGCATTTTGAATAGATATGAGCAGGATGAGATGGCATTTCTAAAGGCCAGAGAACAGGGTGTTGCAGTATTAGAGAATAGAGCCTTCTACAGCCCTTGCATAGGACTTGGAGGATGCTGGATCGGTCTAAATGCTCACCGGCATCTCTGCCTTCCACAGGCACCCCTGCTTGGTTATCCCCATAGGCCAGGGGTTCTCAAACTTCATTGCACCGCGACCCCCTTCTGACAACAAAAATTACGACACAATCCCAGGAGGGGGGACTGAAGCCTGAGCCCGCCCAAGCTCTTCTGCCCCGGGGGAGGAGGGGTCAAAGCCAAAGCCTGAGCCCCACTGGCCGGCGCAGGGGGTGGCAAAGCCAAAGGCCAAGGACTTCAGTCCCAGGCAGGGGGCCTGTTTACTTGAGCCCCGCCATCCAGAGCGGAAGCCCTTGGGTTTTGGCCCATGTTGGTGGGGCTCAGGCTGTGGCCCCAGGCCCCAGCAAGTCTAAGCCAGCCCTGATGACCCCATTAAAATGGGGTCATGACCCACTTTGGGGTCCTGACCCAGAGTTTGAGAACCACTGCTATAGACCCATACAGCTCCTGTCCAGACATAGATGATATAAAGGGCCTTGCACTAGCACTCTGTATCATGGGTAAATTTCACTTAGATCCCAATCCTGCTCCCACTGAAATCTATAGTGATCAGAGGGAGAGGAGTCAGCTATTCCTTTAAACTCCTGTGTCAGAAGAGAAATAAATATTAAACATCCAGCCTGTTTCAGGAGTGGGCTAAAGTCATTGCTTTGGATTTAACTATCTTGAGTAATTTTGTGTCATCTGCCAACTTTTCTACCTCACTGTTTACCCCTTTTTTTCAGATTATTTATGAATACGTTAAACAGAGCTGGTCCCAGTACAGATCCTTGGGGACTCTGTTACTTACCTCTCTCCACTGTGAAAAGTGCCCATTTATTCCTAGCCTTTGTTTCTTATCTTTTAACCAGTTACTGATCCAGGGAAGACCTTCCCTCTTATGCTATCAATGCATACTTTGCTTAAAAGCTTTCTGAAAGTCCAAGTACACTATGTCCACTGGATCATCTTGTCCAGATGTTTGTTGTCCTCCTTACAGAATTCTAATAGATTGGTGAGGCACAATTTCCCTTTACAAAAGCCATGTTGACTCTTCCCCAACATGTCATGTTAATCTAACTCTGTTCTTTACTATAGTTTCAACCAATTTCCCTGGTACTGAAGTTAGGCTTACCAGCCTGTAAATGCCAAGATTGCCGCTGGAGCCTTTTTTTTTTAAAATTGGCATTATATTAGCTATCCTCCAGTCATCTGGTACAGATGCTGATTTAAGCGATAGGTTACATATCACACTTAATAGTTTTACAACTTCATATTTGAGTTCCTTCAAAATTCTTAGATGAACACCACTTGGTCCAGGTGATATTACTGTCTAATTTATCAATTTGTTCCCAAACCTCCTCTATTAACATCTCAGTCTTTGACAGTTTCTCAGATTTGTCACCTGAAAATAATGGCTCAGGTGTGGGAATTTCCCTCACATCCTCTGCAGTGAAGGCTGATGCAAATAATTAATTTAGCTTCTCCACAAAGGCCTTTTCTTCCTTGAGTGATCCTTTAACGCCTCCACTGATTGCTAGGCAGACTTTCTGCTTTTGATGTACTTAATTTTTTTTGGTTAGTTTTGGTGTTTTTTGCTAGTTGCTCTTGAAATTCTTTTTTGGGCTCCCTAATTATACTTGTACATTTGACTTGCCAGAGTTTATGTTCCTTTCTATTTTCCTCAGTAGGATTTTACTTCCAATTTTTAAAGGAGACATTTTCACCTATAACAACATTTTAGCCATGGTGGCATTTTTTTTTTGTTCCACTTACTTTTAAAAAAAAATTGTGGTATACATACAGTGTGAGCCTCTACTATACTGTTTTTAAAAAGTTTCCATGCACTTTGCAGGCATTTCAGTCTTGTGACAATTTGTTTTAATTTCCATTTAACTAGCCTTCTCCTTTTTGTGTAGCTCCCCTTTTTAAAGTTCAATGCGAATGTGGTGGGTTTCTTTGGTATTTCCCCCCCACAAGGATGTTGCATTTAATTACAGTATGCTGACTATTACTGAGCACTCAGCGATATTCACCTTTTGGATCAGAGTCCGTGTTCCACTTAGGACTAACTCAAAAATTGCCTCTCTCCTTGTAATTTCTAGGACTAGCTGCTCCAAGAAGCAGTCATTAATGGTGTCTAGAAACTTTATCTCTGCATCCCGCCCTGAGTTGACATGTACCAGTCAATATGGGGATAGTTGAAATCCCCCATTATTACTGGGGTTTCTGTTTATGTAACCTCTCTAATCTCCCTGAACATTTCACAATCACCATCACCATCCTGGTCAGGTGGTTGGCAGTATATTCCTAGTGCTATACACTTATTATTCAAGCATGGAATCTATATCCATGGATATTCTATGGTACAGTTAAGATTTTTACTATATTTGACTCTATGCTTTCTTTCACATATAGTGCCACTCCCCCAGCAGAACAACCTACTTTGTCGTTCCTTTATATTTTGTACCCTGGTACTGCTGTGTCCCATTGATTATCATCATTCCTCCAAGTTTGTGTGATGCCTATTCTATCAATATCCTCATTTAATACCAATTCATCCATCTTAGTGTTTAGACTTCTAGTATTTGTGTACAAGCACTTCAAATTTGTCAATATTTAGTTGTCTGCTTTCATGTGATGTAATTGAATGGGATTTTTTTTTTCATTTGACTTGTTCTGTTCAGCTTCTACCCGTACTTTATCAACTTTATCCTCTCCTCTTTACTAGGATATAGAGAATCCCCTTTAATAAATCCTCCCTTAAGGGATATCTCTGTCCAAACTGCGTTTTCCTCCACATGTCAGCTTTCCCCAGCCCTTAGTTTAAAAACTCCTCTATGACCTTTTAAATTTTACATGCCAGCAATATGGTTCTGTTTTGGTTTAGGTGGAGCCCATCCTTCCTGTATAGGCTCCTCCTTTCCCAAAAGGTTCCCCAGTTTCTAATAAACCTAAACCCCTCCTCTGTACACCATTGTCTCATTTACGTATTGAGGCCCTGCTGCTCTGCCTGTCTAACTGGCCCTGTGCATGCCACTGGAAGTATTTAAGAGAATGCTCTCATGGAGGTCCTGGACATTAATCTCTTGCCTAACAGCCTCAATTTGGCCTCTAGGTCCTTTCTCCTACCTTTCCCTGTATCATTGGTACCTACATGTACCATGACCACCGGCTCCTCCACTGCACATAAGTCTGCCTCAATGTCTCACGAGGCCCGCCTCCTTCGCACCCAGCAGGCAATTCATCATACGAGACTCCCAGTTATCACAATCCCAACTATCTATATTTCTAATAATGGAATCCCCCATTACTATTATTAAATTATTCATGATAGCAGAACAGCTTTAAAGACAGACACCGCCTAAACAGCCCAACCGACTTCAAACAACAATATATCGGAGTCTTAAGAATGAAAAGAAACCCATGTACTGTACTGTCTTTGATGATTGCCACTTGTATCCTTCTAGGCTTTCACACATCAGCTGCAACTGCTGGAAAGAAAGTGCTGCTGTTGTTTTTATAATATAACCATGTGCATTTGCTCCACTTTTACCTCAACTGCTTCTCTGTAAATTAGTGTGGGTGCATGTAAGTTCCATGGTATTACATAAATTGTTCCACACGGCCCTAACCCATTACTTATGCCTTTGAACAGCTTTCATTCACACAGGGATATTTTTTCAGGGTTAAAAGGCAGCACAGATAAGTAAACAAACTGAGATCCAGCAAAGAAGCATATTATTTGCCATATACTGGATCCAAATAGATCATTGGTCAATGGCATGGTATCCTGCCTCCAGCAATTGCTCCAGCTACCCACATATGTCTGTTGCTTACATAAAAGGGGCATTGTCTTTGGCTGCATTCTTTTTGGAGAAGTGGGACAAAAGTTTGATATTGCCAACCCCAAGCATTCAAAAACCATCAGTCACCCCTGCCAAAAGTGATAGAACTGTCTTAAAACTCACTATATTTATATACATGTGTACATGTTTTGGCTTCTTTTTATTTCACATTTGGTTTTTGAGTCTTTCGTGTTCATGTTTCAAGCTTTCGTCTGTAACTGTGAGGGCTAGACATTTATTTTCCTGTTTTGAAAATGAATGTGGCGATTTTTCATGTACTCACATGATGGTTCCAAGACCTGGAACACCAAATAGCTCAAGTCTCATGTTAAAATGAAAAGAATATTTCCCTCCCCCCCCCAAAGGGAGGGGAAAGATGGCCCAGTGGTTAGGGCACTAGATGGGTCCTTTAGAGATAGGGGTTCAACTCTCACACAGGCTTCATATCTGACCTTTGGTGAGTTACTTAATCACTCTGGGTGCTGTTCACAAAGGTATTCAGGTGCCTAACTCCCTAATAAATAGGTGTGGATGCCTAAATCCCTTTGTCTCCCACCCTCTGTGCCTCATTTATCTCTCTATAAAAGAGGAATAATAGAACTTCCTGATCTCATGAATTTAAATGCATTAAAGATTGTGAAGAGCTCTGATGCGACTGGAGCTGGGGCCATATCAGTACCTAAAAAAAGCTAATCTCCTCACATAGGGCCTAATCTATTTTCAATAGGAGTTTTTCCATGGAGGGCATAGATCAGCAGGCAGACATTCAGATTAGTGTCATGTATAAATCCATGACATCCAGGTTAGAAATCTGCACTGTCCTGTTTATGAATTATTGTGACTACCTGAATAATGTTGGGCTCAAAACAGAAGCTCATATTCAGCCCCCCAGATTTTGGGAACATACTGATTCAACTTCAGCTCCTATCTTTGCCATTCCAATAACCTCAAATTTGACCAAAAAGTTCCTGACTGGCCACAGACAAGCCAAATTTGAAGTTGAAAAGACTTTTATTGAGAAGTTAGGAAGGAGACACAGTCTATCTATCTAAGATGCTTATATGGCCCCCCATTACTGTAATATCTGAGCACCTCACACTCTTCAATTTATTTATTCTCACCCCTCCCCTGAGAGGTAAGTGCTATCATCCCTGTTTTACAGAAGGGGAACTGAGGCACAGAGAGACTTGTGACTTGCCAAAAGGTCACACAGAGAGTCTTTGACAAAGCAGAGTTGAATTTGAGTCTCTCAGGCTCTCTGACTACTGCCCTAACCAGTGAATCATCCTTCTTCTAAGGCTGGGGCAGACTAGTAATGCAAAGCGATCGTTAATCTTAATTATGAAGTATCGGTTGCCATGGCGGCCTGGTCTACACTGGGGGGGGGGGGAGGGATCGATCTAAGTTAAGCAACTTCAGCTACGTGAATAACGTAGCTGAAGTCAACGCACTTAGACCGACTTACCGTGGTGTCTTCACCACGGTGAGTCAACTGCCGCCGTTCTCCCGTCGACTCTGCCTGTGCCTCTCGCCGAGCTGGAGTACAGAAGTCGACAGGAGAGCGCTCGGGGATCGATTTATCATGTCTAGACTAGACGGGATAAATCGATCCCTGCTGGATCTATCGCTGCCCGCCGATCCGGTCGGTAGTGAAGACATACCCTAAGTAATAATATTGTATTTACATATATAGGGCCTAATTCACCATTTTCTTACCTTAGTTTTGCACAGGCATAACTCTATTAGTCCTGCTCCCATTCCTTTCTTTCAGGCTGTTACAGCAGCATAAAACTGCAGATGCAGGTTGCAGAATCAGGCGCATAAAATTGTTTATATATGGGAGAAAGACATGCAGAGAATGTGAAATCCAAGAAGTTTGCAGAAAGTTGGTGCTCACTCTGTAGCTGTGAATACTGTGCATGCAACTTCACTAAGGTTCTCTTCTCTTGCAGGGTAACAGAAATAAACTAAGCTGTTTATATTCCTTTTTTCCCCCCAGATGAATTATTTTTAATGGTCAAAGCACTCGAGTGCATCCACTATGTAGAAGAAATGACAGGTGCCAGTTTTGTTATTAAATCCCGGCCTCCCAAGCTCCTGAATTTTCAATGAGATCCCTTATTGGCTGTATGCGTGTGTGTGTGTTAAAAGTCAGAGGATGTGAAAGCATGACTGCATCTGAATGTGTCTCAGTCGAGCGACCCACACCAAAGTCTTCATTAAACCTGGGCATAACATTTGCACTTGTTTTGCTGGTTTTAGAGAGCTGGGGCAATTACCCTTCTGACGTGTGTTTCCAGGTGTTACTGGGGAAGGGGAGGCCAGGGAAGGGGAAGAATAAGGAACCACTCATTTTAAATCAGCCTTTGTGGGCTGTGTTTGTGACCCCCAAGACGGACAATAAAAGCTCCACAGTCCTTGGTTTCAATCGGTTTTCTCAGTGACTTTAATTTAAACGGGTCCTGTCATTGGGTGTATTTCTTACTGTTTGCATCACTTATATGGCCATGGGGTTAAATAATGAGTGATCAGTGCCAAATACGTAACAGGCCCCCTGACCCAAACAATTTGCAGTCTGAAGGCACATTGCAGTTGCCAGTGATGAAGCAGCTATAGCTCATTTTACACATTGCTTGAAATCCTATGTCCCGCACACAGTTCAAGCAGCTTGTAGGGACTTGGGTGTGGGCTAGCAAGCCTAGTGGTCAGAGCCAGGAATCAAAGCCAGAGGCAGGACCCTGTCAAGGCCCAGGGCCAGGAACCACACCAAAGTTCTGGGCTGCAACTGTGTCAGCAGCCACACCAAGGGTCAGGAATGGAGTCGGAGTCAGATAGTTGTGCCAAGGGTCGAGCCGGACTCAGGATCAAAGTGGAGTCAGTGATCAATGCCAGGGCTAGACAGAGTCAAGATCCAGTATGGCACCAGGTCAAGATCACTCAGTTGTTCAGCCAGCTTCCTGTGCCTCCTTCTGCCTTAAGTAGTGTGTCCAGGTCAGTCAGTGGGGACAGATGTCTGCTTCAGTCAGGAACTTAATGAGCAGAGCTTCTCATGGGCCAGACATCCACTGCTCCCCTTTCCATGGGTTCCAGAGAGCTGTTGGGTGGTTGGGTGGCTGTGGTCTGGGCACTGCTTGGGGACCTATGGGCCTACATCTTAACCTATGACCCTTCACACAGCTAAACTGGCCACAGGAGAGCATCCTGAGGTCACAGAGCAAAATCAGATCTAGTAAAACCAGCTGATATCCAAGCCTCCAGGCCAGACCAGCCTCAGCTACATGTGGCAAATGGCTGATGGATCCATGTAGTATCACAGCCACTGATTTCTCCACTGCCCCCTCCTCCGATATCACTCAACCTGCCCCGTATCCCCACAGTGCACAGGAAGTCCTCTCAAAGATAGGCTGTGTGGAATGCAATGCCCACCAGACATGCCTGGACTTATGTTCTCCAAGCACATGGACTGAGGGTATAAAACAGAACACAATGGCACCATGCCTGGCCTTTTCTCCTTCCCCCACCTACGCTCCAAGTAACAAGAATGCTCAGAAGACTGAAGACTCCAACAAAGGAGACTGGCCCAGGTTTCCAGGGTGAAACCTGTGTATTATAAATTGTATCATCCAGTGGGGTGAGAAAACTGCTTGATCTAAATACTGCCTAGTGTCTTACAGGTTCAGGATTTAGATTGTGCACTTATTTTGTTTTCTTAGGCAAAAAGTCAGAGATAGTTACCAAACATTTATAATCCCTTAAAATCTCTTTTATAATCAGTACACTTCTTTTACTGTTGATCTTTACCAGTGAGTTTGCCTGAAGTGCTCAGGTTTACAAAGGTTGGTATATATCCACTTCCCATTGATGAAGTGGTGAACCAATTGATAAACTTGCATTGCTCAAGAAAAGGTCTTGAACAGTGCAAGACAGTATATTCCTGAGGTACAAGGCTGGGAGCTGGGGAGAATTTGGCTGGTGCCTTTCTCTGTGTGATTCATGAGTGGCTCTGGGAGCATTCATGCAATCTAGCTGGGTGTGGGGCTTCACATGCCGTTGCGTTGAGTGATAGCAGCATCTGGAGGGGTTTGCTGCTTGCATTCTGAGAGACAGCCCAGGCTGGAGAGTTAAGGGGGCACAGTGGTCC
This sequence comes from Emys orbicularis, assembly GCF_028017835.1. Lineage (NCBI taxonomy): Eukaryota > Metazoa > Chordata > Testudines > Emydidae > Emys > Emys orbicularis. The sequence goes on along the minus strand of NC_088685.1, from coordinate 14,590,418 downwards.
CACAGTCCCAGGCTGCACCCCGGGGATCCTGTCACAGTGCCCCGTCACAGTCTGGTACTTTTAAACATTTTTATCTATGATCCGGAGGTAAATGTAAATCATTGCTGATACAATGCGTGGATGACACAAAGACTGATGGAATGGTAACAGAGAAGATCTGGGGTACTTGGTAAGCTGGGCCCATTCAAACAAAATGTGTTTTTAATACAGCTAGATTCAAAGTTGTACATCTAGGAACAAGGAATGCAGGCCATACTTACACAGTGGGGCACTGTATCCTGGAAAGCAGGGACTCTGAAAGGGTCATAAGGGACAAACACCTTAACATGAGCTCCCAGTGCAGTAATGTAGCAAAAAGGGCTCATGCGACCCTTGGATGTATAAACATGGGAGTAGCGAGTTAGAGTAGGACAGGTTTTCAACTTTGAACATGGCACTGGTGAGACCAAAACTGAAATACTCTACATAGGTCTGGTGTCCGCATTTTTAAAAGGATGTTGAAAAACTGGAGATGGTGCAAAGAAGAGCCACAAAAATAATTTGCGAGCTGGAGAAAATGTCTCACAGTGAGAAACTTTTCAAGGGCCTAAAGGGCTCTTTATTTTAACAGAGAAGGCAGAACAAAAAACCAATGGATGGAAAGTGAAGCAGAAACATTCAAACTAGAAATTAGGTACACATTTATAACAGTGCGGGTAATTAACCATTGGAACAAACCGCCAAGGGACGTGGTGGATTTCCCCATCTCTTGATGCCCTCAGATCAAGACTGGATTCCTTTCTGGATGCTTTAACCAAACACAAGTTATTGTACTAGGCATAACTGGACTAATACAATGGCCTGCGTTGTACTGAAGGTCAGACTAGGCGATTCAATAGGCCCTCCTGGCCTTAAACACTATGAATCAATGGATGAAGATCTAGTGCCAATGAGGTGATGCTTGTGTACACCCAGTTTTTAAAACTCTTGGAGTTCTTTCGGAGAAAAGCTGTATATAAAGTAAGCTAGTCATTATCGTCAGTTATAATAAGCATTCATAATAAATGCTACATAAATCAAATACGTCATCTATTAAATGAGCTCAGTTTTGTACATGTCTGAGCAGATAGAGCCATTACAATGCACATGCACTCCTGTAGACCCACCTTAGCCCAGAAAGCAGAGCCTAAATGGGATTTAGGCTTTGTGCAGCCCCTCTGTACAGGAATGTATTTCACCTAGTTTGAGTATTGTAATCACCCACCACAAACATCTTGTGCTGAGGTCACATCGTGATCTCATTCATGTGAACGGGACTTTGCCATGACCTTCAGTGGGACCACGGTTTCTCCTTATGGGCTTGTTATGCCTATTGAATCATTGACTTAAGGCAAAAATCCCCCCTGTGCAGAGGAAAAGGGTTATTCACAAATGAGGTCCCTCTGAGGGCTTGTCTACACAGTGCATTAGTCCATGTGCTAACTGGCACATCTGGTCCTGCTGGTGCACACTAAAAATTCCCTAGTGTGTGGTAACGCTACCCTTTGAACATTACCATGCACCAGGGAACTTTTAGTGTCCTCCAGCAGGGCCTACACAGGCCAGTCAGTGTGCAACATGCTAGGGCACATTAGATTGTATACCTCTCTAGTGTGGACTAATGCACCACGCAGACAAGCCCATAGCCTATATTCCGAGTATTTTAGTGAGACTTCAACGATGCATGGGCCTTGAGTAAAACAAAGGTGATTCAATGGATGATCTGTTTCTGGTGGCATTTAATATATGTGCTCTGGCACTACCAGGGCCAGCTCCAGGCACCAGCGCAGCAAGCAGGTGCTTGGGGCGGCCAAGGGGAAGGGACGGCACGTCCAGCTCTTCAGCGGCAATTCGGTGGCGGGTCCCTCGGTCCCTCTTGGAGGGAAGGACCTGCCGCCGAAGTGCCACCGAAGAAGAAAGCGGTGTGGTAGAGCTGCCGCCAAAGTGCCGCTGATCGTGGTTCTTTTTTTTCCCCGTCGCTTGGGGCGGCAAAAACCCTGGAGCCAGCCCTGGGCACTACATGGATCCACCAGCTCTCAGGAATCAGGGCCTGCAGCCGAGCTTGGGACCAGCTAATTGACCATCGCTGAACACTTTGATTGACTTGACCTCCTGACTGGCGGAAAGGAATCACCAGGCCTGCTCTTAGGCCCAGCAGCAGCACAAGGCCAGCGGCTGTTCAGTGCTTATGCCCACAACTGTAATCACTCCTGTGCTTGCCTTGTTCCGAGTCTTGCTTCAGCCCAGCTGAAGTCCTCTCCAGCCCTGCTCCCCTGCTTGGTTCCTGACTCTGGCTCTGACTCCTGGGTTCCTGACCCCGGCTCTGATCATTAGTGCTGTCCCTGGCTTCTGACGCAGCTGTTCTGACCACTACACCTGATTGCCACTGTTCCAACCACTGTCCTTGCCGCACTCTGTGACATCAGCTATTTGCCCCATGTAGCAGGTCCAAAACTTGCAGGGATGAGCTTCACCCTTACTGAACAGCCAATTTACATTCAAGATGAGAGAATTTTAATAAAAAAGGTCAGGAGGAAGTGGCTGGATTTGGAGACACTGTTACTGACAAATTCCATGGACTTGTCGCTCAAGGAAGCCTTCAAAAAATAGGACTAGCTCTTCGGCTGGTAGAAATTGATGTTACTCCAGCAACATCGATGGAGCTGGGCTTATTTATACCAGCTGAGGATCTGGCCCAAAGTCTAAACCTAACATCTTTAAACGTTTTAAATATTTATCCAGTGCTGTTTTGACTTGTCCTCTGAAGTTGGCTCTGAGTCAGATGCAGCTTTAAATAGTATTTTAGCAATTATTATGCCAGCTTAAGCCTTCACTGCGTATTAGGAATCACACAGACTTTTTTATTCTTTTCATTTTTTAAAAGAATGAACTAAAATGTATAAATTATCTCCATCAAAGAAAAGGCTAAAATACTGCTTGGGGATAGAAATGTCCCATTGACATGCATGCCAACACTGAAAAACTAGAAACAGGGAGATAACTCAGCACTCGTCATCTTCAAAACCCTGCACAAACACTGGCAGATACCTACCTTGGGAACACGATGGGCATTTAGGTATTACAGCTTCTCATACTGGGGGACGTGGGAGGGCCAAGGTCACAGAAGGAATGAGCACAGAGACAAGGTTCAATCACAGGAGGTCTGGCTCCCAGATCTCTAGTCAAAGCCGTACCCTGCTTTCTTTACTCTGAGTCTGATCCTGCTGAACAGGATGGGAAATGCTGCAGCATTATTGTCTTCTCTTATTATTCCTAGCAGCAGTGTTATGCACTTAAATAATGCCATCAGTGTATATCTCTGAAATGCAGTGTCAGAGGTTCTATGGCCCTAATGCTGCGAAGTAGTTAAACACAACTTAACTTAAGCAAAGTGATTAACGTTGAGGGCTCTTCTGATCCGGGAAACACATAAGCACATGTGTGCAGAACTGAGGAGGGGATTAAGATCTCTCTTTTCTAGGCCATCACTGAACATCACTTACATGACGTACTTTAGAATTTAAGACACAGGGCTGGTCCACACTAAGCCCCCAGTTCGAACTAAGATACGCAACTTCAGCTACGTGAATAACGTAGCTGAAGTCAAAGTATCTTAGTTCGAACTTAAAGGTACTTACCCCGGGTCCACACGCGGCAGGCAGGCTCCCCCGTCGACTCTGCCTACCCGGAGCAGGATTACCGGCGTCGACGGCGAGCACTTCCGGATCAATTTATCGCGTCTAGACAAGACGCGATAAATCAATCACAGAAGATCGATTGCTTGCCGCCGAACCAGTGGGTAAGTATAGACGTACCCTCAGAGTAAAGAATGAACAGATTCCCTTCCAGATCTGGGAATGGAACAACAGAACTGCCATCCCAGATCAGACCAGTGGTCCATCTAATCCAGATACCATGTAACTGTGGCTAGCAGCAGCCGCTTCTGAGGAAGGTATATGAAACCTTGTGGTTGGCAGTTACAGAATAACCTACTCCCCATTAAAGATTGGCTTTTGCCCTGAATCAAAAGCATTTATATCCCTTCCAAGAATCCTAGTTGTTGTTGTTTTTTAAGCCCTATGATAGCTCTGGATAGTTGTCATCCTTATAAAACTCCAGTCCTATTCTGAATCCTGTTAAACTCTTGGCCTCTATGAAACCCTGTGGCAACGAACTGCACAGGCTAATTGTGCATTGGCTAAAAACAATTCCTTTGTATTACCATTTATTAGATGTTTTACTCTAGCACTCAGGAGCCCTGATCAGGGACCAGGTCCCCATTGTGCTAGGTGCTGTACAAACACAGAACAAAAAGATAATCCCTGTCCCAGAAAGGTTACAATGTAAGTATAAGACAAGAGACAACAGATGGCTACAAATGGGGGAGTATAAGGAAATAAAAGAGACAATATTGGTGATAGGCACTGGTCTCTGCAAACCAGCAGCCTAAATTTTGTCAATTTTCCACCTTTCCGTTTCAATCAAGATCCCCTTAGTCTTGTATAATGAGAGAGGGAATAAAATATTCAATCTACCTTCTCTATCCCATTCATTATTATTGTGTCCTGTTTTATTCTCTTCCTCTCTAAGGTGAACAATCATAGATCTTCTTTAAATACCATAATAGCCCTGATAGAATCTGTCATTCAGCTGCATCAAACAATGAACCTGTCCTGCAAACACTTCGAATCATAGAAATGTGGGGCTGAAAGGGACATGGAGAGGTCATCAAGTCCAGCCCCCTACACTATGGCAGGGCCAAGTAAACCTAGACCATCCCTGACAAGTGTTTGTCCAACCTATTTTTAAAAACCTCCAATGATGGGCATTCCACAACTTCCCTTGGAAGCCTGTTCCACAGCTTAATTACCCTTATCATTAGAAAGCTTTTCCTAATATCTATCTAAATCTCCCTTGATGCAGATTAAGTCCATTACTTCTTGACCGGCCTTCAGCGACATGTTTATTTAACCTTTCCTTATAGGTCAACTGTTATCATTTTTGCTGCTCTCTTTTGGACACTCTCCAATTTGTGCACATCCTTCCGAAAGCATGGTACCCAAAATTGGACACACTACTGCAGCTGAGGCCTCTCCAGTGCTGAGTAGAGCGAGACAATTACATGTCTTACATACAACACTGCAGTTCATACACCCCAGAATGATATTACCCTTTTTTGCAGCTGTGTCATATTGTAGACTCATATTCAATTTGTAATCCACTATAATTCTCAATTACTTTTCAGCAGTACTACCACCTAGTCAGTTTTTCCCCATTTTGTTGTTGTGCATTTGATATAGCCTTTCTAAGTGAAGTACTTTGCACTTGTCTTTATTGAATTTCATCTTGCTGAATTCAGACCAATTCTCCAATTTGCCAAGGTAGTTTAGAATTCTAATCCTGTCCTCCAAAGTGCTTGAAACCCCTCCCTGCTTTGTGTCATCTGAAAATTTTATAAGCATACTCTCTCCACTCCATTATCCAAATGACTAATGAAAATATTGAATAGTACCAGACCCAAGAATGACTCCTCCAGGGACACAGCAGGTATGCCTTCCCAGTTTGAGGGTGAACCATTGATAACTCGAATACTTGACCATATTTGAATATGGTCTTTCAACCAGCTGTGCGCTCACTTTATAGTAATTTAATCTAGACTATATTTCCCTAGTTTGCTTATGAGAATGTCATGTGAGACTGTCTCATAAGACTTATTAAAATCAATATTATCACATATCCTGCTTTCCCCCATCCACTAGGCCAGTAACCCTGTCAAAGAAAGAAATTAGGTTGGTTTTGCATGACTTCTTCTCAACAAACCCATGCTGGCTATTCTTCACAACCCTATTATCCTGCAGGTGATCACAAACTGATAGTTTAATCATTTGTTCTAGTATCTTTCCAGAGATTGGGGGAAAAAAACCTGACTGGTCTATAATTCCTCAAATCCTCTTCATTGCCCTTTTTAAAGACCGGTGCTATGTTTATCTTCTGCAGTTTTCCTGGAAGTTTCTCCCATGCTTCAATGTTTTCAGAACAGGGCCCTACAAGCAAGCACCATGGATGGCAGACTGCCTTAGAGAAGTCTTCACTTTCCAGCCACTCTGCCTGAAAACGTGCTGTTGCCATGACAACCATCCAGCGGAGGGGTGGTGGAGAAGTGATGAAGATGCTCTGATCAAATGCGGGAAAGGAAGCTGGTCCTTGAATGCGGAGAAGGACCTAACGTCACACTTCCAGAGGTCTCCTGACACCACCAATGGAATTTTAAATAAGGAATTCAACAGTCTGTAGTTCCTTAATAGGGCTTTGCTGCCAAAGGGCTTGACATGTTTCCCATAATGAGGTGCGGGGGAGGGGAATGGGAGAAGCGAGACATCCCTCCATTCTTCTTATTTCCATATTATTTTGTAATTAATTTGATGCTTTTACAGAAAATTAATTGGTTTTTGATAGTGAAATAGAAGGAACACTCTAGACTCTGGCAAATTAAAAAAAAAGAAAAGAAAGCAAGCCTCCCCTTCTAATAGGCCCCTATGTCAGGCTAATAATGCTCTCTCCCTCAGGTGCTTATTTTTGTTTAAGTCCAAGAGGAGACACTATGAAGAGGCTTGGCGGTTTAAGGGTTAATCTGCCTCCCACTCACCCTCTTGCAACTAAAGCTAAGCAGATTAATTAAAACTTAAAAGGGTTCTGATTTTGTGACGAGCAAAAGACTGAAGCGCCACAGCCGTATGCCTATAACTCACCGTTGAAGAATGACATTCGAACTGGCTTGAGCTATAATTAGCTTTTGATATAGTAGGCTCCCTGCAATTCCCCACAAAAGCACAGCCTCTGTTTTATATTTTTCCCCTCCTCTCCAGATGTACATATTTAAAAATGGTAAACATTAATTTATATGGCGCTGACAGCTGTGGGTCATGCTGGGGGTTGATTGATGGCCCTGTAACCTCAACAGGTATCTGCTCTACTTCATTTGTCATCCGCTGGTGAAACAAAAAGCCATTCTGTAATATTCCTGCTTAATATTTCATTTTTTTCAATAAATTATCTGCAAAAAAGTCAAGTTCGAGCTCCCCCCCACACCACCACCAGCCTGCACTGAATATTCATGGGACAAAGTTATTTATTTTCCGTCCAAGGGAGTTACTGTTTCATATTATTTACTGTAGGGAATCATACATAAATTGCCATTATGCAGCACCTTTCATCCCCAAAGATCACAAAGCATTTTGCAAACTGTAGGTGAAATTTACCCCTGCGTAGAGGCCTGGCACAAAGCATATGTACCACGTACACCCTCAAAATGGGATTTCAATGGTGCATAGGCCTTTGATAGGCTCTTGGCACAGGGGTGATAGTGACTTTCACTCTGTGGGTCTGTGTCTGCTCCCCTGGTTTCAGTGGCAAGGATTTCATTGTTTTCAGTGGGAGTATGCACTCAGACCCAAATCTTCAAAGGCTCCTAACTTCAATTGAGTTCAAGGATTTGGGGATCTGGGCCTCAGACACCATATCGGTGTTTGGATACTATGGTAATGAAGGCTATATTAATAGCTAGCTAACTAGAGACATATGCAGGAATTACTCACCCACTATTGTTACCTCTGGAGTGGAAGGTGGCAGCTTGGTGGAAATGTATGAAGCCAAACTTCTCAAATGTGGTTGCCTAAAATTAGACACCTAAATCTATGGTCAATGGGAGCTCTTGATGCTCAGCCCCTCTCAAAATCAGTTCACTTATTTAGGTAACTATCCCTAGGAACCCATGTTTGAAAAGTTTGGCAGGAGTTGGCAGCGGGTAAGAGACATGAGGGAATATCACCGAATATCAGCCAGCATATCACCGAACAAACCCCTTCTCTTACGAAAATTCCCCTCTGATCTTTAAGGCTAAAAGGGTCAGATTTACAAAGGTATTTAGCTGCCTAACCATTCAGATAGACATCCAGTAGGTTTTACAAAAGCACCTAATCAGGTTAGATGGTCAATGCCCTTTGAAAATCAAGGCAGTTAGGTGCTTCACTGGTTTAGGTGCTTTTGTAAATTCCAGTAGGTATCTATCGGCATCTTTAGGTGCCTAAATACCTTTTTAAGTCTGGCCCAAGCTGCATAACTCAGATTTAGATCCAAATTTCTAACACCCCACTGTTTGTGGATGTTTTGAGCCAGAATTTCTAAGAAGTCCCTTTTAGCGCTAAGATGGGTTGAGCTAACAACCCATCTTGAGAACAAAAGTCCTCATATGTTTGGAATCAGAGATTGTGGTTCCTGTTAAGTTTTTCATACACAGTGAGCAAACATATGCTTTCTGTGCAAATGACTTTTGATGAGTGCAACAAAACAAGAAAGAACACAAATAAAGTCTCCCCAGGAAAGGAAAGTATATTTCTTCTTTTCTATAAGCTGCATTAACCTTCTAGCAACTGCTCTTGGGGCAGTTTCTCTGACAGTTCCAGCTTTCTCCTAACTTGTCTCCCTCTACTCATGCCAAATTAGTCCAGTCCATCAACTTAACCTAAAATGAGTCGATCAGCCCTTAACCTCCTGGGCTTGCAGCCTTTCTTTGTCTTCCTGTCAGTTTTTTTAGCCGCAGCCTGGTATAAGGCTATGACTCCTCCACTATCTCGCATCTTTCCTAAATGATAGTTTGTGATTTTCTTCTTCACTTCGGCCCCACACTGCTAAACATGGTTGATGTCTACAGTTAAAATCCAAGCAGGATGTACTATGGTGGTGGTGTGATTCTGAACTATACAGGGCTGATGCCTGTTCTTGTGGAAATCAACTGGAGTTCTTCCACTAACGCAGTCTCTTATGGCCTGATCCTGCAGCCCTTTACTCTCACCAGGAAAGGATTGCAGGTATATTTACAAGTATTCCCACTAGAACTCCCTAACTGGACCAATCCCACAAATTACAATGGGGGAGGGATAGCTCAGTGGGTTGAGCATTGGCCTGCTAAACCCAGGGTTGTGAATTCAATCCTTGAGGGGGCCACTTAGGGATCTGGGGCAAAATCAGTACTTGGTCCTGTTAATGAAGGCAGGGGGGTGGACTCAATGACCTTTCAGGGTCCCTTCCAGTTCTATGAGGTAGGTATATCTCCATTTATTTATTTACTCACAGGAGTAAGTATTTGCAGGGTTTGGCCCATAGGACTTCAGCCTGTACCAGATCTGCTTTTGTGCTTAGGCAGAGCAGCATGGACAGCAATGAGACTCCACACAAGTACAGAAATACAGACCCACAAATCCAGAGGTAGGATCATAGAATCATAGAATATCAGGGTTGGAAGGGACCTCAGGAGATCATCTAGTCCAACCCCCTGCTCAAAGCAGGACCAATCCCCAGACAGATTTTTTTACCCCGTTCCCTAAATGGCCCCCTCAAGGATTGAACTCACAACCCTGAGTTTAGCAGGCCAATGCTCAAACCACTGTTTGTAAAGCACCTGGGATTCCTTTGGGGTCAAAGTCTCTGGGCCTCATCCCCCGTTGCCTTGCACTCAGCGGTGGCTCCAGGCACCAGCGCACCAAGCGCGTGCCTGGGCGGCAAGCCGTGGGGGGCAGCCTGCCGGTCGCTGTGAGGGCGGCAGTCAGGCTGCCTTTGGCGGCATGACTGTGGGAGATCTGCCGGTCCCGCGGCTTTGGCAGCAATTCGGCGGCAGGTACACAGAAGGCGCGGGACCGGCAGACCTCCCGCAAGCATGCCGCCGAATCCGCGTTACCAGCGGACCTCCCGCAGGCGCGCCGCCGAAAGCCGCCTGACTGCCGTACTTGGCGGCAAAATACATAAGCCGCCCCTGCTTGCACTCTGTGTTGTCATTCACGTTGGTGCAAAGTGAGTATAACACTATATCATTCTGGTACGGTAGACTTTATACCGTCTTTGCACAGATGAAAATGACGACAGAAGATGCAAGGAAGTAGTGAATCAGATCCTCTATATTCAGGAAATATGAGTGGTTATTTATCATTGAAAGTTTCTATTGTAAATTACAATGAATCCTCAGCCTTGGGTTTTGATTTAAAATTATTTATTTGATATTTGTTTTTGATTATTTCATCTGATGTTCTCCAATCTGGTAGAGAGAAAACAATATGTTCTGCTAATGACTGTGTTTTTAATGTCTGATGAATTTTCCTCTGTGAAAGAAGGACACAGCTCTCTTGAGCTCAGCCGCTGAATGGATCCATACACCCTTGAGGCAGAATGTTGCCAGGATAATGACACAGCTAATGTAATTAATTAACCCTCTTGAAGTCTTAATGGTTCAAAATTACAGGTAATGGTATTTAGGTAGCAATTTTATTTTTATTTTATTTCTGTATTATTTTACACTTATATAAGATCTCAGCTTGAGACATATGCAAAAAGCAGAGTATTCAAAGAGCAAAATGGGGAAAATCAAGTAAACTGATAAGATGAAAACTTTATAATTTCTTTTAAAAATACATTTTCCATTTCATATCTTAAACAGTGATGAGAGAGGACTTATGCTTGGATTGTGACCCATGAGATTTGGATTTTAATTCCCAGCTCTACCACAGACCATTGCGTGACATTGGACAAGTCACTGAGGGCCAGGTTATTAAAGGTATTGATGCACCTAACTCGATGGGAGTTAAAATCTGGTCCTTAATCTATCTGTACATCATTTCTCTCCCCCCACCCTTAAAATGGGGATAGTAATACTTCCTTCCCCCCAGCTTTTATCTTTGTTATCTATTCAAGCTGCAAACACTTCTGGTCAGGGACTGTCTTTTACCCTGTATTTGTACAGCACCTAACACAATGAGGCTCTTGGTTGAAAACTGTAGGCACTACTGTGATGCTACTAATGAAAGATGACATTCCATTAGCATTGATGAATGTGTTTGAGCATTTTAAGTCATCTTTTGTTGCTCAACTTCTGCTCTCACACTGGTATAAATCTGAAATAACTCCATTTACATCAATGGAGATTTTCTGGTTTATACTGGCATGAGCAAGTGCAGAATTTAGCCCCACATTTCTTTTACTTTCAAATCAAATATGCTCTCAAGTCCTTCAGAAACAGCAATCATGGTATGCCAGTCATTTTAAGATTACAGTTTTTAATCCATGGAAGAACGGTTTCAAATTTGCCCTTGAAACTGACATTTTGTGTCAAACAACCCACTTAATGCAGAGTCTGTATGAAGCCTAATAGCTTTCTCTTTTGCTAGTTGTTACGGAAAAGAAATATATTGTCTTAACTGTTCTGTCTGGTTTACATTTCTCTAAGCAGGTGTTACAGGGAAAGTATGCTTGTTATCAGCTGTGGCTTCCAAAGGCAGGATAGCAATACCTAGCTCTTATATAGCACTTCTCATCAGTAGATCTCAAAGCACTTCACAAGCTTTTCATGTATTTTTATCCTCACAACACCCCAGTGAGGCAAGGCAGTGCTATTATCCTAGATTTGCAGATGGGGAAATGAGGTACAGAGTGGCTAAGTGACCTGCCCAAAGGACCACAGGAAGTCTCTGGTGAAGCAGGGCACTGAACCCAGTTTTCCAAGTCCTAGTCCAGTGCCCTAACCGTGTAATCATATAATTCCAATGGGGTGTTAATATCTTTGTTGTTTCTCTAATCTTGCCTTATGTAACCAAGTTCCTGCTTGGGTCAAGAGCAGGTTATGAACCTGTGACCTTCAGTGCTAAAAGTGTAAGGCTAGGTCTACACTACAGCGGGGGGTCGACCTAAGATACGCAACTTCAGCTACGTGAATAGCGTAGCCGAAGTGGCGTATTTTAGGTCGACTTACCTGGCTGTGAGGACGGCGGCAAGTCGACCGCTGCCGCGCCGCCGTCGACTCTGCTACCGCCTCTTGCCGCGGTGGATTTCCGGAGTCTACGGTAGAGCCATCAGGGATCGATTTTATCGCGATAAGTCGATCCCCGATAGACTGATTGCTACCCGCCAATCCGGCGGGTAGTGAAGACGTGCCCTAAGTCTCTAGAGTAACTGCATTAGCAAAAAGCTGTAATAAAGTATTCCCCATCTATGTGGATTAGACATTAGAATGGGTGAAGAAAGACCCCCTCCTCCCCCAGTACAGGTTTCCTGTGTACTTGTCAAGATTAGTGATAGCCATGTGATGTCAAAGGGAGATCCTCACCATTATAGTGTTATTTATGGTATTGTTATGGCCATAGTCCACAAGTGAGATCAGGACCCCACAAAGCTAGGCACTGTATACACCCATGGGAAGAGGCAGTCTCTTCCCTGAAGCATTTACTAGCTAAGCAGAGAAAGGGAGTACATTTTATAGATGGGGAACTGGGGCACAGAGAGATCAACTGAGTTATCCAAGGTCACAATGGAAATGTGTACCAACACTGATGACAGAACCCAGCTCTCCCGAGCCTCATTGCCCTAACCACAAGACTATTCTTCGTCTCTGATTCCTTAAGAGGAATTTGGAACAACCAAAAGAAATGCTGTTCTGTCTTATCCGCTCAGCACACTGCAAAGCCTGTCCGCTATTAAGACACATTCCTGGTATTCTGTCAACATTTTCCTTTTCCCACTACTTATATTTTTATCTCTTTGGGCCACCCTAAGCAACTATGTCATGGTGGAGCTTACCTCTCCGACATCAGGTGCAGTCGTCATTGGCCATAGCTCATAATAAATCAGTACAGCCTAGGGCCTGGGCCAGCTACCTGTGGTCCTCAAGAACAATGCACCAGCTAAGAATTGGCAGAACATAACTGCACTCTGGCCCTGACACACACCATATAGAGAGGAGGTAGGTGTAGGAGTTAGGTATGCTGGCTTTAAACCCTCTGACACATCTCCCATGCCAGGCGAGTTCTCAGCTGGTTGGCTGCAACCAGATTCTGGTGTTAGGAAGACAGAATCTGGCCCTTTGTCTGCAACTGTGGGCATTTTGAAAAAAAATAATCTGATTTCCATGTCCCATTTTTCTGGAAGTGAACATCACAGAGAGCCTGTGTGTGATCCCATGTTCTTGCTTTAGTAGCATAGAACCCTGGAACTAATCCCTTTTTGCTTTTGATGGAAGTCTCAGAGTATTAACAGAGGCTTTTTAATTGTGAGCCTTTTAACAGCCATATTTAAAAAAATCTGCACTATATTCTCACCCAAATGTTCTTTCAGTGCCAATAAAAACCAATGAATAGACTGAAGACCTTAGTAAATAAAACCCTGTTATTTTACTTCAGGGATTGCAATTGTTGGCCAGCCTGAGGATTTTCACTGAAAATGAGATTGGTGGTTTCATCTTAGCCTTAGTAGATCATTCACATTGAAAAATAGTTCAATAATTATTCTCATTAGTCAACTAGGACAGAAGAAGAAGTAATGGAGTTAAACTGCAGCAGGGAAATTTAGGTTAAATTTCAGGGTTTTTTTTAAAAAAAAAGCCAAAAGAACAACTATAAGAAGAATTCAGAGAATGGAAAGAGCTGCCATGAGACCATGTGGTATCACCACTTGAGATACTCAAGGCTGAGACTAGACAAAAGTTAACAGGGATGGTTCATTCGTGGCATAGGGCTTGATTTAATCATGCCCTTAAATCCCACTGAGTCATATTATCAAATTTGAGCTTAAAAAAACCAACGTTGGGCAAAGATTAAAGGCACATTCCAATATTTAGGAAAAACGTTTGCTCACATACCTATTTGCTGGAGAGAGCAAATGTTCAGCTAAAAACAATGAAAGTTATGAGCAATTCAACACAGAGAGCTAGAGTAGAAACAGTTATGCAAACTGTTATGGTTACTGGGTTAGCTGCACCTCTGTCCCCTTCCTGGTCACAGGGTGACCAGATGTCCCGATTTTATAGGGACAGTCCCAATTTTGGGGTCTTTTTCTTATATAGGCTCCTATTACCCCCCACCCCGATCCCGATTTTTCATACTTGCTATCTGGTCACCCTACCTGGTCTCTCTGGGTGTGTCCCCTCAGGTGTCAGACTTCCAGTCTTTACTTATCTCAGGGTGAAATTTTGCAGTTCTTTCACCCTTATACCAGCCCATGGGCCTGTGTATCAACCATGCTTACCCAGAAGGTCAAACTGAGTTCTGGCATCTGTGGTCCTTCCTTTTAGGCGTCTGTGACCCGTGCTATATAATGACCAAAAAGCCTTTTTAAAACCAAAGTATAGCTTATTTTAGCAGTAGGAATAAAACTTTTAGAGAAAAATGGTTGTAAAACAGTCTAGACATATGTCTATCTTACCTAAAGTGTTACCGTCCCCTGGTGGTAATCTAGGCAGGCCTAATCTAGACAGGTAGTGACAAATTTGAATAATAATTTCAAACCATGTACTTCTGCTAACACAGCCATACATATATTGTGGCCTCTGTCTCTTTGTGTATTTGTCCATCCCTAGATTGTGAACTCCTCAAGGGGGGGATTGTCCTTTCTTTTGTTTGTTACATGCCTCGTACATGTTGGGTGCTGCTGTAAATCTATAATTAATAATAAATACATGAATAATAGTTACTAAAATAACCCATGGTTTTCCTGGCCCTTAATACCAAATTCTGCACATTCTATTCTTTTTCCAGAAATCGATGATCTCCAAGACTGAGACAATGAGTCAGCTTCTGAACTGAATGGACTTACTGTATCTCTGGATAAACCAGTGAAAACAGTTTTGGATTTTCCTACTTTAACAAAGAGCCAGTTCTCCTTTTCTAAGTGTAGATGAGAAAATGAATGGTTACACTGCTCTACAGCCAAAATGCTTCTGAAATAAATGTAGTCAAACTTTACTAATTCTGGGTCACTGAGAACGAAAATGATGCTTAAAATTGTTGATTGGCTCTAGTTTTCAAGATATAATATTGGGTCAGTATATACGACCCTTGACTTAGGAATGGCGGAGGATAAGTGAGTTATAAAGGGAAGGGATCTCAATTTAAACCAGAAATGACTAAAATACATCTTTGACTGGATCTATGAATAAATCTATGACTGGGTTTGGACAGTACTTTGCTTTTTAGGCAAAACAATGAATGATACAATCTGAAGCTGGTATTGCGTCATACATGATATGAATTGCATCATGTTATTCCTAGAAGTCATGGATGATGCAATCATAACGAAGCTTACATCACTCTGCTGAACAAATTGCCCTATATCAGCTCTAGAAATCATACAGTGTCATGCTCTCTTATTTGTCAGTGTTTGATTTTGCAAAGGGACACATTTCTGTTTAGCCAAAGTGAGCAGAGATGCCTCGTACTTGTGTGAACAGTGCAGATAACTTCTGCTATGTTTGTGGTGAAGTGACTTTTGCATCACAAAAGCGCAGTATAACCACTATGGTTAAGAAAGCCTATCACCTTTATTTTGGCTGCCAAATTGGAGATCAGGACAAGAGGTGGGCCCCACACATATACTGCAACACTTGTGCAACCAATCTTCGCCAGTGGTTGAACAGGAAAAGGAAATCTATGCCTTTTGCAGTGCCAATGATTTGGAGAGAGCCAACAGATCATACCAGCAATTGTTACTTCTGCATTGTGCCTCCAGTTGGGAAAGGTGTGTCAAAGAAGAAAAAGTGGACTGTGCATTATCCAAACATTCCATCAGCTATACGCCCAGTACCCCACGGAGAAGGACTGCCGGTTCCTGATGCACCAGAATCATTCTCACTTGAGTCAGACGAGGAAGAGGATGAAACTTCTGGTCCTGAACCATCAATGTCACAGGACCCACATTTTCTCCCATCCTCCTCCTCTGAACCACACCTCATAACACAAGGTGAACTGAATGACCTTGTCAGGGATTTGGAACTACCCAAGAGTAAGGCAGAGCTGTTGGGCTCCAGACTACAGCAGTGGAATCTCCTGGCAGGTGACGTTAGGGTTTCCATGTTCTGTGACCGTCAAAAGGATCTTGTCCCATTCTTCTTCATGGAAGGTGATCTTGTAGCCTGCAACAACATCGATGGTGTGATGGCAGCCCTCAACATCGTTCACGATCCAGATGAGTGGAGACTGTTCATTGATTCATCGAAGACGAGTCTTAAAGCTGTTTTACTCCATAATGGCAATGTTTTGCCATCAATTCCAGTTGGTCATGCAGTCCATATGAAGGAAACCTATGACAACATGAAACAACTTTTGAGGTGCATAAACTATGACCAACATCAGTGGCAGCTTTGTGGCGATTTGAAGGTTGTTGCTCTCTTGCTTGGTCTGCAGACTTGGTCTTGCTTGGTCTGCAGATACACAAAGTACTGCTGTTTTCTCTGCGAATGGGATAGTCGTGCAAGAGATTCCCACTACATCAAGAAAGATTGGCCACTCCGACAGTCATTGGAGCCTGGGAGGAAAAGTGTTCAGTATCCACCACTTGTTGAATCAAGGAAGATATTGTTACCACCCTTACACATCAAGCTGGGTCTGATGAAGAACTTTGTCAAGGCCATTGACAAAATACAAGCAGCTTTCAAGTACCTCTGTGGAAAATTTCCAAGGTTAAGTGAAGCTAAGATAAAGGAAGGTGTCTTTGTTGGTCCTCAGATTTGTGAACTTCTTCGAGATGATGCATTTGACCATGCACTGCGTGGCAAGGAAAAGATGGCATGGAAAGCCTTCCAGTTAGTGGCAATAAATTTTCTCGGAAACAACAAGGCAGACAACTACAGGTTGTTGGTGGAAAACCTCCTCAAGGCATACAAAAGCCTTGGTTGCAACATGTCACTAAAGATACATTTTTTGCACTCTCATCTAGATTTTTTTCCCACCGAACTCCGGAGCAGTGAGCGACGAGCACGGCGAGCGATTTTACCAGGACATTGCAACAATGGAGAAACGCTATCAGGGCAAATGGAGCCCATCAATGCTTGCAGACTATTGCTGGACAGTGACAAGAGATGCTCCATTTAATGAATACAAGAGACAAGCCAAGAAGTGCCGAGTAGACACTGAATAGGACTAAACTATGTACATAATAGTTTTTTGCCTTTTGTTTCAAAATAAATTTTATTTATATAACCCTTTTGCTGATTTTTAAAGTGTTACATAAACAGGACAGGTGAAATATTATCATGTAAAGCAACCATAAACACATGAAAAGACCTAGGTTTACAATTTATGATTAAAACTCTACTATCTACACAATATACATAGACATAAAATGTAAAAACTTAAATATCTTAGAAACAGTAGCCAATCAGTTGTTTTAATTGTCATATTTGAATTCAGCACATCAAAATACATAATAAATAGCATATTTTATCTCTGAAGCAGACGACTTCTCAAAAATTGTAGACCAGTGTTATCTGTGGAAATAAAATGGTTATTGCATTAGGCCAACTTCTAAGCAACTTATGAACCACTCTTTGAAATCTGATGATTGGTTCATGCTAACAATATAGGGTAATACACCTGATCTGGTTACCTTCCCTCCATCTGGGCTGAGCTGGAGGGAAAGGCACCTTGCTACCCAGTTTAAAACTCAGCTGGAAGAGGACTCCATAATCCCCAGGGTACTGGAAAAGGAGGTATAACTGGAAGTCAGATGGGGAACAAGCTCAAGATGCAGCCAGAGGCAGCATGAGAGCAGGGTGTAGCTGCCTTGGGCTGTGATCTGAAGCAAAGGATGGTATGGGCTTATGATGAGAGTATGGACTGGAGTGCCTGAGTTAGGAACCGAGTTAGGTTGTTCTTTAGTTCTAATTGTTAAATCAATTGCTTTTATGCCTGGCAGCCCTAGTAATCTCATAAACTCATACAAATTTTCAGTGAGGTTTCAGAGCATTATGGGAGTCCAATGAGAGCTAGAGCCTGGAGATCCTAGTGCTTGGAGCACCTACAGTGCTTGCCTGTGAGCTACAGTGATTGCGTCTGCCCTTATGGCACACCCAGATCCCTACCAGATGCCTAAAGAGGACTAGTATATCACAGCACTCACAGTGACCCCTTGAAATGAGGTCAGCTACACTACTTGACTCTCCTCCAGGCACCTTTTTATATGAGACTCCCAAAGCATTTTACAAACACTGATGAATTAAGTCACACAACAGCCACATATGAGGGAAATAAGTGTTATTATTAGGGCGGTTGAAAAATTTCCATCTCAACTGGTTTTAATGGAAAATTGGAATGTTGACTTAATAACAAAAGTGTTTATTTTCTGTAGAAAATTTAATGTTTTCATCCAAAAACGTAGTGCCACGAAACCAAAATATTTCAGACAAAACCAGAAATATTTCAATTTGGACATGCTGCTGCAGTGCCTCATGGGAGTTGTAGTTTGGTTGCATCATGCCCCCATTCTCTTATATGGGATATATTCCCTGGCTGGACTACATTTCTCATGATGCATAACAGCCAGCAACTCCCATGATGCACCATCTCCTTTCTCCAAGATGGGAGACCGTTATGCATCATGGGAAATGTAGTCCTACTAGGGAACCCAGCCTATAGAGGAGAATGGGAGCATGAAACACTCAGAATGCAACTGAGGCACTGCAGCACCATTTCAAAATGGACATATTTCGGTTTCCTGCCAAAACATTTTATTTTTCAGACAAAGTATTTCAGTTTTTGGCCAAAATATTTTGATATTTGAATTTTCAATGAAAAATCATTTTTTTCCAGGGACCGTTTCAACAAAAAACAATTTTTTTTCATGTTCATCAACATTTTATGGAGAGGAAAAAACTCAGTTCCCAACAAGCAGTAGTTATCTTCATTTTACAAATGGGTCAATTGGAAAAATGAAGCAAAGTAACTTACCTAAGGTCTCAGAAGAAACGAGTGGCAGTGTTTGGAACAGAAACCAGAACTTCGGCCTGGACCATAACTATCTCTCAGTTAATCTCTCTTCCTCTCATGGACTGTTGAGAAATGATGGACTCTTCAAAACAGGTTGAAAGATTCCCTTTGCTTGTCATAAGAATCCCAAACTCTTGAATGTAAAGCTGGTCAAAAGTATGAACAGTTCCAAAGTGGCAGAATTACAGAGTTGAATTTTTGCTTTTGCCACTCTAACTTTTCCAAAGTTGGAGAAGTTTTGAAAAGTTAAACTGTGAAAAAGGGAGGGGGGGGGGAGAGAGAGGGAGAGAGAGAGAGAGATTTTATTGCATTCCATGGCAAAGAGGGGGAAAAGGATAGAAAAGAGAAAAACGAAACTTCAAACTTTTGAAATTTAGTACGTTCAAAATTTTTCAAAAAATATTTAATAAAATCCGTTTTGAATCCTGTGAGATGGAAATAATGTAGACATTTTTCACAGTTTTTCCCATTGTTTGATCACATCGACTTGGATGACTGTATCTTATTTCAGCCTCTTTGGTCTAGAACTAAATGCTAGAAATCTTTGGAGATACACTTTTCATTACAGGTTTTCATACACTTCCAAGTTTCATTGGGACAGAAACAGTGTAAGACCAGCACTATTAAAGCTAACAGCATCTTTCCATTGAGTTCAATATACTTTGCATTAGTCTTCCATTAGGACAAGTGCCTTTTGGACATTTGAAGAAATGTGAGGCATTTTTTTTTTAACCAAGACACGTAGGCAGGGATACTGGGTCTTTTACCAGTGTAAACCATGTGTAAATCCACTGAAAGCTAATCCAGACACTGATGTATAATTCTTGATGATAAGAAAAGAATCAAACCCATAGCTTCCTTTATTCTGGCTACAAAATGCCATTTACACTTATGGTATTATTACTATTTTATTAACATTTGTATATAATAATAATTAATAATACACAGATGAGCATGAAAATATTTGGAAACCTACATATTGCAATACAGTGTAAACTATTTTAAATGGATGATTTGGGAATGGCTGCACTAGATCATCTCTGTCAAGCCATCTGATGGCAAAATTTGAGGGAAATTTCAAGTTTGATTCTTTGTCCTCCATACATGGGTTCAAACTCTGTTCCAGTTAGAGATTCAGAGATTCCAAGATCAGAAGAGATCATTATGATCATCTAGCCCAACCTCCTGTATAATAACACAGCCATAGAACGTCCCCAGAATAATGCCCAGAGCAGATCTGTTAGAAAAACATTCAACCTTGATTTAAAAATTGTCCGTGATGGAGAAGCCACCACAAGGCTTGGTAACTTGTTCCTGTGGTTAATTCCCCTCACTGTCAAAAATGTACACCTTATTTCCAGTCTGAATTTGTCGAGCTTCAACTTTCAGCCTTTGGATGTTGTTACACCTTCTCTGCTAGACTGAAGAGCCTATTATTAAATATTTGTTCTCCATGTAGCTACTTATAGACTGTGACCAAGTCACCCATTAATCTTCTTTGTTAAACTACATAGATTGACCTCCTTGAGTCTGTCACTATAAGGCATGTTGTCTAATCTTGTAATCACTCTCATGGCTCTTCTCTGAACCATCTCCAATTTATCAACATCTTTCTTGAACTGTGGGCAACAGAACTGGACACAGTATTCCAGTGCCAATTACAAAGGTAAAATAACCTCTCTACTCCTACTCGAGATTCTCCTGGTTATGCATCCCAGAATCACATTAGCTGTTTTGGTCACACTGGGAGCTCATGTTCACCTGATTATCCACCATGTCCCCCAAATCTTTTTGACTCACTGCTTACCAGGATAGAGTCTCTCATCCTGTAAGTATGGACTACATTCTTTATTCCTAAATGTATACATTTATGTGTTGCCATATTAAAACACATATAGTTTGCTTCTGCCTAGTTTATAAAGTGATCCAGATCACTCTGAATCAATGACCTGTCCTCTTCATTATTTATCACTTCCCCAATTTTTGTGTCATCTACAAACTTTATCAATTACGATTTTATATTTTCTTCCAGGTCACTGATAAAAATGTTAAATAATGTAAAGCCAAGAACCAATCCCTGCAGGAATCCACCGGAAATGTACCCATTTGATGACAATTCCATGTTTACAATCACATTTTGAGACCTATCAATTAGCCAGTTTTTAATCTATTTAATGTGTGCCGAGTAAATTCTATAACTTTATAGGGTTTTTTTAAATCAAAATGTTGTGTAGTACCAAGTCAAATGCCTTACAGAAGTCTAAACAGATGAGGTGGGTGAGGTAATATCTTTTAATGGACCAACTTCTATTGGGGAGAGAGACAAGCTTTCGAGTCACACAGATCTCATGAAAGCAACAGAGGGTCCTGTGGCACCTTTAAGACTAACAGAAGTATTGGGAGCATAAGCTTTCGTGGGTAAGAACCTCACTTCTTCAGATGCAAGTCTTGCATCTGAAGAAGTGAGGTTCTTACCCACGAAAGCTTATGCTCCCAATACTTCTGTTAGTCTTAAAGGTGCCACAGGACCCTCTGTTGCTTTTTACAGATTCAGACTAACACGGCTACCCCTCTGATACAGATCTCATGTTAACACTATAACCTTTATCAACCATTTTCAATACCTCCATGTTTATTTGCATTAATTATATTACCCTCCTTTAATTCTTTATTAATCAAGACCTGTATCAGCTACTCCATTATCTTTCCCAGGATCAGTGTCAGGCTGGCCAGCCTATGGTTGCTTGGGTCATCCCATTTACATTTTCAAAAACTGGCACAGCATGAGCTTTCTTCCAGTCTTCTGCAACTTCCCCAGTTCTCCAAAACTTAGTGAAAATTAACATTTACAGTCCAGCAAGCTCCTCAGTGAGCTCTTTTAAAGCTCTTGGGATCCAAGTTATCTGGGCCTACTGATTTAAAAAGGTCCAGCTTTAGTAGCTTCTGTTTAACATCCCCCAGAGATATTAGTGGGATGGAAAGAGTCTTATCATCACCATATGATGAGTCTGTCAGTTATTTCCCCCCCAAACACAGAACAGGAATATTTATTGAACACTTCTGCCTTTTCTGCATTATTATTGATAACTTTGCCATTTCCATCTAGTAATAGACCAATATGGGCCTAATCCAAACACTGGGTCCATACTCTCCCAACTTTTCAGGTGTTTGAAACCCAGATCACAACCTGCATTTCTTGGCTTGAACCCATCTCTGGTTCCACTATTGGAAAAGAATTGGGAAATTGAAGCTGAAATCAGCAATGTGGATCTAAGAGCAGAATTTTGCCCTGAATTCAGCATTGCACACGAGTCAGGAATATCTACAAACTCAAACAATGGGATACTCTTGTGGTGGCATATTTCAGGGTTGGAAAACAGTCCTGTTAAAACAGACAATTATACAAAATGTGGCTTCCCTCTCCCCTCCCCCAGTAATTTAGGTTCTGATTTAGGATGGTTCTTAAGCATGAATGGGACTAGTCATGTGATTAAAGTTAGGCATGTACCCTCCTAAATGGAGGCACATACTCTCCTAAATGAGTAACATGCAACATACAAGTGTCATTAATGAGACAAGGTGGTGAGGTAATATCTTTTATTGGACCAACTTCTGTTGGTGAAAGCGACAAGCTTTCAAGCTTACACAGAGCTCTTCTTCAGGTCTGGGTGTCATGACCAAAAGAACAGCTTTGTTAGTGTCTATACTCATTCAACTTTTCTGTTTACTCCAAACAGCGTCAGTCACATGGAACACTCATTCCCCTGACCTGTATGCTTCTAGTGAACACAAAACAAATTCTAATTTGTATAGCCATACATCTTGAACAAACACTACCAAATAACCAAATGTCTTGAATGATAAAATTCTAAATCTGGATGTTTCAAGTGTCATGGAAGAAATTCCTAGGACATATGAAAAAAAAAAGGGATTGTCTGGGTAAAACTAGAACATATGGTCAATTTATCTCAAGCACAAACTATTCACCCATCCTTAGTCATAATGGGGGGAAAAAATGGTATTTTATTTGTCCAACTGCACGGACATAACTAACTCTGGAAAAGTGGAGAAGCAGAATTTTACTAAATTGCTGTCGATCATATGTACAAGGTCTGGGACAAGGATGAGAGTGTGAGGTTTTTCAGTGCACAGGAAGTGCCGACGTTCCTTCCCAACACTGGAATATTCCCAACCCAAAGGTTTAGATGATGAATTTCAAATACAATATTCCCCCTTTTTCCCTTCTTCTTTTTTTTTTTTTTTTGGTACACTTAGAAACTTCCTATATCTCTGAAAATGTTAATAGGCTAATTATCACTGAGTCAATTTGCAAATCATATTCCTTCCTTCCCCCACCTTTTTTATTATAACCCCTCCACCCTCTCCACTACATTTTTTTGGCAAGTTTAAAAAAAAAAAAGAGAAAGAAAAATCGAGTGAACTTAGCCACAAAATAAGTCAAGGGAAAAATGAAGTACTAATTAAGAAAGCTGGGGTTTTATGCAAATGACTTCTTCACCGAAGACAGTCTAATGAATGTGCCCCGAGTCGATCCGTGTGCGTTTTCGCCAAGCTGACAGCTGGCTCGGAGGAAGGTCAGACGGAATCAAGCGTGCACAGAGCATAATCCTTCAGATTGGCAGCTATGCCCCCTGGTCACTGTTTGATTATCTCCCAAATTGCTGTATTTCACAGAGATAATGATTTTTTATGGTCACAGATTTGAAGACAACTGCTGTATCCTGAGGGTTGTCGTTCTGCAAGGAGACACTGCTGCTTCCTTCAGAGGAGAAGGGAGTGGGGGGGGGGGGGAGTTCTCTCTCTCTCTTTTCTCCCTCTTTCCCTTCTAGATAGATTTTTAATAAAGGAGAAGAGCCCCAATTCAGATCAATTAGGCATCTTGTCCCATTCGGTTAGCTAATGTCGTATGGGTGGGGCTGGGGGCTGTATAATGTTACAAAACATTGCGGCACTAAGCCCGATCACAACTTGTGGAGATAACAACACAATTCTCCACTGAAGTATGAAAGAGCAAATGTTCCAAGGGGGTAGAGGCTGGGAGAAGTCCAGGGACTCTGAAGGAATTCTAGTCCTAATATGATTACTGTTCATCGTTATTTGGTGGTTTGTCGTCTGATAGCTGGATACGCTGGGCCCCAGAGGCAGCATTGGTGAAGGCAGTTTTTCAAAAGAGCCTGGGCTCCGATTTTCAAGTGCTCAGCATCACCCACAATTGGAGGTCCCCTTGGGGCGCTTGTGGCCTGTATTTTGCAAGAGCGCAGGACCCAACGTGCTGAGCACTTCTGAAAATCTGGCCTCTTTTAGAAATCAGGCCCTTAGGCTCCCAAGGAGAAGGAAGGGAACTACGGCTTTCTTGATGCAGTTGGGGAAAATTTCCTAACTGTAAGAGTAGTTAACATATTACCTAGAGAAGTTGTGAAATCTCCATTATTGGAGGTTTTTAAGAGCAGGTTAGACAAACACCTGTCAGGGAGGGTCTAGATAATACTTAGTCCTGCCTCAGTGCAAGGGACTGGACTAGGACACAGGGTTGTTGTATTCTCAGATGGCCATAGAGGCAAAAAAGCCCACTTCCTTCTGCAAGTGGCCAGGTGATTGTGCCCCTACCTATGACCTCCAGCCCTGACTATTCCAACTCATAATCAGGAATGAAGGCAGGCAGCCTGAAATACTTGCAACTGGAGCAAAACATAGTGTGTGCTCAGCAACATGGCTTGTGAACACATCACCCCAAATTGGATCTCTGTACTGGCTCCCCTCTGAATAAAAATGAAATTCAAGATCTGTCGGTGATTCAGTCCCTTCTGTAAAAGTGGCCCCATCTACCGGAAAGTCACTCTTTCCACATTCACGATTGCTACATTCCACAAGAACAGCAAACTCCTGCATTTTTGAGCCTTACATCAGTTAACAAACAGACTGGACACAGGAAACAGGACATAGACTAAGGAATTAATTCCTGCAAGACATAAGGATGATTGTGGATCTCATTTAACTGAATTACGGGCCTGGTCCAAAGCCCACTGAAGTCAATAGCAGACTTTCCATTGACTACAATGGGCTGTGGGTCAGGCCTACATGCACTACTTTCTCTAAGTAATTAAAACAAACCCTTTACAAATGGAACAAGCTCTGAGAATCATTGTAGCATTTCTAGTTCCAAGTACAGTATGTGGAACATCTCCGGATACAGTGATGAGGGACACATAAATATTTAGGGCATACTGATTAGTTTGATAGGACCTTTAGATGTGTAATTATGGGGGTTACTCTTTGCTCCAAATTACTAGAGTATCAGTAGCAATCACAGTGTACTGTGTCTTGGAGGCAAGCCCTGTAGGTGCCTCAGCCGCTAGGCCTTGTAGGAGCTAGCCTGGTGGGTCCCAATAGCTACTCAGAGACATGGCTAAAGGAAAGGTTGTTACTAGGGCTAGCAGGAAAGGGAAAGGTTGCAAATACCCTAGATCCACAGGAGCCAACAGTTCAAAGTGAGCAATAAGAGTTCTTGCTTGAGTCCCTAGGGCAGTCCAGTCAAGAGTAAGGCTTTTCAGGTCTAGTGCCTGGTGTGCTACCTCCAGTCCACTCGCTATTCCAAGCAATTAGGAGCTTGCAGGGTTCCAGGCTAGTGTCTCTCATTGGGGCCTTTCCACTCTGGCTCCCTGCCCAGCCGCTGCTGCTCCCTCCCATTCCCACACAGACATGAACCAAGGTGTAAAGTCCGGTAGTCACAATCTGTTTCACATACGGCTCTGTCCACAGTTCCTCAGGCTTCTCTCTGTCTCTCTGCTTGCCATGTGGATGATGCTTCAGCTTCCAAATAGACCCGGACCACTTCCTGATTCAAGATCTTTCCCCTACCTGGGAAGGGAAAGTGAAATGGGAAGGGGGCTGATGGGAGCAGTAATTCCCTGCATTGCAGTTCCATCACACTGCCCTCCTCTCTGAAAAGGATGTGTCCTCACATCCAGTGCTAGTCCATGTGGACGTCTTGGTGCTAGCAGGGGGCTGTGTGCTCTCTCTGAGGCCTCAGGTTTGCTATTAGCTCTGGGTTAGTTACAGGTTCACCTCCACTGTGCAGGGTAGGTTCTGTTTGTGGAGTGACTCCCACCGGTTCCATCCCATCACCCGACTTGGTTCCCTGTGATAAGGCCACACTTGGATGAGCCATACCAAGGCTTGGCTCTACTAGCTGGCACACACACCAACAGTCACCCCGGCCGTGTCCTCTTCGCTCCCCTGTTTGACCATCAGGGTTTTATTGATCATTGCTCTGGTCTGCTGTTGCAAGTTAGTCATACCTTCAGTTGGGCCAGAACCCAGGTAGGGTTTTAGCCTGTTGTAGTGTAGGAAAAAACTTTTCCCAGGGCAGAAGATAGTTCATAGATTACATCTGACACACAGTTGACCATCTGTATAGATAGACCCTTGTACATCTGTTGTAATTTGGCGCTCAAAGCCCTATTCCCTTTGTGGTCCCTGATCAAAACCAGCTCAGCCTCCTGGAGTAGCTGGGCAGACACCTTAAATCACAGTGGTCCTTCTGTCTTTTGATGTCCCTGCTCTGATGATGCTTTACTGCTTGTCCAATAGTGTTGAGCATGCCTGACAACTGTGTAGGTAATGCTGTGGTATTAGCATACATCTGCCAGCAGTTCTTACCAAGGGGATAGTCACACACACAAACATCATCATCTATGCTGTGTATTCCATTGACAACTGCACACTAGTCCTGTGGGCCATCATGATGTAAGGAAGCAAGCCATCCAAGTTCTGTTGATTGGCATCTGTTGATTGGCATCCACAGAGGATGACAACATAGTTGTCAGTATATGGTTCAGACCTTCCACTAGCCCATCTGACTTTGGTGTAAAGTGGTTTGAGGGTCTTATTTATCTTGAAGAGGTCTCACACCTCTTGAAACAAACATGACTCAAAGTTCCATCTTTAGTCAGTGTGCAAGGAGTAAAGTGTGCCATAGTGGCAGACAAACTTATTAACAAATACCCATAGCAATTATCTGTGCCTCTTGGTCAGGCAGTTCATGAGCCTCTGCCCACTTGGCAAAGTAGTCTGATGTCATGAGGATGTACCAGCTGCCTCTCTCAGTGACATTTAGGGGTCCTAGAATACCCATACATGGCAGCTGGGGATCTGGGTAGGCCAATATTGGTGCAGACGTGAGCCTCTGCTTTAGTTCCAAAAAGGCATCTTGGCACTCAAATGTCTCCTCCTTCTCTGCCAACTTGTGCAATGGCTGTGCAATTGTGACAAAGTCAGCAATGAATTTGTGGTAGAATTAAGTCAAGCCAAGGCAACTCTCTACCTCATTGTCAAAATATGGCACCAAGCAGGATCGGATGTTGTCCGTCTGTTCCGGGTCTGTCCCTACACCTAGGGCATGTAAATCAAGGGATGGTAATTTAGCTAGTCACAGAAAAAATGCATTTTGATGGTTTTACCTTTCAGTTGGCTTGGCATAAACTCTCGAGCACAATACCCAGCTTCTGCAAGTGGTCCTCGAATAACGTCCCAATAATGATGATGTCATCAAGATATGCCTAGAAAAACACACCCAGCAGGTCTGCCAGCATGTTATTGATCGATCTTTGGAATGTTCCAGGGGCATTTGAGTCCAAAAGGCATGACACTAAATTAAAAGAGGCCCTGTTTGGCAATGAATGCCATCTTCTGTCAATCACTTGGTGCACCTCCACTTGCCCGTAGCCACTGGCCAGATCCAGGGTGCAGAACCAACAGACCTTTGACAACAAGTCTTGAGTGTCATCAGTCCTAGGGAGAGGATATGCATGTCTCATGGTAATGTCATTCACCCATCGATAGTCCATACATCTGTGTCCCTCCATCTTTCTTTACTAAGACTATGGCTGCTCATGGGCTCACAGAGAGCTAGACAGTGCCTCTTTTTACCATCTGTTGCAGTTGTTCACTGAACTTTGCCTGGGGTGGATTGGGATCCT
Organism: Emys orbicularis; assembly: GCF_028017835.1. Taxonomy (NCBI): domain Eukaryota; kingdom Metazoa; phylum Chordata; order Testudines; family Emydidae; genus Emys; species Emys orbicularis. Next base: position 14,562,607 of record NC_088685.1, on the reverse strand, counting down.
CTGTGATCCCAGTCTCACAGGTCTGGTATCTCTAGTCTCAATCCAGTGCTATCAACCCTGTACACTCCAGGTCATCATCCCCAAAGAAGAAGACATCAAGGTAATTTCCCAAAAGATTCTGGGATGCTTGTAGTTGCCCAGGTGATAGACTCCTCCTCCTCAGCCCCAAATCCAGCATGATCTTCTCTTTCCCATGCATGTTTTTCTCCCATGTTCAGACTGTTTCAGTGACTTTCACTTTTCTTAGTATCTTACTGTACTGCTAGTATTTCAGGGATTACCTTTGAATATAGAGTCATTTTTGGGTGTACCAAGCCCTATGCCCTGGTACATGACTTGGGGATCCATTGTCATTCTTGTAACCCTCACCTGTACCCAGCCTCTCATACTTTTGCCCATGCTCCAGGCCACCAAGAATGCATGTTAACCTAATGAGGGGGGTTCTAGCATGCCTTCCAGTCTATCCACTGGGTTCCCCTTCACCTGTCTGGGAATGACCATCTCACTCTTCAGAGTAACATCAAATTCCTCTCCTTGGAGACCTCACACATCTGTGTTTCACCTCTGACTGGTGTCATGGCGAACTGTCTCTCCTTGATACAGAGGTCTCTCTTGAAATTGAGGTTGCTCTCATATTGTTTGAGGAAATCAGTCCTGATTAGGTCTTTGTGGGATGCTTCTTCTGCTACAGATATTCACAGACAAAATGGAGTCTTGCCATATTCCCGCAATCTTGAGGTGAGTTGAAAGAAACCACACCATTGAAAGATCTCAGTTTCCTCTCTGGCTGGCTCTGTCCCACAATCATGAATAATGGAAACCTGTGCCCCAGAGCTTACCAGAATTGTACATTTGTGTCCATTGATCTTTCCTGTGATGTCGTATTTGGGTCTGATCTCACTGGAAGTTATAGTCTCTCGTTTTGGGCCTACTAATCTGCAGACAGGGGGCTGGCTCTTGGCCCCTGCCCTTAGTAGGTTCCCTTCTTCCAGGAACTACCCTGATGAGGGCATTCATGCTGCAAATGGCCTGATTTGCTATGTCTCCAACATTGTAGATCTCCCCTCCTTTGGGATGGTTTTGATTGGGGTTCAGTCACTTCCTGCGTCCGGGTCTTCTTTTGTTTGTGCTTTCTGGATTATAGGACTCCCTTTCAGCTTTCAGGTGGTTAGTATCACACTATATTGCTCTGATGCCCTCAATCAGTTTTCTGAGGTCTGCATCCCATGTTTCCTGTAGCAGCATTAACTTCAAGTTCAGCATCATACACTCATGCCCCTTGTTCTGCAGCTTCTATAGCTAGTTCTAGCTTCATTGCAATCCTGAGGGACTCTTCTAGCCCTGAAGGTCTCTCCTTATGAAGAGCTATCCTGACTTCTCTCCCTCTCTCTCAGCTGTGTGGGTTACAAATTGGTCTCTGGAAGGTAAATCCCCTGTTTGGTCATCATAGTCCAGGAATGCCTTGGTGGCCAGGTGCTGCAAGCATACCCCAAATTGCTGACCGATTCTCCCTTTTCTTGTTTGCAATTGTTGAACGCTGCTCAATTGCACTCAAGATCTGAAGTCTAATCTAGAGACCATGGTTGGGCATCCTTGACAGAGACATATTCCCCTGGGGTATCATGTGTCAGTCCTTCAGACACCTCTTGGGTTTTGTCTTGCGTCAGCAGGCCAAGAAAATCCATCTTGGCTGGCCTCATCCCAGCCATTTATTTGAGCAGCTAGTTCAAAATAGTTGATCCAGCTGATTCCAGCTGGCTCTGAAAGTGAAGATGGGCCACCACATCTCTCCACTTGCACTACCCCCTGTCTATTTCCACTCTCGAAGCTCAGGGGAACACTTTGATAATCAGGGTTGTTCACTTCTGCCCACCAAATAGCCCTCGTACCTTTAGTAGTTGCCCCTAAAGCCCTGTCAGTCAAACTTGCCAATTGGAATTTCAAGGCTACCACCAGTGTAATCATTGGAGTTACTTTGTACCCCACGCTTCTAAGGTACCAGGTTTACTGCCTCTTGGAGGTAAGCACTGGGGTGCTTCAAATACTAGGCCTTGTAGGTGCTAGCCCTGGTGGGTCTCAGTAACCACTCACACCTAGCTAAGGCTTTTACAAGGACAGGGAGGAAAGGAGAGATTGCAAATACCCTACGTACAGAGGCGTAAACAGTTACACTTCAAAGTGAGCTATAGCGGTTCTTGTTTGGGTCCCTGGGACTGTCCAATTGAATTCAAGTCTCTTCAGGCCCAGTGTCTGGGGTGCCTTCTCCAGTCCAGTCTGTATTCCAAGCAAATAGGATCTTGCAGGTTTCCAAGACAAGCTCAGTTAGTGTCTCTCATTGGAGCCTCTCTGCACTAGCTTCCCGCCTAGCCGCTTCTATTCCCCCAAAGTCCCATACAGTCCTATACCCAACTATAACATCCATTGCTGACAGCCTATTTCCCATATGGCTCTGCATCAGTCCCTGCTTCCAGCTTCTCCAGGTCTCTGCTTGCCATGTGGCTGCTGCTTCAACTTCCAAACAGACCCCAGCCACTTCCTGGTTCAAGATCTTTCCTCTTATTCTGGACAGCAGAAGGGGAAATGCAGTAAGGAGGCGGCTAATGGGAGCTGTAGTCCACTGCTTTGCAGATCTATCACAGCTGGAGTGGATCCTGGCTCCAGTTGGACTTGCTTGACCTTGGCTCAAGTTATTGGTAAGGGGATATAGAGCCTTTAGTTGGGGATGGATCTGAATGGCAACTTTTGCTTGTTTCAAACTTGAATCTGAACCCTCAGATCTAGATCAAACCTTTACATCTCAAGCTTGTCTCTAGCTTTCGACCTCCAGGTGACTAGCAAGGGAGGATAAAAGCTAAATGAAGCTGAAATGTCACCCCCCCCCCCCCACCGCAAAGCATTAGGAATGCCTCCTTGCAGAGAATCTTCCTGCCACTACCCCTCTCCAAACAGCCACTTTCTCCCCTCCTCCATCTCTTGGCATCCTTGGTTAACATCCTGAATCTTCTTTCTGCTCTGTGAGAGCCTATCAGACCGCTGACTTGGATGTCATGGATTCTTTAATTCCTTCCTAGCAATTAGTTCAAGATCCAGCCCAGGTCAGGAGTGATTATCCAACCATCTGATGACTATTTGGTGGCTTACGTGAAAGAAGTAGGTTGCCTTCATCTAACTCCTAGTGAGTGTGGTACAAATGACCAGATAAGCACTTATATGGTAGAGGGAAATACCTGCTTGCATCCCATGAGTGAGAGCAACCAAAGGTTGAACTGGCATAAACCACCTTCTCATTCTAGATGTGATCACTTCAAGTCTGAACTGAGGCCTGCTGACATGAGTGTAATGGGGAAGCTTCTTTTAGAGTGAGGCACCATGGTCCAGGAGATGGAGCACTTATCTGGTATTCAGGTAGGGTGACCAGACAGCAAATGTGAAAAATCAGGACGGGGGCGGGGGGTAATAGGAGCCTATATAAGAAAACGACCCAAACATCGAGACAGTCCCTAAAAAATCAGGACATCTGGTCACCCTAGATTCAGGAGACCTGATTTCTCTTCCTGGTGCTGCCTAAGACTTGCTGTGACCTGGGTCAGGTTTCTTCACCAATCTGCACCGCTTTGTCTTGTCTCTTCAGATTGTAAGATCCTTGGGACAGATTTGTTCATACAGCACCTAACACAGTAGGGCCCAGATTGCTGTGGGGGACTCTTAACAGCTCCTGTAATATAAATAAATCGTGTTGTTGCTCACTATGCTGTATCTTTCTTGTGGCTGAAGAAGACTTGTCACTTTAGTCTCCAGGGCTGACAATCCAGCATCTTTTCAACAGCAACTAAAAATGCACTACTAAAAGAAAAGAGCACAACTACTTGCTTACCGTGTGCTTTCATTTTCATTCTGAATGATGCTGGCACAGCAGTCAGATAACACTCATCTTTCCCTTGCATGCAGCCGCTTTCAGAGGAGCTATTTGTAATGTAGGGCACTGTATTTTCAAAAACTTGCACCATCACAGAGTTTTTGTAAACCCTCATTTGGGAATTGCCACTCCTGGCTCTCTTCAGAAGGAAAGCAACTTGGTGTGTGGGTTTTTTCTATGCAGGGGGAGAAGAGGCATAAACTTGAACTGAAACGCTTTAAATAAAAGACCAATCTGTGGCTGAATGCCAGGGGTAAGCTATCCCACCCAATTATGAATCCTCTCAGAATTAGGGAGACATCAGTTACCCAGCTTTGCCCAGCCTCTCTGGCCATGCCCCTGGATAATATACAGAGCCACAAGGATAGTTAAAACAATTATCATCCAATGCAGCTTGAGCCTAAGCTACTCTGCTAGGAAGTGGCAGGGAATGTTCAGACCCTTATGCAGCAAGTGATCTCTCTTTCTCCCCCTTGGGTAGAGAAGCTCCTGGATTTGTGAGCAATTGTGCGCCTCTGAACTAGTCCGTGCAGGGCTTTGGGGCAGCCTGCCAGTGGCAATGCAGCCCATTATCATCATTACGTGTCACTGGAGGCAGCAACAGGACAGAGACGCACAAGGGACTGGGAATGAGAGGAGACATTAATAACTATCCATTGCACCACACAGACAAAAGATGTGTAAAGGCTACAAGAGCAGAGGAGGACGAGAGTAACAGAAAATAAGGAGAAAAAAATTAACTAGTAGGAAATTAAGCTGAAGTGGGACTGTCCCTGTAATAAAACTGACAGGAAGAATGGAAGTGGTCTGCAGGTTAGGGAGCTGGTCTAGCACTTAGAAGACCCAGGTTGAATTCCCTCCTCTGGCCTAGTCTCTTCTCTATGATGTTTAGCACGTTGCTTAAGGCCACATTGGGCTTGTCTACAATAGAGAAGCAATGCAACAAGAGGGGTGTGATTTCTAAAGAGCACCAATGTGTTGTGCACTCACTGGCCTGTGTGGACCTGCCTGGCACAAACTAAAAGTTCCCTATTGTGCATTAACATAGTGCTGTTCCAAAATAGTACTACATTCATGCGTTGTGGGGAACTTTTAGTTCATGCCAGCAGTGTCTGCATGGGCCAATGAGTGCACAACACATTGGTGCACTTCAGAACTCGCACCCCTTTAGGGCACATTGCTCTTCCATGTAGACAAGCCCTTACAAATGCATTCAGCTGCCTAAAGCTGGAGACAGGCCCCCAACCTGCTTAGGCCTTCTTGTAAATTCTACTAGCCCCTGACATGCATCTTTGGTAGCCTAAATATCTTTAAGGATTTGTCCCCTTACTCTCGCTATGCCTTGGTTCCACATCTGTAAAATGGGGCTAATATTACTTTGAATGGTGTGAGGATAAATACATTAAAGATTGAAAGATGCTTGGATGCTATAGTAATGAGGACCATTCATGCATCCACCCTTCACTTCCTATTGTGACTGGTTAATTATCTCTGATCAACCCTAATAATAGTTTGTTCATATAATGATATCTTAAAAACACTCTTCAAAACTCAGCAGAACCGCCTGATTGGCCGAGGAAGTCAGCAAATCTGTTCTTAAACCCAATAGCGACAACTAATCTCTGGCTGCTCAACACATACTTTTAAGTTTCAATCTCTCCTGTGCCTGTCCTGCTTCCAGCCTTGTTCCTGTTTTACCCAGTCTGCTCCAGCACTGTGTCTCTACTGGCTTGCTGGCTTTGGTTACTGGTTCCAGCTCTGACCCCTGGGCTCTGATTATTGGCTTCCTGACTCTTGCTCTGACCTCTGGCCTTTGACTCCCAATTCCCACTCCAACCACCAGGCATGACTGCCCACATCCTGGTTTGTGACAAATGCTAACTCTATAGGAAGAATTTGCCTCCTGATTCATCACCAGTGCTAGCAGCAGTCCTGGTTTTCCTTCGTCTTGAACAGTTCAATCTTTGATCAGATTGGAGCCCCCAAAGGCTACATGGTGCCATGACACTCTTTCAAACTTCATGTGGGAAGGTGAGAACTTGATGTTCAAATAGCTCACCCTGTTGTTACAGAAAGCATAGGTACTCTCTTAGCCCAAAGTCTGTGTTTCTAGAACTCAACAACCTCTATTAGCTGGCCCCACTGAGGACAAAAGCTTCCTAATTATAGACAGCTAACAGTTAACAGATTTTTAAGGCCGAAGAGACCTTTGTGATCATCTAATCTGACCTCCTGCATAAAACAAGCCATAGAATTTAACCCAGTTACCCCTGTATTGAGCCTACAGCTTGGTGGGGAGTTTTTGCAAATAGAAAACTCACCATAAAAACACATTTTTCAGGGCACAGAAACTGTTTGAGAACTGGGGTCAAACTTGATGTATTGTTTCAGGAGGGAAAAAAAACACGACCGCCCCCCCCCACACCCAATGTCAAAACATTTCATTTCAGCACTCTGAAATGAATCATTCTGACTTCTCATTTTAAAAATATTGTTTTGAACTGACATAGCAAACGTTTAGTTCAACACAAACAACGTTTTCATGGGGAAAAAGCAGTTTGGGTTCAAAATGAACAGTTGCCTCTTTTTTTGGTTAGCCCCCAAACCAAGAAATCAGGTGTTCCCTCAGCTCTAATTAAGCCCGGAAAGTTGCTCTTTCAGCTCCAGGGGCACATGTTTGTAAATGCTGTGGTGGGTTCTATCCCCACTAAGCATCAGGGTATCTGCATGGACGTTGCAGTCAGTTGGCATTTACACAAACACACCGTTTTCCACAGTTGGATAACTTTGGTTTCATGTGGTGACCGGGATGGGAAATTTTTTATTATGGGAAATTTCTGGCTGGAAGCAGGGTGTTCTGGGTATGTTGATATCTGAATATCTTGATGTTTATTCTCAGGAAACTTCCAGCCAAAATGTGCTTACTTGTGAAGTCAAATGGTTTGTTCTGGCATCTCAACCAAGCCTGAACTCTCTGCCTTCTCAGATGGTGAGAGGTGCATCACTTCAGCAGAGTGCCTTCGTACCATCCGTATTAATGTCATTGGATATATTTTGCAGTTCAGCTGCAGCTGATGGTGCATAGGCTATGTCTGCACTGCAGCTGAGAGATGCGATTTCCAGTGCTGGCAGACATGCCCATGTTAGCTCAGCTGAAGCTAGCGCACTAAAATTAGCATGGTGGATATTGTGGCACTGATGTCAGCTTATACTACCCTCCCAACCTCGGACCCAGGAGGATGGGGAGGGCTCATGCTACTACCAGGGCTGCACCATCCACGCTCTAGCTTAAGTGGACCTAGCACAAGTGTGTCTACCCGTGTTGGGAATCCACACCTGCCAGCTGCAGTGCGGACATGCTCACAGAGTTCCCGGGCCATGAGCCTTCCTTGCAAAGCAAGGGTCATTGCCTCTCTCCCCACAACACACACACAACTGAAAACCTCTTGATCCCTGTTCATGCAGGATCTGCCTTTTTTTCCCCCAATGGGAGATAATGTGGTCAGCCTCTCTGTCAAGGTGTCACCCCCACTCTGAACTTTAGGGTACAGATGTGGGGACCTGCTTGAGATAACCCCTAAGCTTATTTACCAGCTTAGATCTAGTAGCTGCCACCACCAAATAGTTTAAACAAACGTTTATGGGAGAGTCATTTGGAAACTCTGTCTTCCCCCCAAATATTTCCCCAGTCTTTATCCCCCTTTTCCTGGCAGGATTGAGACTGATTCACCTCCCACCAATTCCTGGTGAGCCCAGATCCAAAAAACCCTTGGATCTAAACAAGGAAAAATCAATCAGGTTCTTAAAAGAAGACTTTTAATTAAAGAAAAAGGGTGAAAGGAATACCTCTGTGAGATTAGCATGCAAGCTACTCTCACAGACAACAGATTCAAAACACAGAGGATGTCCCTCTGGGCAAAATCTTAAAGTTACACAAAAGAAACACAATTTGATTCTTCCTCTTATGCAAAAGAAAGTCACAAAAGAAAATAAACATAATCTAATACATTCCTTCTCTAAACACTTACTACTTTTAAGAAATATTAGATGGCTGATTCCTGGATCCTTCACTCCGGCACAAGCTTACTGAACAGACAAAGGACTTTTTTTCCCTCCTCCCTCTTTGAAAACATTTTGTCCCCCCCATTGGTTCCTCTGGTCAGGTATCAGCTAGGCTATGTGAACTTCTTAACCCTTGACAGGTAAAAGAGGAATTAACCCTTAACTGTCTGTTTATGACACTCTCTGTATAAAGATTTCAGCTGGGATAGAAGGAGGGGCACTAGTATAACTGAAGTACAGCCCCTCCCTTTGAGAGGTGTTGGCTATTTGAGTAAGTTTTCAGCTCCTTTTATTCCCTTCGTACCGAACATCTGAAATAATGGCATGGATGTAGCATAGTGAGTGTTAGAGCAAACATTGCTTTGAGGAGTTTCTGTGAGAATACAGAAACCAAAAATGAAAGTGGTGCTTATTATGGTGATCCTAGGACACTAAGGCCTGGCCCTGGTGTTAATACGCACAAGCAGCACCAAACAAAAAAGCCTTTAAGACACAAGTATCTCAGGACCAATTAAGACCAGTGGTGTCTCTGCCACTCTAAATAGCAGTGCATTTATCCTGCAATCTAGGCACAGAAGATATATATGAATCCAGCCTCGCACGACTATGCACTTTATTGCCAGGTATGTCTAAATACAGACAGAGGGAAGCATCACTCAAAATCTTCCATCATGAAGATCAACAGTTCTGCCTTATGAATACTTGCAGTAAATGAATGCTTTATCTATGGTATACTTGTAGCACAGCAGGGATCTGGTTTGGGTGAGGGTACATACTGATTTCTTGGCAGGAATAAAAACCTATTCAGATTTAGCTGTGTTTGGAATAAATAAAAAACAAACATCTCAACACAAGCGTTTTGCACCCAAAGGCTTTGTACAGCTGGAAGCTTTATTGATTCATATACCATCCACATAAACTGCCAAAATGTGCTACCATTTTTTTTTTAAGTCTTCATGGGAAAATGTAACCCTCCAAGCTCATTTATTTGGGGGGAAAGGACATAAAGAAACCCTCTGATAGTACCAGGTTTGCCTGGCAAGGCATGTCTCTAAGGTAATGCATAAGGGGGCTGGTTGCAGTGTTGGAGCACGGTCACCAGACAGCACAGCAGAGCTGATTTTGGAGAGATCTGCTCATCGGTGACCACTGACAGCAAAACGGAGGTTTTGATGGGGTGGAGGAGATGTTTGGGAAGAGGAGGAGGGTTCATATCAGGTCACTACACTGCAGATTGTTCCTTGTGAATCATGGCACTAAGAAACCCCACACTCTTAATCCCACAAGGGTGATTCCAGCTCAAGCTACTAGGACTCCCCTCCCCCCACTGCTGCAGCAGGGACCCCCTTGAAGAAGGGGATGTACATGTTAAGAACAGGTGTAAGGAGCTGCACCGAGGAAGACATTTGCACACAGAGCAATAAGGTTTATCGGTCCTACAAAACCTAGGAACAACGCTACACATTCTTGAGTGCTACCTACTGGTACCTTATCCAATAACTATTTACATATAGACATAAAGTACTTCCCTATCAGGCATTCCTCAGCATGCAGGGAATCTGTGGAAGAACAATTGCAGCCCCAGGTTTTACCTCTCCACTGTCGTCTTGGCAGGGGATGGGAGTGACTGTAAGTGCCTCATAGCAAAGGCTTCGTTCTCCTGCCCTTGGAGAACTCCCAGCCCTGGCTGTTGCACCCTTTCCCTTTCCCCCAACCTTTCAGAGGGGACTGTAGGAGGTTTGGGATGAGAGAGAAACTATTGTGGACACAACACTGGCTCCGCCCACCTCCACACACAATGGTGCAGTCTCACCCAATCACATTGGTCACACAATCTTGAGCGAAGAACTTTGACTAATGTCCTGCATCTGGTGCCAAAGCAGAAATGACCTCCTGAGGTCCCTTCCAATGACTAGATGACCTCCTGAGGTCCCTTCCAACCCTGATATTCTATGATTCTATGAAATCGAACCTAGAACACCTGAGTCCCAGCCCTGTGCATTAAGATCATCCTTCAACTGTCTCAATTAGCTTATCAACCCAACATGCTAAGAGCAAGATTTCACAATTGCTGTGTATTGCCAGCCAAATCTAATGACAAACGAGGTTTTTATGAAATTCAGTGTTTCTTGGATGGCAGCTTAAAAATGAGACTTAATTGAAGGACTGAAAGGAAAGCAGTTTCATTGGTAGGAACGGAGTTTAAAAAAAAAAGAATTTTTCAACTTGGGTGTAGGGCATAATTACAAAAACATTAAAGCAAATAATTGGTGGTGCTGTAATTTTTTCCTCCCCAGGTAACTACCAATGTATTACACAGTGAATCATTGACTCTGTCCCTCCTATCATTAATTACTGTGATGCATAAATAATTGGGAAATTATATGTCCCAAAAATGATTTAGTAATACATTTTATGCATCTAATAAGCACAGGCTTTTAATCATCGCTAGACACGTTATGATAAATTCCACTCCACATCTCAACTATTCCATTATCTGTCTCCTGAAAAGCTGCCATCTCCTTGAATGCAAACACCAGCACGTCACATCATATCACATGCTTCCCAACAGAAGACTGTTATGCTATGTGCATCTGCTATTGATACTTTGGCTCTAAATTCATGCAGAGGAACTTCTGCAATGCTACTCCATGTGGGAACATATTAAACAACTGGCTGTGCCTAAAACAGTGGCCCAAGTTTTAATTTAAATGGAAATATCTTAATATGTTTCTTCCACCAATAAGCAACTTTTTTCCCCCTCCACAACTGGGATGTTTCAAAGCATGCAGTTCTTTTATAAGAACTGGGACATCTGGATCTCTTTTCCTTTTATTGCAAACAATAACAACTATTTTGATTTGGGCTGCTCAGCATGACATCTGTGTTATCTTTTTTCCAGGTTCAGCATCATTACGTTTGACATTCCATCAACTAGTTTTGACTCAACTCCTTAAAGGAATGACTCAACCTGAAAAAGCACAAGAGCCATTGATATGTTGGGCAGCTATTTAAAGCTCAAACAAAGCAACATCGAACCTGTCAAAACTGGTCAAATTACATTTGTCACTCTGAAGCTAAGCATCCAGGATGAGTTTCAGTACTGCACACAGAACCTTTTGCTGCTTATAGTCCAGAAAATCTAGGTTTACTATTGGCTGAAAACAGTCATGTGATGAGGCTGGTCAAGAAATTGTCTTCTCACAGGGATAAGTAGTGAGGACTGTAATGACCTTAACCAATCCGATTGCATATGTATATATCTGAATGCTAAGTGGCGGTAGACACATTTAAAAAAAATATTCATCTCTCAGCCTATGAGCTTACAAAAGTATCTGCTTCTTGATTGGCTTGTCAAGGATGAAATGTTGTTTTATAAATATAATATATGGAGATATCCTATCTCCTAGAACTGGAAGGGACCTTGAAACGTCATCAAGTCCAGCCCCCCACCTTCACTAGCAGGACCGAGTACTGATTTTGCCTCAGATCCCTAAGTGGCCCCCTCAAGGATTGAACTCACAACGCTGAGTTTAGCAGGCCAATGCTCAAACTACTGAGCTATCTCTCCCTTTGGAGTGCTTGACTCTCTCTTTTTTTTAATGTAAAAGGAAAATCCCTGCTATACTTATTCATAGCAATTAGGCAGACACTTCTGACATGTCTCATGTTCCAAATGTTTGCATGTATAATGATACATTTTGAATTTAGGTTTTTAGTGATTATCAGTACGTTGTGCTCCAATTAATTTGTAATTTAAGTCAACATAACTCTATGGTGAGCTGACTAGACGACATTGTTCTTGCTTTATTAATTCAATATCAAAGGCCATAAGATGCATCCTGCTTCTGTTAGGGCAAGTATACCTTCTTCAACCAATCACTGGTGCCATCAAAATCAACAGTGTCTCAAGAAGCAATTTGGACCCATTGACTTCAACAGTTGTAAAAGACTGGGTTAAAGCTTTCCTAGCTGTATGTATAATTCATAATAAACATATGATATATATTGTGTGGAGCCCTTACTCTCTGTGTCAAGAATGTGTCTGCCTTTTTGAAAAAGATCTATGCCTGTCTTTCAAGTCCCTGTTTGTTAAAGACTGGGAAGAAGGGAGGAGCTTGCCTCCCTGTTAAAAAAAAGCCCAATTGGTTAGACTGGTAAGAAATCCTACTTCGAACTTCCTGCTACCAATTCTTCTTCTGTTTGAGGATGGGAATACCACTCTAAGAAAAGCTCACATCCTCACAATTGGGTAACTGGCTACAGGGTAACTGAGCTATGGCGGGGCTTCCAGAAAAGACTTTGTGTCAAAACAGCACCAAGTGTTCATGATGGAAGAATTTATCGAGGCAATCCTGATAGGTGGCAATCTGGATTGCTTCTGGAAGTAGAGACTCTGACAGGGAAGTCAGGAAGAAGGACAAAAACCACAACTCACTACCAAGAGGCTCTGTGCCTACAGAAAATGTAAGATAATAAAGGAATGCAAAGGGGTCCTGTGCATTCTCTGTGTGAACCAAGCCATGACTGAAAGTAGTCCAGGAAATTAAGGACTATCTGGTGACGGAGGCAGCAATCACAAAGACTGCAGGAGTCTACTGAGAACGTTACACTGAAAGAGTTTGATAAAGCCATAGAAGTACCGGACACTTGCAGTGGTAAACAAAGTAGCCACAGGTGAGAGTGCATGAAACAAAACACAACACAATGCAAAGAGGCACAATGGGATGAGTGGACATGCAAAGAGGGGAGAATATGAGGAACAGTGGAAGAATTACAAGGATAGGCTCCAATGTGTGAGGGAAAGGAGCAAAACCTATGAAATCGAAATGTGGCATGTCCTGCACATGAGAAAGATGTGTTTGGCAACACACATCCTAAACTTGGATCTGAAGAAAAGCTTCCCCCGGGGTGAAATATTTCCCTATGAGTTTGCTTTTAATCAATTCAATTTCAAAGGACCGTGATGAGGGCGAAATATACAGATACAGTGACGCATGCTGCAGCAAAATGTGCACTGACTCTTAGGAACCTGGAGAGTTAATAGTAATCAAGCACTTACTTTCCTGGAGATGCTGTCTAGAACTACTGTTGGATTCTTTCTTATGCAATCTGGTTTGACTTTTACAACACTTCTGGCGCATTCTCTGCAGACGCAGCATGATGAAGAATTGCTCTTTCCCCCCTTTCTCTTACCCGTTTGGGCTACTTAATTAATCTGTGCATGTTAGGGGGAAACTGGGCAGTTTTCCCTAAACATTCATTGTGGCTCACCTGATGGCCCTGCTGAGATAATAAAGGGGACTGCGTGTGTGGCAAAGGCAAAGAAGCACATTTCTCTCTCCTGTTTGAGAGAAGGACTCTTCTTGATCAAAATGATCTGATGCACCCAACTCTTCACACATAAAACACAATGGTCCACATTGTATGCTGGATACCTATGTACAGATCTCCCACATAGGAAGGTGGGCATCAAAACCCTTTCCCATGTGACCTGGCTCTGAGTAGAGGAAGAGATGGGCAGAATCAACGGGGTTCACACTATCCTCCTACCAGCCCTGAGGACTTCCCTTTGAAGCCTAACACCTCGCCAAATGCTCCACACCTATGATAGTGAATTCCCAGTTGGAAAGGTCCTGGGGCAACTCCCCACTGTGGAAGCCTTGGTAGCATGGATGTGAGGGAGCTGTGCTCCAAGGAGCTGGGGGGAAGGGAAGCAAGACTATGAATACAATGAGGCGGGACACAGGCTCTCTGTGCAGAGAATCAGATTGTGGGAATCCATTTGATTAGCGGGTCAGAACTTTATTTTCTTTTACATGAGAGCAAACATCTCTCCTCAATGAGGAGGCACCATAGAGGGAAGCACAGTTTCCTGGGCCCATGGTGGTTATTGGCTTGTAGCGGGACATCCTGATCTATGAGCTATTTAGTTACACACCTCATAATGCCCAGGAGAAAAAAAAGGCAGAGGCTTCAGAATAAGTTTTATTCCCCCCCCCCCCCCCGTCTCCCCCACCACACATCCTCCACAGCTTGAATTAAAAATTTTACTGTAGTCCAATCTTCCTGTAATCCTTACTCATGCAAACGGCTCCATTGACTTTAATAGGATTGATAATGTTTAGCACTCTCCATGCACAGCTTCAAAGCACTTCTACAAAGTGGGGATTATCTCTGTTTTATAGATAGGGAAACTGAGGCACAAAAGTCTTACGGCACTTCCCAAGGTCCCACAGCGAGTCAATGGCAGAGCCAGGAATGGCAGTCAGCTCTCTTGGCTTCCACTATCCCAGTGCCTAGCCAATGTGTCAGACTGCCACCCATAAACCACATTAGACCGAGAATGGAAGGAGTCCAACATTTACTCATGTGAGTAATTGTTGCATTATTAGGGACATGCATGTATTATATGGGGGAATGCTGAGAGCTCCCCAAAGAAACAAAGTAGTTTCCTACTTTCAGGCAAGGATAGTGTCTGCAGTATCATATTAGCCAATGTTTACATTGACCACATGCCAGTATATAAATCTCATTGCCTCGATGAGTCTAGCTTGATCACCTCAAGGGATGGATTTCAGGTCATAAAATGTAGATCATCATGGATTGGCATTGTCCAAACAAGACAGATCAAGATGAGTTTTTTTGGTGTGTCAGATTTGGTTTTAATTTAGATTGATACATGACAACTTGTCAAGGAAATGCCATCAAATATTAGTGTTTCTTTCCTGTATGATACAGTATTGTATAGTGAGAACATTCTAGGGCTTAAAATCAGCCAACCAACAAACAACAAAACACTTTATCCTCTGTTTTTATACAAAAGATAGTACAATAGAGTTGCTACTACTGTACAGGAATAAAGGATTGACTTCCTGTCAACCTCACCCGGCAATATAATAAAGGAGTGATATTATTATTCTTATTTCAGATATATGTCAGAATGACACAGGTTCTCCTCCCTGCTCTGTTTGATTTAGAGCAAGGATTTAAACCTGGTTCTCTTACATTTCAGGTGGGTGGCCTAGCCAGGAACCTCTGGAGCCTGTCTCGCTTTCTCTGGCCCAATTAATGTTTAATTATTTATATGATATTAACAGCAATTCTAGGTGGATAATAGTGAATAGACCAGTGGTTAGGCTCCTTTCCTACAATCTAGGAAACTCCTGTTCAAGTCTTTGCTCTTTTAATTCTGTGCCCTTACTAGTAGGTTATTCTCTGTCTTGCTTGGACAGGAAATTCCATCCTGCACTTGAGAAGCCTTCTCAACCAAAGTTTTGTCAGAACCATGAAAAGTTTCCATGAAAAGTTTCAGTTTTGACAAATTGGTATTTTCAGACAAAAACAAGTTTTTTGTAACCAACCCCCACACCCAGCAATTGTAGATATTATCCACTCTTACTACCCAAAGCTAGAATTCTCCATAATCACCACAGTTATTTGCTTAGTTTTGTTGCCTTCCAAAAGACAAGGGTGTTTTACTAGTAGCAGAATTGCTGATCCCAAGCATTCAAAAATCATGAGTCAGGCCCCTAAAAATCATGACTGGCTTTAAAATCATGGGATTTGAAAATAAAATGGCATTTTGGATTCTTTGTATTTGCCCCCTGGACGTTGAGCCTTTAGGGATCATGGTTTCACACTTTTTTTCTCAAGCCTGAGGGCTAGAACCTGACGGCCCTTTTTGGGTTTTTTGGGTTTTTTTGGTGAATGGAAACTGAGAGACTCATTTAATCACATGACTCCTGGTGCTGGGGCTTTTGAGAACAAAAATATTAAGATTCATGAAAATCATGAGAGTTGGCATAATTATATTACAGCATGTTCCTTTCTGTGCTTGCTCCATGGAGGAGGTGAGTCTGCGCTCGAATTCATGCTTTTAATGCTGGGAGCCCCTGGATGTTGGCAAAACAGAGGCTGACACAGCCACACCTGTGCAAAAAGCTGCAGGGAAGAAAGATTCCGACTTTAAAGCCAGAAGGGACCATTTATGATCATCTAGAATGACCTCCCACAGAACACAGGCCAGAGAATAGAACCTTGCTGTAAACTCTGCATCAGGCCCAATAACTTCTGCTAGAGTTACAGGATAGTGTCACGGTTTCAGAGTAACTGGAGCTGTATCCTTCCTCCATGATACCATAGGTGCTGGACCTAAGGGTGCGCGGGGTGCTGCAGCACCCCCTAGCTTGAAGTGGTTTCCATCATATACAGGATTTACAGTTTGGTTCAAGGGCTCTCAGAACCCCCACTACACAAATTGTTCCGGCACCCCTCCATGATATTCTCCAAGTGTTCCCTGTCAGGTCTTAGGTCTCCAGCATCACCTGTCTTGGGCAGGGACCCTTGTCCAACTCCTTTCTGACCATTTCCTGTAATAGCCCCCATAAGCCAATCTGCATAAAGGCCAGCGCCTGGGCATTGCTTTCTCTCTCAGTATATTGCATCCAGCTATCAGTTACCACCCAGCTCTTTCTAAGCAAGCACATTTATTCTTAAAGTAAAAGCATTACAGAAAAAAACATCATAAAATCACTAACAGACTTCAACTCACACAAAACATACCAGCGGTCACCCGTCAGTCTTATGGGGCCATGGTAAGACAAAGTCTTTCCAACCCTTCTGCAAGGGATGGGCTCTTGGAAAGAAGGGATCAGAAGGGTGGGCCTGAGTCAGTTGAAACCCAGGCTTTTAATACCAAAGCTCTTTCTTTGTCTCTTTCCCCCACCCCTGGAAAACTCAGTTTGAACCAGTGTATATGTGAGCCTCCCCCGGGGGTGGGACCTCTCTGGAGGTCTTTACAACCTCAGCAATTCATCTTAATCACCCCCCCACCACTGTCTTTGGTTCTTAGACGAGCTGTGATAATTTCCCTCTCCAGCCTTTCATATAATTCCTGGCCCATAGTGCTACGTACACTTCATACAATAAGGTCCCCAAAGATATTGCATGGGATTGCAGTGTCTCGCACACACAGTATTTTAGAAACACCTCAAATCTTGTTTTAAAGGCTCCAGGTGATAGAGAATCCACCATGTCCTAGGTTAGCTAGGCCAATAGCTAATCTCATTGTCTAAAAAATAAAAATTGCCTCTACAACAACTAGCAATATTTTTGTGAGGGTGACAGTGTGATCAAGAGACAGTCTTTTAAAATGTGACCATAAAGTGGGGAGATGTCAACTAGGGGGAGATGAGGTGCCAGGACAATGAGTGTGGGGGGGAGTATGTGATGTGCTCCTGGTGCCTAAATGCAGTTAGCTTTATAGGAGGTATATAAATGAAATGGGGAGCAATTTCCTTCTTCCTCCCCGGTCTTCAATTCAGTGGGAATCTCCTGGATGATATTAGGTGCAGGGAACAGCTGAAATGAACCAATGGCATGTAGCAACCCAGCAGTTGCTCACCCACAATCAGGTGTTTGAGCCTGTTTAGCTGATCTCTAGCGGCCCCCTAAAGTCACCGACCTCTCTCCCCCAGCATGACACCATTGGGGATTGACAGAAGGCAACATTGCTGCATTATCAGCTCAGCAGTAAAAGGACAAAATCAGGAGGCTTCCCTTAATCACCCTGGGTGCAGATTCACTGAAAAATTTATCTCTGACCACAGGCCATGGCTGCAGTCTCCCATGTGGGAGAACCCTTCCACTAATTTAAATTTGTCAGAGCAAAGCATCTTGTGCCTTTTATGGCCGGGGAGGACAAAGTAATGAATTTTTATTTTTTCACTATAAGAAGGCAAATATATTAAAGGGAAAACAGGTGTCTAAAACACTCCCTGGGAAGGAAGCTTTTTAACACACTAGCTGTTGTAGAATTGTTGGATCTCAATTTAGTCTTCACATTTTGAAAAGCAGGAGAGAATGCATAAAAATATACGTAGTCAGACATACACACACTTAGAGGGTTGGCTTAAATCCCTCAATGTTTTTGTTTTTGTTTTCTTTTTTTAATGTAATTCTTTCCCTTCACTGGGCAAAATCCCGGGCTGTACCACAACACAAGTGGGATACTAATTTTATGGCCTCCCAAACTCTCCTTGCCTTGAGGGTGGTGCTGCCCCTAGGAGAAATTAAAAGAGACCCAAAAGCTGCTGTAAAACAGCACTGTTACACAGCTTGCTAACGGCTGCTCTACAACTCAGAATAGCTGGAGCATAGAGCATTCTGGCCACTCATCCACCTGCCCCTGCTATCGCCATGTGTTAGCGCTGAGCAGGGCACTGCAGGGTTTAAGCCAGCTCTAAGCTGCTCCTGTGCAGGGGGGAATTCTTCTGGGGGCTTTGGGAACTGAGGCTGCCATAGGAATGGAGTCCAGGGGCTAGAATCTAACCTCCTGATCTCTACAGCAACCAGGAAATTGAAGGGCTTCCATTCAGATAGGTTGCTCCTATTTACATGGGTTCCTTCCTACCTTGCTGGAACTTCCAGTATGAGTGTCCGGGTCCGACAATCCCCAAATAAAGCAACATCCAGTCTGAAAGAAGCACCTTCCACCTGTTTTTGATTTCACAGAAAGATAGTTTGGGGTCTTCCCCCCCACATCTTGCCAGATTCCTACACTGGCAGTCTTCACCGTAGTATCTGAACACCAGAGCATGTCTAAATTTTTAAAACAAAGGCCGTTTTTCAATTAAAACACTTTCTTCAAATCTGGAAAAATAAGAAGTTTGCTTTTTTTTAAATCTCTCTCTCTCTCTCTCGTGGTACTTTTTATCAACAGTTTGACCGAGAACCAGATTCGTGAACCAACATCTCCAATGGCAGTTTTGAAGCAAAAGTCACAGAAAATGGATCCATTTTGAACCCTGAAAAATGGAAATAACTTTGAAATGTTTTACATTTTTTTTCTGACCAGCTCCACTGAGCACCTTTCTCAAAACAAGCCTGACCTTTGCTTAGAAACTCCAGAGTCCTCCTCCAATAAAACACAGCAGACTTGCAGCAGTGTACGTTCCCTACCAACCTGGAAAAGCGAGCCAGGTTACATGAATGCTGTGTTAAGAACTTACTTGTACGCTATCAATGGGTCTATAGATACAAGTGAGGGGGGAACTGTCAGAACAAATATGCTGTTGAACACTGATTGCCTTTAAGGCTGAGGTTCTTTTGTCCCTGGAGGCTTGGGGCCAGATCCTGTGATGTGGTGAGTGCCTCTTGTGGGAAGCTGAGCAGATCAGCTGCACTGGGAGTTGAGCTACACAGTGCCCCCATTTACAAAATGGTTCAATACCCACTATTAGAGGGGGGGAGGGATAGCTCAATGATTTGAGCATTGGCCTGCTAAACCCAGGGTTGTGAGTTCAATCCTTAAGGGGGCCACTTAGGGATCGGGGGCAAAATCAGCACTTGGTCCTGCTAGTGAAGGCAGTGGACTAGACTTAGCCTTTCTGGGTCCCTTCCAGTTCTATGAGATAGGTATATCTCCATATATTATTAATCTGCCTAATGATTTCTGTCTTAAACCCAGATCTAGCCAAGCCCATGCTTAACTTTAAGCACGTGAGTGGCCCCATTGACTTCAATACTAAAGTCTTAAATCTTAAAGTGGAGCACTTGCTTTAGAACTTTGCAAGATCAGGGCTTAAATATTAGCACGGCACAAGAATCATTTATAGCACGGACACCTCTGATGTCAAGAAGGGAAAAAGTAAATTTTGCAAAAATGGAAGACTGCTAATGAACTTAAAATTGCTGATTGGTCTGTGGCATTAAGTTATCCAGAAAATCTAAGAAACGCAACACATCAAATAAGTGCAAAAAGCAAAAAAATCGTCATGAGATTGTCTTGCTTTCTGAGAATGTGTGATTAAAATATTTGACTAAATAATTGATGTGATTTTCTTTGATGTGGTGACATTTTGCTCTTACTGCTCATACTCTCCTACCTCACAGGGATGTTTTAAGGATTTATTAGTTAACGTTTGTAAAGAGCTTTGGAGATGAAAAGCTCTTCATAAGTGGCTACTGTAAGTATTATTATTACACTTACAGCTGTGGCTAGAATGCATTTTCTCAGTTGTCTTGTAGTCTGCTTCCCTCTTCCCCTTGTTGAGGAATAAATAAAAATTTTACAGTAAAAGAGAGAATGCATGTTTAATTGGAGTGATCTGTTCGCAGTAATGGAATCCAAACCAAAATGTCTCATATGACCACAAAATAAATCAGTCTACTTTTCACAAACTGATCAGATGTTTAGCCACCATTGAAGTATTTTATATCTCCATGGCAATTAAATTATAAGAGGATACACACACTTACCGAACATCCTTTTTTGAAAAAAGTACAAAAAGAAAACAACTCATAATAAGCAGTGTGGCATACTGTCAATTTCACATCCAGTCTTTGTGATTAGAGTTCTAATGCTGTATTGCTTTTAAGCGTGGCAATTTCATTTCTACATTGCAATGGGCTTAATGCTATGATGGGAAGGCGTGGGGGGGGGGACGACTGATTATTTAAAAGGAGAAAGCATTGATTCTTTTGGCTTATCTCATGGAAAGGAAAAAAATACCCCCAGAATGTATTGTACTGAAAGTGCCAGCTTTTTTAGTTTTAAATAACAAATAAAATAGCAAAACATTTTTTCCCATCATAAAAACTGACTTTGATCCCCAGTACAGCCATTGAGTGGAAAATTGAACCACACTATAATTGCTTTCCCTGTGACCGATAAAGTGGTGTAACAAATTTTGTGTTTGAATGATAAAATCAGCAATTGGCCCCTAGCATTTCCTTCTCCCATTCCTCCAAGGACACCAGAGTCCCATCAGGCTCCAGGGCAAGAGAAAAGGCTGAGGAACTGTAAATCTACTCCAAGTTGTTGTTGGGTACTCTCTCTCTGTGTCTCTATTTTTAATAGAAAGGCATGATTGTTTAAATGACTAATGTAAATTACTTCTGGATGACAAAAAATTCAATGCAGGCTGATTGTAGCCATATAAACTAAAATCACACACAATAAAAATATATTTTACTCCAGAGTAAAATCTTGTTACAAAGGGCAAATTATTTTCCTCTGTAACAGTGACAAGTCTTATAGCTGTCTGAAACAGGAAAGACACCCCCAAAAGATTTCCCCTATAGGAAAGAAAAAACATGCTGTATTGTAAATTTATAGTGATGGGGTTTTAGTGTAAGGGGCAAAGCTTTCCTTGTCCCACTCAAATACATTGAGTCAGGAGGGGCAGTTTAGAGATTAGGAAAAATCATATTTTTCTCTTGTTTTTTTGAGGCCAAGTTTTCAGAAATAGGTGCATGGGAGCTGTTGAGTGCTCAGCACTTCTATAAAACCCATTCATTTAGCCTAAATATGGACTTAAGAGCCTGCTCCTAAGCACCTAATTAAAAAAACCCCGAAAAACTCTTTAGTTTTGTCTTGTGCATTCAACGACACTTTGTGTTTAATGAGTTTCACTTTTGTAATCAATGGTTCCGTTTCCAGGGCCACCCCCAGATTGCATCTAGCCAACTGAAGATAAAGATATGTCACTATTTTACCTGAACCAGTTCTCCCATTGCTATCTAAAATTCCAGACTGCTACCTAGGGGTGAACTAAACTCTTGCTAGCAGGTGAAGGTTGCTATGGTTCATTGAAGTCAATGGAGCTATGACACCAGCTGGGATCAGTCTTTGTAACTGTTCCCGCACTATTTGACTTGTGCTGTAGATATCTAGCATTCCCTACACTTAAAATAAAACAACTTGACCAGGAATTGGCAGTGGGTGTCTTCACTGTGGATTTAAAAAATGAAAAAAACAACTAAGGCTACATCCAATTTGCTTTACTCACTCAGCTAGTCCTAAAGATTACAATAGGCCAGATCCTAATCTGGTGTAAATCAGTTATTCGATTGACTTCAGTATCGCTACAATAGTTTACAGGAGCTGAGGATCTGACCCAATGGGACTAGTCACACAAGACAAGCAGGACTGGATACATCATAGACTCATAGACTTTAAGGTCAGAAGGGACCATTATGATCATCTAGTCTGACCTCCTGCACAAAACAAGCCACA
This sequence comes from Emys orbicularis, assembly GCF_028017835.1. Classification (NCBI taxonomy): domain Eukaryota; kingdom Metazoa; phylum Chordata; order Testudines; family Emydidae; genus Emys; species Emys orbicularis. Next base: position 14,540,609 of record NC_088685.1, on the reverse strand, counting down.
GAATCTCACTCACCCACTCCTGTAACAAACACCTAACCTATGTCTGAGTTACTGAAGTCCTCAAATCGTAAAGATCTCATGATGCAGAGAATCCTCCAGCAAGTGACCCATGCCCCACGCTGCAGAGGAAGGCGAAAACCTCCAGGGCCTCTGCCAATCTGCCCTGGAGGAAAATTCCTTCCCGACCCCAAATATGGCGATCAGCTAAACCCTGAGCATGTGGGCAAGACTCACCAGCCAGCACCCAGGAAAGAATTCTCTGTAGTAACTCAGATCCCACCCCATCTAACATCCCATCATAGGCCATTGGACATATTTACCGCTAATAATCAAAGATCAATTAATTGCCAAAATTAGGCTATCCCATCATACCATCCCCTCCATAAACTTATCAAGCTTAGTCTTGAAGCCAGATATGTCTTTTGACCCCACTGCTCCCCTTGGAAATGAGATAGTCCACATTCAGGCAGCCAGACACACATGGGTTTCGAGAGAACTGGGCCAATTTTGAGAAATTCAACTCTGTAGGGCCTATCATTGACACCTTTATGCTGTCATGCAGTGTGAAAGTACCCTCAGAGTGCATGAGTGGGTGCGTGCTGTCCTTGACACCCGCACAAAGGCCACTTTACAGTGCCAAAACAGGAAAAAAGGGGCCTTAGCATCAATGAGAATCTACCCCTGTGGTTTGACCAATTATGAGGCAGAATTGGCAATTCCAGCTGAGTTTTCCTCTGGGTTTTGAATCAGCTGGCGCTCTTAAGCATTCCCTGTGTGAACTAGATGTTTCCAGAAGTCTCAGCAGACTCAGGCTGCGTACAGGCTAGGAGTGCTTTACCAGTGTAGGAATACTGGTTTGCTGTACTGGCAAAGCACTTCTAGTGTAGATACAGCCATACCGGCAAAGCTGTGCTTTGCACTGATATGATAAAACCACTCTCCAGAAGTGAACCAAGTTGTACTGGTAAAAGCACAGCTTTGCTGGTATAACTGCGTCTGCACTAGAGGCTTCTGCTGGTACTGCGCTTTTGGTCAGGGATCACACCTCCTCACACCCCTGTCTGACATAGCTATGACAGCAGAGGTCTGCAGTATAGGCATCATATTTAAGCCTTGTCTCTGCAAGAGACTTTTTTTTTTTTTTAATAACATAAGGTGTAACTCTAAACCAATATAGCTATGCTGGTATAGCATCACCCCTTCCCATGCACAATCTCTTACTCTGATATAACTCTGCCTTTTATGGTTTAATTTATGTCCTCTAGGCCAGTTATCCTACACAACTGCTTAATATAGAAGTGCAACCCCCAGCCACTACAAGTCCCAGCATGGCATGTTCCTTCTGGAACCAAGTGAACAGTGGTGACTAAACCTCACAGCTTGTGATGCTCCACCTTGTTATGAGCAGCTTCCTCTTGGCTCATTGCAAGTCGGGACCAATAATCTCTGCACTTCAGTTTTAAGGTGACAGTGGTGACTATCTGCTCCATTCTATGCAAATCAAGTGCAGCCCTCTCGCTGCTCAGCTGCCAACCTGTACGGCCCTTTTCTGTTGCCAGTTGTTTTGGGCAGCCCTGACTTAACCTGTTGCAAGCACAATTCGATAGAATCAGAAACCACTGCAGGTGCTAACTTTGCAGAGGAGGCTTGTACAAAAATACATTGGAGGATTTTATGTATTGATTAAGTGGAGTAATATTAATATATCTTTTGCCTCCAGTCAGTTTCCCTTTCTTCAGAACATTTCCAACTGGGAACCAAGATACTTTCCCTTATTCCAGCTGAATACTAATGCCATAAACTCTTGCGTGACCATTTGACCTGCACCTCTTCTTTCTTTCCTAATTTTTATTTTATTTTATTTTTTCCCTGGTCCTCCAGAGATCACTGCTTCATGTTTTTTTCACTTTCACGTGTCATCTCGGCTCACCAGTGACGCAGTGACTGATGGTTAGCAGCGCTGCCTCCCTTGACCTCATCAACATCAGAAAGCTTTTTCAAATCTCAGTCATCTCTGACAGCCTTTGAGCAGAGAAATGAGACAGTCTCCCTGACACACAGGCTTCTGGCCTGGGGTAAAAAATTCCTTTTGAAACAACAACAAAAAAAATCTGAACACTCCCCAGACCACACTGCTTTCCATTCATCTTGCAATGCAATCCATCCATTCCTGCTCCATATTACTTTTCAGACACCACAGTCTTTCTGTTTACTGTAGGTCAAGCGCCATACCTAAGATGCTTTTGCTATTGTACTCTGTGGTTTTCTATAGACTCCTGTGCAAATTAAAGAAGCAATGGGTTTACATGCAACAATCCTAACTACCAGTTCTGGGTGGATAACTGGGACTAATTCCAGCCTTAAAATTTCTCTCCAAAATTGGGTAAAATTATATCCCTATAATGGGGCTTCAAGAAAAATAATATGTAGAACTTTATGAATAGAAACAGGGCAACTGAAGCACCAGGAGGATAAATGTACCCAAGATCAGCCAATTGAGCCTGTGGCACAGGTAGAAATAGAATCTAGATCTCGTCACTCCACCTATGCCCTATCCCCTAACCCATGGCAGACTAATAGGCCCATGCACCATAATGGCACCAAATCCTCCAGTACCTTACAGGTACATCTGCAGAAGGCTATATGACTGTAATAGCAATGCATCCTCAATTTACTTTAATGGAAAGCTGCATGGCTGTAGGCAAAATTCACCACTTAACAGTATTTTTTGGAAATATTATTAATTTCCAGTGGTAAGAAATAACCACTGAGATTGAAACAAACAGGCCCTGGCATGGAGAGGAAGTCAAGTGAATCCATTTAATTCTGCAATGCTGGTTGACATGGGGAAGCACAGTTTATTCCCACCGTCCCCGCCTCCCACCTTCTTTAGTAAAATATTATTGTTCCCCGAGTTTTATCAAACCAGACACATCTACGGGGATTTTGCATCTAGCGAAGCTAAGGGGACATACACTTTTACTTGTCCTATGCAATAATTCTTTTGTTAGTTTTCCTATAGTGGTTCAGATGGTTTAATTCTAGATGTGTTCGCTTCCTGTCCCCTGCTGTGTTGCCTTTGCTACATAAATCCATCATTTCTCTGAATTCAAAGAGTTAAGCCAATCATCTCAACTCCCAGAAGAAGTTCAAATTGGAGCTGGGATCTGAATAACTAACATTAACAGCGCTGCTCCTTGATGTTCTTTCATTTGCAACTATTGTTTATGACAAGAGAACTGGGGGACGGGAGGGGGCGTACCACGAGCCTGATTCCGTATGTTTGCCTCCTATTGGAATCAGATCTGTTCTGACTAAGACCAACAATTAGGATTCCATTCCTAATCCAGTCAGACTGCTGCGGCATAAACCCAGGGGGTTCAACTACAGTATGTGTACTTTGTGGTGTGCCTAGGAGCTGAGCTGGTGTAGCACACGCAAGGTAGCTGCAAGGCCTGACTTTAATCCCCAGCTGTGACTTGGTATTTCTTTTCATCAAAGGCTGCAGGGTTATCAGAGTTAGGTGAATGGTTGCAGATAAATGCCCCCCAAAACCCATCCTAATAAAGAATGTGCATGTCTTTATTGAAAAAGAAGGAGCACTAGCTGTGACGGTGAATGTAAAGTCCCCTTCAAAATGTGCCAGGAATCTACTGTCGCAGATGGGACCAATCAGGGTTCCTTAATGCACATTTTTGTTTGCCCCCATGGAATAATAATTATTAAAGAGTCTCTGTTTTCTTCATGTATCGTACAGCAAGACCATTGGGAGTCATGACTCTAGTTTTACTGAAAGCAAACCAGGAGCTTTTTGGGTAGCTCTGGATCAATTTGAATTTCTGGCCCTGTTTTCACGGACCATTAAGTGCCAAGATTACTAGATAAGTGCTTGTAAAATTGAAATAAATAATTAAAATGAGATAAATAAGCACAGCAGCTGCCCACTTTGTGCTGTACAAAATTTCTGATCAAGAAGTCACACCTGAGCTTCATGTCAAATGTTGAGGATTTTTTCTTCTTACTGTAAATTTCATTTTGTTTTAACCAAATGGGGGAGGAATGATGCAGGTTCTATCAAAGTTCTTAAAGTCCCAAAGAGACCCAGTCCTTTTCTAGTGGGTTCCATTTACAGGCAAGGGTATTATTTTATTTAAAAGGTGGCTTACCTTGACAACACTTCTATATGAATTGCTTGTGGGGAGAAAGGTGAATTCCAACCACCTGCTTCCCATAATACACTTGAGGCAAGTGAGATAATATCCTTTTACTGGATCAACTTCTCTTGGTGGAAGGGACAATCTTTTGAGCTTCACAGATCCTCAGAGCTGAAAAAGAGCTCTGTGAAGCTTGAAAGTGTGTCCCTTCCACCAACAGACGCTGATCCAGTAAAGGATATTACCTCATTTACCTTGTCTCTCTCACATCCTGCGCCCAGCACAGCTGCACCAATGCTGAAAACAACGTAATGAACTTGTCAGTTGTATGGTAAGACACTTTCATTCTGCTTTAGTGAGAAGTTTGACTCGAGAAGGATCCACTGTAGTGTCAATGTGAATAGGGACAAATACCTAACCTCTCCTGGCTGGGTTTACAGCAATTGCCTTCTTATTTTAAGCAGGTGCTTGCTAGATTCAGAGCTGAAACCTGTAGTGTAATGAAAACCATCCCTTTCAGGGCTGGCTAAGGCTGGTGAGGGACAGGGAATTGTGTATGTTACCAAGGGAGGTAGTGAACAAGCTTATGGAGAACTCAATAGATGTTTGGTACATTAAAATATATAGTTGCGTATTTATTCACTAAATTCCAAGATCCTAGATGTTCTTCTGTGGATGGGGACAATTAAAATTGCTTTCTCCTGACTGTGGTACCAATTTAGCAAAGCACTTAATTTAAGTCTGTGAGTAGTCTCATTGAATGAAAGTTAGTAAGATACTTACTTAAGCATGTACCTGAATGGGGGGCTATGCAGCAAGTATGATATTGTCCAGCTAACAGCATATGCAGTTAAAAAAAAATAACTTATCCACCTGGCTGTGCATCAAAACCAAATATTTTCTCTTACCAACATTTGCCATAGACCAATCAAAAGCTTGTGATATATAGAGGTGAAAAGAGGGATTGACTTGTTTCCTCTCTTCAGATCAGGCTGCTGTTGACCAAATGGTGTGATTGACATTTCACATGGATTTTTTTTAAAAACCATCAAGGGAGTCTACTAACACTTGGAGAGTCACCTGGGCATGAGTTTCCTTAACAAAGCCACAGAGGTCAGGAAGTAGCATTTAGCAAAGGTTGTTTTCTCTCCTCCTGTTACTACATTCATTTAGAATTTGATTTTCTTCTCCCCTGCCCCCACCCCTCCCCAGAATAGCAACTCCTAAGCAAGTAGAAAGGGGCAAGGACAGCCCATAGTCCCTCTGGCACAGAGTCTAGGCACTGAAGCCAATGCAGAACAATTACAACTAGCATATGATCTATCGATTATGTCCTGTCAGGGGCGGCTCCAGGCACCAGCGCACCAAGCGCGTGCCTGGGGCAGCAAGCCGTGGGGGGTGCCCTGCCGGTCGGCGTGAGGGCGGCAGTCAGGCTGCTTTCGGCGGTATGCCTGCGGGAGGTCCGCCGGTCCTGGGGTTTTGGTGGCAATTCGGCAGCGGGTACGCCGAAGCCGTGGGACAGGCGGACCTCCTGCAGGCATGCCGCCGAATCCGCATTACCAGTGGACCTCCCCCAGGCGCGCTGCCGAAAGCCGCCTGACTACCGTGCGTGGGGCGGCAAAATACATAGAGCCGCCCCTGCTTCCTGTCATATGACCACCATTCAGTTTCCATGCTCTAATAAAGAGAGAGAAGATGAGTGAGATAATACCTTTTGTTAGATTAACTCCTGTTGGTGAAAGAGAAAAGCTTTTGAGCTCCACAGAGCTCATCTTCAGGTCTGCTGAAGCATGAAAGCTTGTCTCTTTTACCAGAAGAAGTTGGTCCAATAAAGATGTTACCTCACCCATCTTATGTCTCTCACATCCTGGGACTAACACTGCTTACAACAACACTGCAAACAACTAATAAGGCACAATCAGTTCTGCTTCTATGGCAGCAATGCTAACAGTTGCTGTTAATTCATCAACTTACATTACCTGGATCAAAATTAAAAGGTCACTCTGTTATGTCCCGTTCTGAGCCCCAAGGAATGATTTCCATGGAGTAGCATTGCAAAATACCTATTTCCTCCTAATGCCTTCTCTCCAGCCTCTCCTAGGAGGTGAAACATAGTGTCTTGACTGTATTAAGCTCCAGGGTTTAAGCATGTGCAGTAATAGCCCTGACCTTTTCCTAGTGTTGTCATTCCAAATGACATTTATGGCATAAACAACCAGTGACACAAAACTGACAGGCCAAGTTGCCATCTAGGAGGAGAAACACGAAATGGAAAGAAAAGAGTTTCCAAAGGCATAGCCCAAACTTTAGTAAAGCCTCTCTCAAATTGACAAGCACCCTCTCCTCAAGAGGTGAGAATGTTACCACTCTGAGCAATAACCCTTTGATAAATCTCTTAATTTTCAGAAAACTCCTTCGTTTTCCCTAGGATTTTGGAGCCAGATTTTGATTATTCTAACATTAACACAGGGATAAAGCTGGAGAGACAATTCCAGTGAATTATTCCAAATTTATTCTCATGGAATCTCATGACCCATACATTGAAAGTATATTTAAAACAAAATGAATAGGTAAGAGATTTTTTTTAAAAAAATAGGGGGGACAAATGGGGTAAGAAATATGCACCTGCCTTACTCAGCCCTGTCTGTACATCTGTAAACAAAATTGGAACCTCAAGAGATCAACTCGGATGGTCTGGAGTGCTCCAATGTTATCCTCAAGATCACCTCACAACCAGAGCTGGTTGGAAAATACCAATTACTTTTTACAGGAATTTAAAAAAAAAAAACTGTTTGTCAAAATTTCCCATAAACATAGTTTTGTTTCTTTGTCGATGAAAAAAAATGGAAATGTTTTCAAAACTGTTTCTGGTTTTTGTTTTTTGGTAAAATTTGCATTTGTCAAAAATTGACTTTTTTTTTTACCAGAAATGTTACTGGGGGAAAAAAAAGGGGGGGGGGGGGTTAGTTTAAAACTTTTGTTTTTGACAAAGCCATTTTTTAAGTGAAATTATCTTTTGATGGAAACATTTCAGCCTACTTTAGTCACCAACCTGATCCTGGAAGACGGCACATTCTCCAGGAGTCCATTCTCAGAGTACAAGGGGCAGGATCAGAAGGTGATGAAGCAGCTAGTCAAAAAGATCCCTTCTCTGAAACACCTGGCTCCTGGACTGAAGAGTAAGGCGCTCACATGTCTGTGGTCCAAGTAATAAAAACCCTGAATTTGAAAAACCTATCACTATCATGCAGAACAATGAAGTAAGAAAAAGTTGGCTGTTTCACCATGACTGAGTGTCAGGGAAGGGCCCATCTCCAGCACTGGGAAAATCCTAGGTTCGAATTGCCATGATGACATTTACACCAAACCACAGCGTGATGTTAACGTACTCAGACTGGTTTCAGAGTTTGCTCCAATTCACAGTTATTACTTACATAGTAGGATAATCAGTAGAATGAGGAGCTACTGTTAACATCTGGATCAGGCTTAGGCATGGGTTCATTATGACATAATCCAGTATTGCAGTTTGGTTTGGACTCAGAAGCTGCTCTCATAAAATTTATATCACCAAACTGCTGATCTCACAAAAGTCAGCCGACAGTGTGATACTTCTTCCATCTTGAGTGGTAGAAATCTTTAGAGATCAGCTCTTGTGAGATTCCTGCAACTACCAAAAATCAGTCACCTTCTAGGGAAATTCACACAAGTGACATCATTC